>NW_027478171.1:1527500-1833000 GCF_051020975.1 Osmia lignaria lignaria
TGTTGTTCTTCTTCTGCACAGCTAAACTGGAAGGAGCATTTCCAGCTCGCAATAGTGCAGAGTTATCTCAAAGAAAGGGGCCATGGTGTTTCTGTATCTCTATTATGTTGGTGCGGCTTCGGAACTTTTAAATATCTCGATATATCTCGAAAACTACGCTTCTGATCAAAAAATATCATAGAACGTAAATTGTAGGAAACATTATTCTCTACAAAAAAGGTCTCTTAACATTTTGCCATAGCTCGCTTCGTTTCCGAGATATTTGCTGATTCATCTCAAGGGAAGGGGTCTGACGGACATATTTCGAGATATTTCTTCTTCTTGTTGTTCTTCTTCTGCACAGCTAAGCTGGAAGTGGCATTTGCAGCTCGCAATAGTGCAGAGTTATCCCAAAGAAAGGGGTCACGGTGTTTCTGTATCTCTATTATGTTGGTGCGGCTTCGGAACTTTTAAATATCTCGATATATCTCGAAAACTACGCTTCTGATCAAAAAATATCATAGAACATAAATTGTAGGAAACATAATTCTCTACAAAAAAGGTCTCTTAACATTTTGCCATAGCTCGCTTCGTTTCCGAGATATTTGCGGATTTATCTCAAGGGAAGGGGCCTAACGGACATATTTCGAGATATTTCTTCTTCTTGTTGTTCTTCTTCTGCACAGCTAAACTGGAAGTGGCATTGCCAGCTCGCAATAGTGCAGAGTTATCTCAAAGAAAGGGGCCACGGTGTTTCTGTATCTCTATTATGTTGGTGCGGCTTCGGAACTTTTAAATATCTCGATATATCTCGAAAACTACGCTTCTGATCAAAGAATATCATAGAACGTAAATTGTAGGAAACATTATTCTCTACAAAAAAGGTCTCTTAACATTTTGCCATAGCTCGCTTCGTTTCCGAGATATTTGCAGATTCATCTCAAGGGAAGGGGTCTGACGGACATATTTCGAGATATTTCTTCTTCTTGTTGTTCTTCTTCTGCACAGCTAAGCTGGAAGTGGCATTTGCAGCTCGCAATAGTGCAGAGTTATCTCAAAGAAAGGGGGCACGGTGTTTCTGTATCTCTATTATGTTGGTGGTGCTTCGGAACTTTTAAATATCTTGATATATCTCGAGAACTACGCATCTGATCAAAAAATATCATAGAACATAAAAAGTAGGAAACTTAATTCTCTACAAAAAAGGTCTCTTAACATTTTGCCATAGCTCGCTTCGTTTCCGAGATATTTGCATATTTATCTCAAGGGAAGGGGCCTGACGGACATATTTCGAGATATTTCTTCTTCTTGTTGTTCTTCTTCTGCACAGCTAAGCTGGAAGTGGCATTTACAGCTCGCAATAGTGCAGAGTTATCTCAAAGAAAGGGGCCACGGTGTTTCTGTATCTCTATTATGTTGGTGGTGCTTCGGAACTTTTAAATATCTTGATATATCTCGAGAACTACGCATCTGATCAAAAAATATCATAGAACATGAAAAGTAGGAAACTTAATTCTCTACAAAAAAGGACGCTTAACATTTTGCCATAGCTCGCTTCGTTTCCGAGATATTTGCAGATTTATCTCAAGGGAAGGGGCCTAACGGACATATTTCGAGATATTTCTTCTTCTTGTTGTTCTTCTTCTGCACAGCTAAGCTGGAAGTGGCATTTGCGGCTCGCACTAGTGCAGAGTTATCTCAAAGAAAGGGGCCACGGTGTTTCTGTATCTCTATTATGTTGGTGCGGCTACGGAACTTTTAAATATCTCGACATATCTCGAAAACTACGCTTCTGATCAAAAAATATCATAGAACCTAAATTGTAGGAAACATAATTCTCTACAAAAAAGGTCTCTCAACATTTTGCCATAGCTCGCTTCGTTTCCGAGATATTTGCAGATATATCTCAAGGGCAGGGGCCTGACTCGACATATTTCGAGATATTTCTTCTTCTTGTTGTTCTTCTTCTGCACAGCTAAGCTGGAAGTGGCATTTGCAGCTCGCAATAGTGCAGAGATATCTCAAAGAAAGGGGCCACGGTGTTTCTGTATCTCTATTATGTTGCTGCGGCTTCGGAACTTTTAAATATCTTGATATATCTCGAGAACTACGCGTCTGATCAAAAAATATCATAGAACGTAAAAAGTAGGAAACATAATTCTGTACAAAAAAGGTCTCTTAACATTTTGCCATAGCTCGCTTCGTTTCCGAGATATTTGCAGATTTATCTCAAGGGAAGGGGCCTGACGGACATATTTCGAGATATTTCTTCTTCTTGTTGTTCTTCTTCTGCACAGCTAAGCTGGAAGTGGCATTTACAGCTCGCAATAGTGCACAGTTATCTCAAAGAAAGGGGCCACGGTGTTTCTGTATCTCTATTATGTTGGTGCGGCTTCGGAACTTTTAAATATCTTGATATATCTCGAGAACTACGCATCTGATCAAAAAATATCATAGAACATGAAAAGTAGGAAACTTAATTCTCTACTAAAAAGGTCTCTTAACATTTTGCCGTAGCTCGCTTCGTTTCCGAGATATTTGCAGATATATCTCAAGGGAAGGGGCCTGACGGACATGTTTCGAGATATTTCTTCTTCTTGTTGTTCTTCTTCTGCACAGCTAAGCTGGAAGTGGCATTTGCAGCTCGCAATAGTGCAGAGTTATCTCAAAGAAAGGGGCCACGGTGTTTCTGTATCTCTATTATGTTGGTGCGGCTTCGGAACTTTTAAATATCTTGATATATCTCGAGAACTACGCATCTGATCAAAAAATATCATAGAACATAAAAAGTAGGAAACTTAATTCTCTACAAAAAAGGTCGCTTAACATTTTGCCATAGCTCGCTTCGTTTCCGAGATATTTGCATATTTATCTCAAGGGAAGGGGCCTGACGGACATATTTCGAGATATTTCTTCTTCTTGTTGTTCTTCTTCTGCACAGCTAAGCTGGAAGTGGCATTTGCGGCTCGCACTAGTGCAGAGTTATCTCAAAGAAAGGGGCCACGGTGTTTCTGTATCTCTATTATGTTGGTGCGGCTTCGGAACTTTTAAATATCTCGATATATCTCGAAAACTACGCTTCTGATCAAAAAATATCATAGACCATAAATTGTAGCAAACATAATTCTCTACAAAAAAGGTCTCTTAACATTTTGCCATAGCTCGCTTCGTTTCCGAGATATTTGCAGATTCAGCTCAAAGGAACTGGCCTGACGGACATATTTCGAGATATTTCTTCTTCTTGTTGTTCTTCCTCTGCACAGCTAAGCTGGAAGTGGCATTTGCAGCTCGCAATAGTGCAGAGTTATCTCAAAGAAAGGGGCCACGGTGTTTCTGTATCTCTATTATGTTGGTGCGGCGTCGGAACTTTTAAATATCTTGATATATCTCGAGAACTACGCATCTGATCAAAAAATATCATAGAACATAAAAAGTAGGAAACTTAATTCTCTACAAAAAAGGTCTCTTAACATTTTGCCATAGCTCGCTTGGTTTCCGAGATATTTGCAGATTTATCTCAAGGAAAGGGTCCTGACGGACATATTTCGAGATATTTCTTCTTCTTGTTGTTCTTCTTCTGCACAGCTAAGCTGGAAGTGGCATTTGCGGCTCGCACTAGTGCAGAGTTATCTCAAAGAAAGGGGCCACGGTGTTTCTGTATCTCTATTATGTTGTTGCTGCTTCGGAACTTTTAAATATCTTGATATATCTCGAGAACTACGCATCTGATCAAAAAATATCATAGAACATGAAAAGTAGGAAACTTAATTCTCTACAAAAAAGGTCTCTTAACATTTTGCCATAGCTCGCTTCGTTTCCGAGATATTTGCATATTTATCTCAAGGGAAGGGGCCTGACGGACATATTTCGAGATATTTCTTCTTCTTGTTGTTCTTCTTCTGCACAGCTAAGCTGGAAGTGGCATTTGCGGCTCGCACTAGTGCAGAGTTATCTCAAAGAAAGGGGCCACCGTGTTTCTGTATCTCTATTATGTTGGTGCGGCTTCGGAACTTTTAAATATCTCGATATATCTCGAAAACTACGCTTCTGATCAAAAAATATCATAGAACATAAATTGTAGGAAACATAATTCTCTACAAAAAAGGTCTCTTAACATTTTGCCATAGCTCGCTTCGTTTCCGAGATATTTGCAGATTCAGCTCAAAGGAACTGGCCTGACGGACATATTTCGAGATATTTCTTCTTCTTGTTGTTCTTCCTCTGCACAGCTAAGCTGGAAGTGGCATTTGCAGCTCGCAATAGTGCAGAGTTATCTCAAAGAAAGGGGCCACGGTGTTTCTGTATCTCTATTATGTTGGTGCGGCGTCGGAACTTTTAAATATCTTGATATATCTCGAGAACTACGCATCTGATCAAAAAATATCATAGAACATAAAAAGTAGGAAACTTAATTCTCTACAAAAAAGGTCTCTTAACATTTTGCCATAGCTCGCTTGGTTTCCGAGATATTTGCATATTTATCTCAAGGAAAGGGTCCTGACGGACATATTTCGAGATATTTCTTCTTCTTGTTGTTCTTCTTCTGCACAGCTAAGCTGGAAGTGGCATTTGCGGCTCGCACTAGTGCAGAGTTATCTCAAAGAAAGGGGCCACGGTGTTTCTGTATCTGTATTATGTTGGTGCGGCTTCGGAACTTTTAAATATCTTGATATATCTCGAGAACTACGCATCTGATCAAAAAATGTCATAGAACATAAAAAGTAGGAAACTTAATTCTCTACAAAAAAGGTCTCTTAACATTTTGCCATAACTCGCTTCGTTTCCGAGATATTTGCATATTTATCTCAAGGGAAGGGGCCTGACGGACATATTTCGAGATATTTCTTCTTCTTGTTGTTCTTCTTCTGCACAGATAAGCTGGAAGTGGCATTTGCGGCTCGCACTAGTGCAGAGTTATCTCAAAGAAAGGGGCCACGGTGTTTCTGTATCTCTATTATGTTGGTGCGGCTTCGGAACTTTTAAATATCTCGATATATCTCGAAAACTACGCTTCTGATCAAAAAATATCATAGAACATAAAAAGTAGGAAACTTAATTCTCTACAAAAAAGGTCTCTTAACATTTTGCCATAGCTCGCTTCGTTTCCGAGATATTTGCAGATTTATCTCAAGGGAAGGGGCCTGACGGACATATTTCGAGATATTTCTTCTTCTTGTTGTTCTTCTTCTGCACAGCTAAGCTGGAAGTGGCATTTGCAGCTCGCACTAGTGCAGAGTTATCTCACCGAAATGGGCCACGGTGTTTCTGTATCTCTATTATGTTGGTGCGGCTTCGGAACTTTTAAATATCTCGATATATCTCGAAAACTACGCTTCTGATCAAAAAATATCATAGAACATAAATTGTAGGAAACATAATTCTCTACAAAAAAGGTCTCTTAACATTTTGCCATAGCTCGCTTCGTTTCCGAGATATTTGCAGATTTATCTCAAGGGAAGGGGCCTGACGGACATATTTCGAGATATTTCTTCTTCTTGTTGTTCTTCTTCTGCACAGCTAAGCTGGAAGTGGCATTTGCAGCTCGCACTAGTGCAGAGTTATCTCAAAGAAAGGGGCCACGGTGTTTCTGTATCTCTATTATGTTGGTGCGGCTTCGGAACTTTTAAATATCTCGATATATCTCGAAAACTACGCTTCTGATCAAAAAATATCATAGAACATAAAAAGTAGGAAACTTAATTCTCTACAAAAAAGGTCTCTTAACATTTTGCCATAGCTCGCTTCGTTTCCGAGATATTTGCAGATTTATCTCAAGGGAAGGGGCCTGACGGACATATTTCGAGATATTTCTTCTTCTTGTTGTTCTTCTTCTGCACAGCTAAGCTGGAAGTGGCATTTACAGCTCGCAATAGTGCAGAGTTATCTCAAAGAAAGGGGCCACGGTGTTTCTGTATCTCTATTATGTTGGTGCGGCTTCGGAACTTTTAAATATCTTGATATATCTCGAGAACTACGCATCTGATCAAAAAATATCATAGAACATGAAAAGTAGGAAACTTAATTCTCTACTAAAAAGGTCTCTTAACATTTTGCCGTAGCTCTCTTCGTTTCCGAGATATTTGCAGATATATCTCAAGGGAAGGGGCCTGACGGACATGTTTCGAGATATTTCTTCTTCTTGTTGTTCTTCTTCTGCACAGCTAAGCTGGAAGTGGCATTTGCAGCTCGCAATAGTGCAGAGTTATCTCAAAGAAAGGGGCCACGGTGTTTCTGTATCTCTATTATGTTGGTGCGGCTTCGGAACTTTTAAATATCTTGATATATCTCGAGAACTACGCATCTGATCAAAAAATATCATAGAACATAAAAAGTAGGAAACTTAATTCTCTACAAAAAAGGTCGCTTAACATTTTGCCATAGCTCGCTTCGTTTCCGAGATATTTGCATATTTATCTCAAGGGAAGGGGCCTGACGGACATATTTCGAGATATTTCTTCTTCTTGTTGTTCTTCTTCTGCACAGCTAAGCTGGAAGTGGCATTTGCGGCTCGCACTAGTGCAGAGTTATCTCAAAGAAAGGGGCCACGGTGTTTCTGTATCTCTATTATGTTGGTGCGGCTTCGGAACTTTTAAATATCTCGATATATCTCGAAAACTACGCTTCTGATCAAAAAATATCATAGACCATAAATTGTAGCAAACATAATTCTCTACAAAAAAGGTCTCTTAACATTTTGCCATAGCTCGCTTCGTTTCCGAGATATTTGCAGATTCAGCTCAAAGGAACTGGCCTGACGGACATATTTCGAGATATTTCTTCTTCTTGTTGTTCTTCCTCTGCACAGCTAAGCTGGAAGTGGCATTTGCAGCTCGCAATAGTGCAGAGTTATCTCAAAGAAAGGGGCCACGGTGTTTCTGTATCTCTATTATGTTGGTGCGGCGTCGGAACTTTTAAATATCTTGATATATCTCGAGAACTACGCATCTGATCAAAAAATATCATAGAACATAAAAAGTAGGAAACTTAATTCTCTACAAAAAAGGTCTCTTAACATTTTGCCATAGCTCGCTTGGTTTCCAAGATATTTGCAGATTTATCTCAAGGAAAGGGTCCTGACGGACATATTTCGAGATATTTCTTCTTCTTGTTGTTCTTCTTCTGCACAGCTAAGCTGGAAGTGGCATTTGCGGCTCGCACTAGTGCAGAGTTATCTCAAAGAAAGGGGCCACGGTGTTTCTGTATCTCTATTATGTTGTTGCTGCTTCGGAACTTTTAAATATCTTGATATATCTCGAGAACTACGCATCTGATCAAAAAATATCATAGAACATGAAAAGTAGGAAACTTAATTCTCTACAAAAAAGGTCTCTTAACATTTTGCCATAGCTCGCTTCGTTTCCGAGATATTTGCATATTTATCTCAAGGGAAGGGGCCTGACGGACATATTTCGAGATATTTCTTCTTCTTGTTGTTCTTCTTCTGCACAGCTAAGCTGGAAGTGGCATTTGCGGCTCGCACTAGTGCAGAGTTATCTCAAAGAAAGGGGCCACCGTGTTTCTGTATCTCTATTATGTTGGTGCGGCTTCGGAACTTTTAAATATCTCGATATATCTCGAAAACTACGCTTCTGATCAAAAAATATCATAGAACATAAATTGTAGGAAACATAATTCTCTACAAAAAAGGTCTCTTAACATTTTGCCATAGCTCGCTTCGTTTCCGAGATATTTGCAGATTCAGCTCAAAGGAACTGGCCTGACGGACATATTTCGAGATATTTCTTCTTCTTGTTGTTCTTCCTCTGCACAGCTAAGCTGGAAGTGGCATTTGCAGCTCGCAATAGTGCAGAGTTATCTCAAAGAAAGGGGCCACGGTGTTTCTGTATCTCTATTATGTTGGTGCGGCGTCGGAACTTTTAAATATCTTGATATATCTCGAGAACTACGCATCTGATCAAAAAATATCATAGAACATAAAAAGTAGGAAACTTAATTCTCTACAAAAAAGGTCTCTTAACATTTTGCCATAGCTCGCTTGGTTTCCGAGATATTTGCATATTTATCTCAAGGAAAGGGTCCTGACGGACATATTTCGAGATATTTCTTCTTCTTGTTGTTCTTCTTCTGCACAGCTAAGCTGGAAGTGGCATTTGCGGCTCGCACTAGTGCAGAGTTATCTCAAAGAAAGGGGCCACGGTGTTTCTGTATCTGTATTATGTTGGTGCGGCTTCGGAACTTTTAAATATCTTGATATATCTCGAGAACTACGCATCTGATCAAAAAATGTCATAGAACATAAAAAGTAGGAAACTTAATTCTCTACAAAAAAGGTCTCTTAACATTTTGCCATAGCTCGCTTCGTTTCCGAGATATTTGCAGATTTATCTCAAGGGAAGGGGCCTAACGGACATATTTCGAGATATTTCTTCTTCTTGTTGTTCTTCTTCTGCACAGCTAAACTGGAAGTGGCATTTCCAGCTCGCAATAGTGCAGAGTTATCTCAAAGAAAGGGGCCACGGTGTTTCTGTATCTCTATTATGTTGGTGCGGTTTCGGAACTTTTAAATATCTTGATATATCTCGAGAACTACGCATCTGATCAAAAAATATCATAGAACATAAAAAGTAGGAAACTTAATTCTCTACAAAAAAGGTCTCTTAACATTTTGCCATAGCTCGCTTCGTTTCTGAGATATTTGCAGATTTATCTCAAGGGAAGGGGCCTGACGGACATATTTCGAGATATTTCTTCTTCTTGTTGTTCTTCTTCTGCACAGCTAAGCTGGAAGTGGCATTTGCAGCTCGCACTAGTGCAGAGTTATCTCACCGAAATGGGCCACGGTGTTTCTGTATCTCTATTATGTTGGTGCGGCTTCGGAACTTTTAAATATCTCGATATATCTCGAAAACTACGCTTCTGATCAAAAAATATCATAGAACATAAATTGTAGGAAACATAATTCTCTACAAAAAAGGTCTCTTAACATTTTGCCATAGCTCGCTTCGTTTCCGAGATATTTGCAGATTTATCTCAAGGGAAGGGGCCTGACGGACATATTTCGAGATATTTCTTCTTCTTGTTGTTCTTCTTCTGCACAGCTAAGCTGGAAGTGGCATTTGCAGCTCGCACTAGTGCAGAGTTATCTCAAAGAAAGGGGCCACGGTGTTTCTGTATCTCTATTATGTTGGTGCGGCTTCGGAACTTTTAAATATCTCGATATATCTCGAAAACTACGCTTCTGATCAAAAAATATCATAGAACATAAATTGTAGGAAACATAATTCTCTACAAAAAAGGTCTCTTAACATTTTGCGATAGCTCGCTTCGTTTCCGAGATATTTGCAGATTTATCTCAAGGGAAGGGGCCTGACGGACATATTTCGAGATATTTCTTCTTCTTGTTGTTCTTCTTCTGCACAGCTAAGCTGGAAGTGGCATTTGCGGCTCGCACTAGTGCAGAGTTATCTCAAAGAAAGGGGCCACGGTGTTTCGGTATCCCTATTATGTTGGTGCGGCTTCGGAACTTTTAAATATCTTGATATATCTCGAGAACTACGCATCTGATCAAAAAATATCATAGAACATAAAAAGTAGGAAACTTAATTCTCTACAAAAAAGGTCTCTTAACATTTTGCCATAGCTCGCTTCGTTTCCGAGATATTTGCATATTTATCTCAAGGGAAGGGGCCTGACGGACATATTTCGAGATATTTCTTCTTCTTGTTGTTCTTCTTCTGCACAGCTAAGCTGGAAGTGGCATTTGCGGCTCGCACTAGTGCAGAGTTATCTCAAAGAAAGGGGCCACGGTGTTTCTGTATCTCTATTATGTTGGTGCGGCTTCGGAACTTTTAAATATCTTGATATATCTCGAGAACTACGCATCTGATCAAAAAATATCATAGAACATGAAAAGTAGGAAACTTAATTCTCTACAAAAAAGGTCTCTTAACATTTTGCCATAGCTCTCTTCGTTTCCGAGATACTTGCAGATTCAGCTCAAAGGAACTGGCCTGACGGACATATTTCGAGATATTTCTTCTTCTTGTTGTTCTTCCTCTGCACAGCTAAGCTGGAAGTGGCATTTGCAGCTCGCAATAGTGCAGAGTTATCTCAAAGAAAGGGGCCACGGTGTTTCTGTACCTCTATTATGTTGGTGCAGCTTCGGAACTTTTAAATATCTTGATATATCTCGAGAACTACGCATCTGATCAAAAAATATCATCGAACATAAAAAGTAGGAAACTTAATTCTCTACAAAAAAGGTCTCTTAACATTTTGCCATAGCTCTCTTCGTTTCCGAGATATTTGCAGATTCAGCTCAAAGGAACTGGCCTGACGGACATATTTCGAGATATTTCTTCTTCTTGTTGTTCTTCCTCTGCACAGCTAAGCTGGAAGTGGCATTTGCAGCTCGCAATAGTGCAGAGTTATCTTAAAGAAAGGGGCCACGGTGTTTCTGTATCTCTATTATGTAGGTGCGGCTTCGGAACTTTTAAATATCTTGATATATCTCGAGAACTACGCATCTGATCAAAAAATATCATACAACATAAAAAGTAGGAAACTTAATCCTCCACAAAAAAGGTCTCTTAACATTTTGCCATAGCTCGCTTCGTTTCCGAGATATTTGCAGATTTATCTCAAGGGAAGGGGCCTTACGGACATATTTCGAGATATTTCTTCTTCTTGTTGTTCTTCTTCTGCACAGCTAAGCTGGAAGTGGCATTTGCAGCTCGCAATAGTGCAGAGTTATCTCAAAGAAAGGGGCCACGGTGTTTCTGTATCTCTATTATGTTGGTGCGGCTTCGGAACTTTTAAATATCTTGATATATCTCGAGAACTACGCATCTGATCAAAAAATATCATAGAACATAAAAAGTAGGAAACTTAATTCTCTACAAATAAGGTCTCTAAACATTTTGCCATAGCTCGCTTCGTTTCCGAGATATTTGCAGATTTATCTCAAGGGAAGGGGCCTGACGGACATATTTCGAGATATTTCTTCTTCTTGTTGTTCTTCTTCTGCACAGCTAAGCTGGAAGTGGCATTTGCAGCTCGCAATAGTGCAGAGTTATCTCAAAGAAAAGGGCCACGGTGTTTCTGTATCTCTATTATGTTGGTGCGGCTTCGGAACTTTTAAATATCTTGATATATCTCGAAAACTACGCATCTGATCAAAAAATATCATACAACATAAAAAGTAGGAAACTTAATCCTCCACAAAAAAGGTCTCTTAACATTTTGCCATAGCTCGCTTCGTTTCCGAGATATTTGCAGATTTATCTCAAGGGAAGGGGCCTAACGGACATATTTCGAGATATTTCTTCTTCTTGTTGTTCTTCTTCTGCACAGCTAAGCTGGAAGTGGCATTTGCAGCTCGCAATAGTGCAGAGTTTTCTCAAAGAAAGGGGCCACGGTGTTTCTGTATCTCTATTATGTTGGTGCGGCTTCGGAACTTTTAAATATCTTGATATATCTCGAGAACTACGCATCTGATCAAAAAATATCATAGAACATAAAAAGTAGGAAACTTAATTCTCTACAAAAAAGGTCTCTTAACATTTTGCCATAGCTCGCTTCGTTTCCGAGATATTTGCAGATTTATCTCAAGGGAAGGGGCCTGACGGACATATTTCGAAATATTTCTTCTTCTTGTTGTTCTTCTTCTGCACAGCTAAGCTGGAAGTGGCATTTGCAGCTCGCAATAGTGCAGAGTTATCTCAAAGAAAGGGGCCACGGTGTTTCTGTATCTCTATTATGTTGGTGCGGCTTCGGAACTTTTAAATATCTTGATATATCTCGAGAACTACGCATCTGATCAAAAAATATCATAGAACATAAAAAGTAGGAAACTTAATTCTCTACAAATAAGGTCTCTTAACATTTTGCCATAGCTCGCTTCGTTTCCGAGATATTTGCAGATTTATCTCAAGGGAAGGGGCCTGACGGACATATTTCGAGATATTTCTTCTTCTTGTTGTTCTTCTTCTGCACAGCTAAGCTGGAAGTGGCATTTGCAGCTCGCAATAGTGCAGAGTTATCTCAAAGAAAAGGGCCACGGTGTTTCTGTATCTCTATTATGTTGGTGCGGCTTCGGAACTTTTAAATATCTTGATATATCTCGAAAACTACGCATCTGATCAAAAAATATCATACAACATAAAAAGTAGGAAACTTAATCCTCCACAAAAAAGGTCTCTTAACATTTTGCCATAGCTCGCTTCGTTTCCGAGATATTTGCAGATTTATCTCAAGGGAAGGGGCCTAACGGACATATTTCGAGATATTTCTTCTTCTTGTTGTTCTTCTTCTGCACAGCTAAGCTGGAAGTGGCATTTGCAGCTCGCAATAGTGCAGAGTTTTCTCAAAGAAAGGGGCCACGGTGTTTCTGTATCTCTATTATGTTGGTGCGGCTTCGGAACTGTTAAATATCTTGATATATCTCGAGAACTACGCACCTGATCGAAAAATATCATAGAACATAAAGAGTAGGAAACTTAATTCTCTACAATAAAGGTCTCTTAACATTTTGCCATAGCTCGCTTCGTTTCCGAGATATTTGCAGATTTATCTCAAGAGAAGGGGCCTGACGGACATATTTCGAGATATTTCTTCTTCATGTTGTTCTTCTTCTGCACAGCTAAGCTGGAAGTGGCATTTGCAGCTCGCAATAGTGCAGAGTTATCTCAAAGAAAGGGCCCACGGTGTTTCCGTATCTCTATTATGTTGGTGCGGCTTCGGAACTTTTAAATATCTTGATATATCTCGAGAACTACGCATCTGATCAAAAAATATCATAGAACATAAAAAGTAGGAAACTTAATTCTCTACAAATAAGGTCTCTTAACATTTTGCCATAGCTCGCTTCGTTTCCGAGATATTTGCAGATTTATCTCAAGGGAAGGGGCCTGACGGACATATTTCGAGATATTTCTTCTTCTTGTTGTTCTTCTTCTGCACAGCTAAACTGGAAGTGGCATTTCCAGCTCGCAATAGTGCAGAGTTATCTCAAAGAAAGGGGCCACGGTGTTTCTGTATCTCTATTATGTTGGTGCGGCTTCGGAACTTTTAAATATCTTGATATATCTCGAGAACTACGCATCTGATCAAAAAATATCATAGAACATAAAAAGTAGGAAACTTAATTCTCTACAAATAAGGTCTCTAAACATTTTGCCATAGCTCGCTTCGTTTCCGAGATATTTGCAGATTTATCTCAAGGGAAGGGGCCTGACGGACATATTTCGAGATATTTCTTCTTCTTGTTGTTCTTCTTCTGCACAGCTAAGCTGGAAGTGGCATTTGCAGCTCGCAATAGTGCAGAGTTATCTCAAAGAAAAGGGCCACGGTGTTTCTGTATCTCTATTATGTTGGTGCGGCTTCGGAACTTTTAAATATCTTGATATATCTCGAAAACTACGCATCTGATCAAAAAATATCATACAACATAAAAAGTAGGAAACTTAATCCTCCACAAAAAAGGTCTCTTAACATTTTGCCATAGCTCGCTTCGTTTCCGAGATATTTGCAGATTTATCTCAAGGGAAGGGGCCTAACGGACATATTTCGAGATATTTCTTCTTCTTGTTGTTCTTCTTCTGCACAGCTAAGCTGGAAGTGGCATTTGCAGCTCGCAATAGTGCAGAGTTTTCTCAAAGAAAGGGGCCACGGTGTTTCTGTATCTCTATTATGTTGGTGCGGCTTCGGAACTTTTAAATATCTTGATATATCTCGAGAACTACGCATCTGATCAAAAAATATCATAGAACATAAAAAGTAGGAAACTTAATTCTCTACAAAAAAGGTCTCTTAACATTTTGCCATAGCTCGCTTCGTTTCCGAGATATTTGCAGATTTATCTCAAGGGAAGGGGCCTGACGGACATATTTCGAAATATTTCTTCTTCTTGTTGTTCTTCTTCTGCACAGCTAAGCTGGAAGTGGCATTTGCAGCTCGCAATAGTGCAGAGTTATCTCAAAGAAAGGGGCCACGGTGTTTCTGTATCTCTATTATGTTGGTGCGGCTTCGGAACTTTTAAATATCTTGATATATCTCGAGAACTACGCATCTGATCAAAAAATATCATAGAACATAAAAAGTAGGAAACTTAATTCTCTACAAATAAGGTCTCTTAACATTTTGCCATAGCTCGCTTCGTTTCCGAGATATTTGCAGATTTATCTCAAGGGAAGGGGCCTGACGGACATATTTCGAGATATTTCTTCTTCTTGTTGTTCTTCTTCTGCACAGCTAAGCTGGAAGTGGCATTTGCAGCTCGCAATAGTGCAGAGTTATCTCAAAGAAAAGGGCCACGGTGTTTCTGTATCTCTATTATGTTGGTGCGGCTTCGGAACTTTTAAATATCTTGATATATCTCGAAAACTACGCATCTGATCAAAAAATATCATACAACATAAAAAGTAGGAAACTTAATCCTCCACAAAAAAGGTCTCTTAACATTTTGCCATAGCTCGCTTCGTTTCCGAGATATTTGCAGATTTATCTCAAGGGAAGGGGCCTAACGGACATATTTCGAGATATTTCTTCTTCTTGTTGTTCTTCTTCTGCACAGCTAAGCTGGAAGTGGCATTTGCAGCTCGCAATAGTGCAGAGTTTTCTCAAAGAAAGGGGCCACGGTGTTTCTGTATCTCTATTATGTTGGTGCGGCTTCGGAACTGTTAAATATCTTGATATATCTCGAGAACTACGCACCTGATCGAAGAATATCATAGAACATAAAGAGTAGGAAACTTAATTCTCTACAATAAAGGTCTCTTAACATTTTGCCATAGCTCGCTTCGTTTCCGAGATATTTGCAGATTTATCTCAAGGGAAGGGGCCTGACGGACATATTTCGAGATATTTCTTCTTCATGTTGTTCTTCTTCTGCACAGCTAAGCTGGAAGTGGCATTTGCAGCTCGCAATAGTGCAGAGTTATCTCAAAGAAAGGGCCCACGGTGTTTCCGTATCTCTATTATGTTGGTGCGGCTTCGGAACTTTTAAATATCTTGATATATCTCGAGAACTACGCATCTGATCAAAAAATATCATAGAACATAAAAAGTAGGAAACTTAATTCTCTACAAAAAAGGTCTCTTAACATTTTGCCATAGCTCGCTTCGTTTCCGAGATATTTGCAGATTTATCTCAAGGGAAGGGGCCTGACGGACATATTTCGAGATATTTCTTCTTCTTGTTGTTCTTCTTCTGCACAGCTAAGCTGGAAGTGGCATTTACAGCTCGCAATAGTGCAGAGTTATCTCAAAGAACGGGGCCACGGTGTTTCTGTATCTCTATTATGTTGGTGCGGCTTCGGAACTTTTAAATATCTTGATATATCTCGAGAACTACGCATCTGATCATAAAATATCATAGAACATAAAAAGTAGGAAACTTAATTCTCTACAAAAAAGGTCTGTTAACATTTTGCCATAGCTCGCTTCGTTTCCGAGATATTTGCAGATTTATCTCAAGGGAAGGGGCCTGACGGACATATTTCGAGATATTTCTTCTTCTTGTTGTTCTTCTTCTGCACAGCTAAGCTGGAAGTGGCATTTGCAGCTCGCAATAGTGCAGAGTTATCTCAAAGAAAGGGGCCACGGTGTTTCTGTATCTCTATTATGGTGGTGCGGCTTCGGAACTTTTAAATATCTTGATATATCTCGAGAACTACGCATCTGATCAAAAAATATCATAGAACATAAATCGTAGGAAACTTAATTTCCTACAAAAAAGATCTCTTACTATTTTGCCATAGCTCGCATTGTTTCCGAGATATTTGCAGATTTAGCTCAAGGGAAGGGGCCTGACGGACATATTTCGAGATATTTCTTCTTCTTGTTGTTCTTCTTCTGCACAGCTAAGCTGGAAGTGGCATTTGCAGCTCGCAATAGTGCAGAGTTATCTCAAAGAAAGGGGCCACGGTGTTTCTGTATCTCTATTATGTTGGTGCGGCTTCGGAACTTTTAAATATCTTGATATATCTCGAAAACTACGCATCTGATCAAAAAATATCATACAACATAAAAAGTAGGAAACTTAATCCTCCACAAAAAAGGTCTCTTAACATTTTGCCATAGCTCGCTTCGTTTCCGAGATATTTGCAGATTTATCTCAAGGGAAGGGGCCTAACGGACATATTTCGAGATATTTCTTCTTCTTGTTGTTCTTCTTCTGCACAGCTAAGCTGGAAGTGGCATTTGCAGCTCGCAATAGTGCAGAGTTTTCTCAAAGAAAGGGGCCACGGTGTTTCTGTATCTCTATTATGTTGGTGCGGCTTCGGAACTGTTAAATATCTTGATATATCTCGAGAACTACGCACCTTATCGAAAAATATCATAGAACATAAAGAGTAGGAAACTTAATTCTCTACAATAAAGGTCTCTTAACATTTTGCCATAGCTCGCTTCGTTTCCGAGATATTTGCAGATTTATCTCAAGGGAAGGGGCCTGACGGACATATTTCGAGATATTTCTTCTTCATGTTGTTCTTCTTCTGCACAGCTAAGCTGGAAGTGGCATTTGCAGCTCGCAATAGTGCAGAGTTATCTCAAAGAAAGGGCCCACGGTGTTTCCGTATCTCTATTATGTTGGTGCGGCTTCGGAACTTTTAAATATCTTGATATATCTCGAGAACTACGCATCTGATCAAAAAATATCATAGAACATAAAAAGTAGGAAACTTAATTGTCTACAAAAAAGGTCTCTTAACATTTTGCCATAGCTCGCTTCGTTTCCGAGATATTTGCAGATTTATCTCAAGGGAAGGGGCCTGACGGACATATTTCGAGATATTTCTTCTTCTTGTTGTTCTTCTTCTGCACAGCTAAGCTGGAAGTGGCATTTGCAGCTCGCAATAGTGCAGAGTTATCTCAAAGAAAGGGGCCACGGTGTTTCTGTATCTCTATTATGGTGGTGCGGCTTCGGAACTTTTAAATATCTTGATATATCTCGAGAACTACGCATCTGATCAAAAAATATCATAGAACATAAAAAGTAGGAAACTTAATTCTCTACAAAAAAGGTCTCTTAACATTTTGCCATAGCTCGCTTCGTTTCCAAGATATTTGCAGATTTATCTCAAGGGAAGGGGCCTGACGGACATATTTCGAGATATTTCTTCTTCTTGTTGTTCTTCTTCTGCACAGCTAAGCTGGAAGTGGCATTTGCAGCTCGCAATAGTGCAGAGTTATCTCAAAGAAAAGGGCCACGTGTTTCTGTATCTCTATTATGTTGGTGCGGCTTCGGAACTTTTAAATATCTCGATATATCTCGAAAACTACGCTTCTGATCAAAAAATACCATAGAACATAGCTTGTAGGAAACATAATTCTCTACAAAAAAGGTCTCTTAACATTTTGCCATAGCTCGCTTCGTTTCCGAGATAGTTGCAGATTTATCTCAAGGGAAGGGGCCTGACGGACATATTTCGAGATATTTCTTCTTCTTGTTGTTCTTCTTCTGCACAGCTAAGCTGGAAGTGGCATTTGCAGCTCGCAATAGTGCAGAGTTATCTCAAAGAAAGGGGCCACGGTGTTTCTGTATCTCTATTATGTTGGTGCGGCTTCGGAACTTTTAAATATCTCGATATATCTCGAGAACTACGCATCTGATCAAAAAATATCATAGAACATAAAAAGTAGAAAACTTAATTCTCTACAAACAAGGTCTCTTAACATTTTGCCATAGCTCGCTTCGTTTCCGAGATATTTGCAGATTTATCTCAAGGGAAGGGGCCTGACGGACATATTTCGAGATATTTCTTCTTCTTGTTGTTCTTCTTCTGCACAGCTAAGCTGGAAGTGGCATTTGCAGCTCGCAATAGTGCAGAGTTATCGCAAAGAAAGGGGCCACGGTGTTTCTGTATCTCTATTATGTTGGTGCGGCTTCGGAACTTTTAAATATCTTGATATATCTCGAGAACTACGCATCTGATCAAAAAATATCATAGAACATAAATAGTAGGAAACTTAATTTCCTACAAAAAAGATCTCTTACTATTTTGCCATAGCTCGCATTGTTTCCGAGATATTTGCAGATTTAGCTCAAGGGAAGGGGCCTGACGGACATATTTCGAGATATTTCTACTTCTTGTTGTTCTTCTTCTGCACAGCTAAGCTGGAAGTGGCATTTGCAGCTCGCAATAGTGCAGAGTTATCTCAAAGAAAGGGGCCACGGTGTTTCTGTATCTCTATTATGTTGGTGCGGCTTCGGAACTTTTAAATATCTTGATATATCTCGAAAACTACGCATCTGATCAAAAAATATCATACAACATAAAAAGTAGGAAACTTAATCCTCTACAAAAAAGGTCTCTTAACATTTTGCCATAGCTCGCTTCGTTTCCGAGATATTTGCATATTTATCTCAAGGGAAGGGGCCTGACGGACATATTTCGAGATATTTCTTCTTCTTGTTGTTCTTCTTCTGCACAGCTAAGCTGGAAGTGGCATTTGCAGCTCGCAATAGTGCAGAGTTATCTCAAAGAAAGGGGCCACGGTGTTTCTGTATCTCTATTATGTTGGTGCGGCTTCGGAACTTTTAAATATCTCGATATATCTCGAGAACTACGCATCTGATCAAAAAATATCATAGAACATAAAAAGTAGGAAACTTAATTCTCTACAAATAAGGTCTCTTAACATTTTGCCATAGCTCGCTTCGTTTCCGAGATATTTGCAGATATATCTCAAGGGAAGGGGCCTGACGGACATATTTCGAGATATTTCTTCTTCTTGTTGTTCTTCTTCTGCACAGCTAAGCTGGAAGTGGCATTTGCAGCTCGCAATAGTGCAGAGTTATCTCAAAGAAAAGGGCCACGTGTTTCTATATCTCTATTATGTTGGTGCGGCTTCGGAACTTTTAAATATCTCGATATATCTCGAAAACTACGCTTCTGATCAAAAAATACCATAGAACATAGCTTGTAGGAAACATAATTCTCTACAAAAAAGGTCTCTTAACATTTTGCCATAGCTCGCTTCGTTTCCGAGATATTTGCAGATTTATCTCAAGGGAAGGGGCCTGACGGACATATTTCGAGATATTTCTTCTTCTTGTTGCTCTTCTTCTGCACAGCTAGCTGGAAGTGGCATTTGCAGCTCGCAATAGTGCAGAGTTATCTCAAAGAAAAGGGCCACGTGTTTCTATATCTCTATTATGTTGGTGCGGCTTCGGAACTTTTAGATATCTCGATATATCTCGAAAACTACGCTTCTGATCAAAAAATACCATAGAACATAGCTTGTAGGAAACATAATTCTCTACAAAAAAGGTCTCTTAACATTTTGCCATAGCTCGCTTCGTTTCCGAGATAGTTGCAGATTTATCTCAAGGGAAGGGGCCTGACGGACATATTTCGAGATATTTCTTCTTCTTGTTGTTCTTCTTCTGCACAGCTAAGCTGGAAGTGGCATTTGCAGCTCGCAATAGTGCAGAGTTAGCTCAAAGAAAGGGGCCACGGTGTTTCTGTATCTCTATTATGTTGGTGCGGCTTCGGAACTTTTAAATATCTCGATATATCTCGAGAACTACGCATCTGATCAAAAAATATCATAGAACATAAAAAGTAGGAAACTTAATTCTCTACAAATAAGGTCTCTTAACATTTTGCCATAGCTCGCTTCGTTTCCGAGATATTTGCAGATTTATCTCAAGGGAAGGGGCCTGACGGACATATTTCGAGATATTTCTTCTTCTTGTTGTTCTTCCTCTGCACAGCTAAGCTGGAAGTGGCATTTGCAGCTCGCAATAGTGCAGAGTTATCGCAAAGAAAGGGGCCACGGTGTTTCTGTATCTCTATTATGTTTGTGCGGCTTCGGAACTTTTAAATATCTTGATATATCTCGAGAACTACGCATCTGATCAAAAAATATCATAGAGCATAAAAAGTAGGAAACCTAATTTTCTACAAAAAAGGTCTCTTAACATTTTGCCGTAGCTCGCTTCGTTTCCGAGATATTTGCAGATTTATCTCAAGGGAAGGGGCCTGACGGACATATTTCGAGATATTTCTTCTTCTTGTTGTTCTTCTTCTGCACAGCTAAGCTGGAAGTGGCATTTGCAGCTCGCAATAGTGCAGAGTTATCTCAAAGAAAAGGGCCACGGTGTTTCTGTATCTCTATTATGTTGGTGCGGCTTCGGAACTTTTAAATATCTTGATATATCTCGAAAACTACGCATCTGATCAAAAAATATCATACAACATAAAAAGTAGGAAACTTAATCCTCCACAAAAAAGGTCTCTTAACATTTTGCCATAGCTCGCTTCGTTTCCGAGATATTTGCAGATTTATCTCAAGGGAAGGGGCCTAACGGACATATTTCGAGATATTTCTTCTTCTTGTTGTTCTTCTTCTGCACAGCTAAGCTGGAAGTGGCATTTGCAGCTCGCAATAGTGCAGAGTTTTCTCAAAGAAAGGGGCCACGGTGTTTCTGTATCTCTATTATGTTGGTGCGGCTTCGGAACTGTTAAATATCTTGATATATCTCGAGAACTACGCACCTGATCGAAGAATATCATAGAACATAAAGAGTAGGAAACTTAATTCTCTACAATAAAGGTCTCTTAACATTTTGCCATAGCTCGCTTCGTTTCCGAGATATTTGCAGATTTATCTCAAGGGAAGGGGCCTGACGGACATATTTCGAGATATTTCTTCTTCATGTTGTTCTTCTTCTGCACAGCTAAGCTGGAAGTGGCATTTGCAGCTCGCAATAGTGCAGAGTTATCTCAAAGAAAGGGCCCACGGTGTTTCCGTATCTCTATTATGTTGGTGCGGCTTCGGAACTTTTAAATATCTTGATATATCTCGAGAACTACGCATCTGATCAAAAAATATCATAGAACATAAAAAGTAGGAAACTTAATTCTCTACAAAAAAGGTCTCTTAACATTTTGCCATAGCTCGCTTCGTTTCCGAGATATTTGCAGATTTATCTCAAGGGAAGGGGCCTGACGGACATATTTCGAGATATTTCTTCTTCTTGTTGTTCTTCTTCTGCACAGCTAAGCTGGAAGTGGCATTTACAGCTCGCAATAGTGCAGAGTTATCTCAAAGAACGGGGCCACGGTGTTTCTGTATCTCTATTATGTTGGTGCGGCTTCGGAACTTTTAAATATCTTGATATATCTCGAGAACTACGCATCTGATCATAAAATATCATAGAACATAAAAAGTAGGAAACTTAATTCTCTACAAAAAAGGTCTGTTAACATTTTGCCATAGCTCGCTTCGTTTCCGAGATATTTGCAGATTTATCTCAAGGGAAGGGGCCTGACGGACATATTTCGAGATATTTCTTCTTCTTGTTGTTCTTCTTCTGCACAGCTAAGCTGGAAGTGGCATTTGCAGCTCGCAATAGTGCAGAGTTATCTCAAAGAAAGGGGCCACGGTGTTTCTGTATCTCTATTATGGTGGTGCGGCTTCGGAACTTTTAAATATCTTGATATATCTCGAGAACTACGCATCTGATCAAAAAATATCATAGAACATAAATCGTAGGAAACTTAATTTCCTACAAAAAAGATCTCTTACTATTTTGCCATAGCTCGCATTGTTTCCGAGATATTTGCAGATTTAGCTCAAGGGAAGGGGCCTGACGGACATATTTCGAGATATTTCTTCTTCTTGTTGTTCTTCTTCTGCACAGCTAAGCTGGAAGTGGCATTTGCAGCTCGCAATAGTGCAGAGTTATCTCAAAGAAAGGGGCCACGGTGTTTCTGTATCTCTATTATGTTGGTGCGGCTTCGGAACTTTTAAATATCTTGATATATCTCGAAAACTACGCATCTGATCAAAAAATATCATACAACATAAAAAGTAGGAAACTTAATCCTCCACAAAAAAGGTCTCTTAACATTTTGCCATAGCTCGCTTCGTTTCCGAGATATTTGCAGATTTATCTCAAGGGAAGGGGCCTAACGGACATATTTCGAGATATTTCTTCTTCTTGTTGTTCTTCTTCTGCACAGCTAAGCTGGAAGTGGCATTTGCAGCTCGCAATAGTGCAGAGTTTTCTCAAAGAAAGGGGCCACGGTGTTTCTGTATCTCTATTATGTTGGTGCGGCTTCGGAACTGTTAAATATCTTGATATATCTCGAGAACTACGCACCTTATCGAAAAATATCATAGAACATAAAGAGTAGGAAACTTAATTCTCTACAATAAAGGTCTCTTAACATTTTGCCATAGCTCGCTTCGTTTCCGAGATATTTGCAGATTTATCTCAAGGGAAGGGGCCTGACGGACATATTTCGAGATATTTCTTCTTCATGTTGTTCTTCTTCTGCACAGCTAAGCTGGAAGTGGCATTTGCAGCTCGCAATAGTGCAGAGTTATCTCAAAGAAAGGGCCCACGGTGTTTCCGTATCTCTATTATGTTGGTGCGGCTTCGGAACTTTTAAATATCTTGATATATCTCGAGAACTACGCATCTGATCAAAAAATATCATAGAACATAAAAAGTAGGAAACTTAATTGTCTACAAAAAAGGTCTCTTAACATTTTGCCATAGCTCGCTTCGTTTCCGAGATATTTGCAGATTTATCTCAAGGGAAGGGGCCTGACGGACATATTTCGAGATATTTCTTCTTCTTGTTGTTCTTCTTCTGCACAGCTAAGCTGGAAGTGGCATTTGCAGCTCGCAATAGTGCAGAGTTATCTCAAAGAAAGGGGCCACGGTGTTTCTGTATCTCTATTATGGTGGTGCGGCTTCGGAACTTTTAAATATCTTGATATATCTCGAGAACTACGCATCTGATCAAAAAATATCATAGAACATAAAAAGTAGGAAACTTAATTCTCTACAAAAAAGGTCTCTTAACATTTTGCCATAGCTCGCTTCGTTTCCAAGATATTTGCAGATTTATCTCAAGGGAAGGGGCCTGACGGACATATTTCGAGATATTTCTTCTTCTTGTTGTTCTTCTTCTGCACAGCTAAGCTGGAAGTGGCATTTGCAGCTCGCAATAGTGCAGAGTTATCTCAAAGAAAAGGGCCACGTGTTTCTGTATCTCTATTATGTTGGTGCGGCTTCGGAACTTTTAAATATCTCGATATATCTCGAAAACTACGCTTCTGATCAAAAAATACCATAGAACATAGCTTGTAGGAAACATAATTCTCTACAAAAAAGGTCTCTTAACATTTTGCCATAGCTCGCTTCGTTTCCGAGATAGTTGCAGATTTATCTCAAGGGAAGGGGCCTGACGGACATATTTCGAGATATTTCTTCTTCTTGTTGTTCTTCTTCTGCACAGCTAAGCTGCAAGTGGCATTTGCAGCTCGCAATAGTGCAGAGTTATCTCAAAGAAAGGGGCCACGGTGTTTCTGTATCTCTATTATGTTGGTGCGGCTTCGGAACTTTTAAATATCTCGATATATCTCGAGAACTACGCATCTGATCAAAAAATATCATAGAACATAAAAAGTAGAAAACTTAATTCTCTACAAACAAGGTCTCTTAACATTTTGCCATAGCTCGCTTCGTTTCCGAGATATTTGCAGATTTATCTCAAGGGAAGGGGCCTGACGGACATATTTCGAGATATTTCTTCTTCTTGTTGTTCTTCTTCTGCACAGCTAAGCTGGAAGTGGCATTTGCAGCTCGCAATAGTGCAGAGTTATCGCAAAGAAAGGGGCCACGGTGTTTCTGTATCTCTATTATGTTGGTGCGGCTTCGGAACTTTTAAATATCTTGATATATCTCGAGAACTACGCATCTGATCAAAAAATATCATAGAACATAAATAGTAGGAAACTTAATTTCCTACAAAAAAGATCTCTTACTATTTTGCCATAGCTCGCATTGTTTCCGAGATATTTGCAGATTTAGCTCAAGGGAAGGGGCCTGACGGACATATTTCGAGATATTTCTACTTCTTGTTGTTCTTCTTCTGCACAGCTAAGCTGGAAGTGGCATTTGCAGCTCGCAATAGTGCAGAGTTATCTCAAAGAAAGGGGCCACGGTGTTTCTGTATCTCTATTATGTTGGTGCGGCTTCGGAACTTTTAAATATCTTGATATATCTCGAAAACTACGCATCTGATCAAAAAATATCATACAACATAAAAAGTAGGAAACTTAATCCTCTACAAAAAAGGTCTCTTAACATTTTGCCATAGCTCGCTTCGTTTCCGAGATATTTGCATATTTATCTCAAGGGAAGGGGCCTGACGGACATATTTCGAGATATTTCTTCTTCTTGTTGTTCTTCTTCTGCACAGCTAAGCTGGAAGTGGCATTTGCAGCTCGCAATAGTGCAGAGTTATCTCAAAGAAAGGGGCCACGGTGTTTCTGTATCTCTATTATGTTGGTGCGGCTTCGGAACTTTTAAATATCTCGATATATCTCGAGAACTACGCATCTGATCAAAAAATATCATAGAACATAAAAAGTAGGAAACTTAATTCTCTACAAATAAGGTCTCTTAACATTTTGCCATAGCTCGCTTCGTTTCCGAGATATTTGCAGATATATCTCAAGGGAAGGGGCCTGACGGACATATTTCGAGATATTTCTTCTTCTTGTTGTTCTTCTTCTGCACAGCTAAGCTGGAAGTGGCATTTGCAGCTCGCAATAGTGCAGAGTTATCTCAAAGAAAAGGGCCACGTGTTTCTATATCTCTATTATGTTGGTGCGGCTTCGGAACTTTTAAATATCTCGATATATCTCGAAAACTACGCTTCTGATCAAAAAATACCATAGAACATAGCTTGTAGGAAACATAATTCTCTACAAAAAAGGTCTCTTAACATTTTGCCATAGCTCGCTTCGTTTCCGAGATAGTTGCAGATTTATCTCAAGGGAAGGGGCCTGACGGACATATTTCGAGATATTTCTTCTTGTTGTTGTTCTTCTTCTGCACAGCTAAGCTGGAAGTGGCATTTGCAGCTCGCAATAGTGCAGAGTTATCTCAAAGAAAGGGGCCACGGTGTTTCTGTATCTCTATTATGTTGGTGCGGCTTCGGAACTTTTAAATATCTCGATATATCTCGAGAACTACGCATCTGATCAAAAAATATCATAGAACATAAAAAGTAGGAAACTTAATTCTCTACAAATAAGGTCTCTTAACATTTTGCCATAGCTCGCTTCGTTTCCGAGATATTTGCAGATTTATCTCAAGGGAAGGGGCCTGACGGACATATTTCGAGATATTTCTTCTTCTTGTTGTTCTTCTTCTGCACAGCTAGCTGGAAGTGGCATTTGCAGCTCGCAATAGTGCAGAGTTATCTCAAAGAAAAGGGCCACGTGTTTCTATATCTCTATTATGTTGGTGCGGCTTCGGAACTTTTAGATATCTCGATATATCTCGAAAACTACGCTTCTGATCAAAAAATACCATAGAACATAGCTTGTAGGAAACATAATTCTCTACAAAAAAGGTCTCTTAACATTTTGCCATAGCTCGCTTCGTTTCCGAGATAGTTGCAGATTTATCTCAAGGGAAGGGGCCTGACGGACATATTTCGAGATATTTCTTCTTCTTGTTGTTCTTCTTCTGCACAGCTAAGCTGGAAGTGGCATTTGCAGCTCGCAATAGTGCAGAGTTAGCTCAAAGAAAGGGGCCACGGTGTTTCTGTATCTCTATTATGTTGGTGCGGCTTCGGAACTTTTAAATATCTCGATATATCTCGAGAACTACGCATCTGATCAAAAAATATCATAGAACATAAAAAGTAGGAAACTTAATTCTCTACAAATAAGGTCTCTTAACATTTTGCCATAGCTCGCTTCGTTTCCGAGATATTTGCAGATTTATCTCAAGGGAAGGGGCCTGACGGACATATTTCGAGATATTTCTTCTTCTTGTTGTTCTTCTTCTGCACAGCTAAGCTGGAAGTGGCATTTGCAGCTCGCAATAGTGCAGAGTTATCGCAAAGAAAGGGGCCACGGTGTTTCTGTATCTCTATTATGTTTGTGCGGCTTCGGAACTTTTAAATATCTTGATATATCTCGAGAACTACGCATCTGATCAAAAAATATCATAGAGCATAAAAAGTAGGAAACCTAATTTTCTACAAAAAAGGTCTCTTAACATTTTGCCGTAGCTCGCTTCGTTTCCGAGATATTTGCAGATTTATCTCAAGGGAAGGGGCCTGACGGACATATTTCGAGATATTTCTTCTTCTTGTTGTTCTTCTTCTGCACAGCTAAGCTGGAAGTGGCATTTGCAGCTCGCAATAGTGCAGAGTTATCTCAAAGAAAAGGGCCACGTGTTTCTATATCTCTATTATGTTGGTGCGGCTTCGGAACTTTTAAATATCTCGATATATCTCGAAAACTACGCTTCTGATCAAAAAATACCATAGAACATAGCTTGTAGGAAACATAATTCTCTACAAAAAAGGTCTCTTAACATTTTGCCATAGCTCGCTTCGTTTCCGAGATAGTTGCAGATTTATCTCAAGGGAAGGGGCCTGACGGACATATTTCGAGATATTTCTTCTTCTTGTTGTTCTTCTTCTGCACAGCTAAGCTGGAAGTGGCATTTGCAGCTCGCAATAGTGCAGAGTTATCTCAAAGAAAGGGGCCACGGTGTTTCTGTATCTCTATTATGTTGGTGCGGCTTCGGAACTTTTAAATATCTCGATATATCTCGAGAACTACGCATCTGATCAAAAAATATCATAGAACATAAAAAGTAGGAAACTTAATTCTCTACAAATAAGGTCTCTTAACATTTTGCCATAGCTCGCTTCGTTTCCGAGATATTTGCAGATTTATCTCAAGGGAAGGGGCCTGACGGACATATTTCGTGATATTTCTTCTTCTTGTTGTTCTTCTTCTGCACAGCTAAGCTGGAAGTGGCATTTACAGCTCGCAATAGTGCAGAGTTATCTCAAAGAAAGGGGCCACGGTGTTTCTGTATCTCTATTATGTTTTTGCGGCTTCGGAACTTTTAAATATCTTGATATATCTCGAGAACTACGCATCTGATCAAAAAATATCATAGAACATAGAAAGTAGGAAACCTAATTTTCTACAAAAAAGGTCTCTTAACATTTTGCCGTAGCTCGCTTCGTTTCCGAGATATTTGCAGATTTATCTCAAGGGAAGGGGCCTGACGGACATATTTCGAAATATTTCTTATTCTTGTTGTTCTTCTTCTGCACAGCTAAGCTGGAAGTGGCATTTGCAGCTCGCAATAGTGCAGAGTTATCTCAAAGAAAGGGGCCACGGTGTTTCTGTACCTCTATTATGTTGGTGCAGCTTCGGAGCTTTTAAATATCTTGATATATCTCGAGAACTACGCATCTGATCAAAAAATATCATAGAACATAAATTGTAGGAAACATAATTCTCTACAAAGGAGGTCTCTTAACATTTTGCCATAGCTCGCTTCGTTTCCGAGATATTTGCAGATTTATCTCAAGGGAAGGGGCCTGACGGACATATTTCGAAATATTTCTTATTCTTGTTGTTCTTCTTCTGCACAGCTAAGCTGGAAGTGGCATTTGCAGCTCGCAATAGTGCAGAGTTATCTCAAAGAAAGGGGCCACGGTGTTTCTGTACCTCTATTATGTTGGTGCAGCTTCGGAGCTTTTAAATATCTTGATATATCTCGAGAACTACGCATCTGATCAAAAAATATCATAGAACATAAATTGTAGGAAACATAATTCTCTACAAAAGAGGTCTCTTAACATTTTGCCATAGCTCGCTTCGTTTCCGAGATATTTGCAGATTTATCTCAAGGGAAGGGGCCTGACGGACATATTTCGAGATATTTCTTCTTCTTGTTGTTCTTCTTCTGCACAGCTAAACTGGAAGTGGCATTTGCAGCTCGCAATAGTGCAGAGTTATCTCAAAGAAAGGGGCCACGTGTTTCTGTATCTCTATTATGTTGGTGCGGCTTCGGAACTTTTAAATATCTCGATATATCTCGAAAACTACGCTTCTGATCAAAAAATACCATAGAACACAGCTTGTAGGAAACATAATTCTCTACAAAAAAGGTCTCTTAACATTTTGCCATAGCTCGCTTCGTTTCCGAGATAGTTGCAGATTTATCTCAAGGGAAGGGGCCTGACGGACATATTTCGAGATATTTCTTCTTCTTGTTGTTCTTCTTCTGCACAGCTAAGCTGGAAGTGGCATTTGCAGCTCGCAATAGTGCAGAGTTATCTCAAAGAAAGGGGCCACGGTGTTTCTGTATCTCTATTATGGTGGTGCGGCTTCGGAACTTTTAAATATCTTGATATATCTCGAGCACTACGCATCTGATCAAAAAATATCATAGAACATAAAAAGTAGGAAACTTAATTCTCTACAAAAAAGGTCTCTTAACATTTTGCCATAGCTCGCTTCGTTTCCGAGATATTTGCAGATTTATCTCAAGGGAAGGGGCCTGACGGACATATTTCGTGATATTTCTTCTTCTTGTTGTTCTTCTTCTGCACAGCTAAGCTGGAAGTGGCATTTACAGCTCGCAATAGTGCAGAGTTATCTCAAAGAAAGGGGCCACGGTGTTTCTGTATCTCTATTATGTTGGTGCGGCTTCGGAACTTTTAAATATCTTGATATATCTCGAGAACTACGCATCTGATCAAAAAATATCATAGAACATAAATAGTAGGAAACTTAATTTCCTACAAAAAAGATCTCTTACTATTTTGCCATAGCCCGCATTGTTTCCGAGATATTTGCAGATTTATCTCAAGGGAAGGGGCCTGACGGACATATTTCGAGATATTTCTTCTTCTTGTTGTTCTTCTTCTGCACAGCTAAGCTGGAAGTGGCATTTGCAGCTCGCAATAGTGCAGAGTTATCTCAAAGAAAGGGGCCACGTGTTTCTGTATCTCTATTATGTTGGTGCGGCTTCGGAACTTTTAAATATCTCGATATATCTCGAAAACTACGCTTCTGATCAAAAAATACCATAGAACATAGCTTGTAGGAAACATAATTCTCTACAAAAAAGGTCTCTTAACATTTTGCCATAGCTCGCTTCGTTTCCGAGATAGTTGCAGATTCATCTCAAGGGAAGGGGCCTGACGGACATATTTCGAGATATTTCTTCTTCTTGTTGTTCTTCTTCTGCACAGCTAAGCTGGAAGTGGCATTTGCAGCTCGCAATAGTGGAGAGTTATCTCAAAGAAAGGGGCCACGGTGTTTCTGTATCTCTATTATGGTGGTGCGGCTTCGGAACTTTTAAATATCTTGATATATCTCGAGAACTACGCATCTGATCAAAAAATATCATAGAACATAAAAAGTAGGAAACTTAATTCTCTACAAAAAAGGTCTCTTAACATTTTGCCATAGCTCGCTTCGTTTCCGAGATATTTGCAGATTTATCTCAAGGGAAGGGGCCTGACGGACATATTTCGTGATATTTCTTCTTCTTGTTGTTCTTCTTCTGCACAGCTAAGCTGGAAGTGGCATTTACAGATCGCAATAGTGCAGAGTTATCTCAAAAAAAGGGGCCACGGTGTTTCTGTATCTCTATTATGTTGGTGCGGCTTCGGAACTTTTAAATATCTTGATATATCTCGAGAACTACGCATCTGATCAAAAAATATCATAGAACATAAATAGTAGGAAACTTAATTTCCTACAAAAAAGATCTCTTACTATTTTGCCATAGCTCGCATTGTTTCCGAGATATTTGCAGATTTAGCTCAAGGGAAGGGGCCTGACGGACATATTTCGAGATATTTCTTCTTCTTGTTGTTCTTCTTCTGCACAGCTAAGCTGGAAGTGGCATTTGCAGCTCGCAATAGTGCAGAGTTATCTCAAAGAAAGGGGCCACGGTGTATCTGTATCTCTATTATGTTGGTGCGGCTTCGGAACTTTTAAATATCTCGATATATCTCGAAAACTACGCTTCTGATCAAAAAATACCATAGAACATAGCTTGTAGGAAACATAATTCTCTACAAAAAAGGTCTGTTAACATTTTGCCATAGCTCGCTTCGTTTCCGAGATAGTTGCAGATTTATCTCAAGGGAAGGGGCCTGACGGACATATTTCGAGATATTTCTTCTTCTTGTTGTTCTTCTTCTGCACAGCTAAGCTGGAAGTGGCATTTGCAGCTCGCAATAGTGCAGAGTTATCTCAAAGAAAGGGGCCACGGTGTTTCTGTACCTCTATTATGTTGGTGCAGCTTCGGAGCTTTTAAATATCTTGATATATCTCGAGAACTACGCATCTGATCAAAAAATATCATAGAACATAAAAAGTAGGAAACTTAATACTCTACAAAAAAGGTCTCTTAACATTTTGCCATAGCTCGCTTCGTTTCCGAGATATTTGCAGATTTATCTCAAGGGAAGGGGCCTGACGGACATATTTCGTGATATTTCTTATTCTTGTTGTTCTTCTTCTGCACAGCTAAGCTGGAAGTGGCATTTGCAGCTCGCAATCGTGCAGAGTTATCTCCAAGAAAGGGGCCACGGTGTTTCTGTATCTCTATTATGTTGGTGCGGCTTCGGAACTTTTAAATATCTTGATATATCTCGAGAACTGCGCATCTGATCAAAAAATATCATAGAACATAAAAAGTAGGAAACTTAATTCTCTACAAAAAAGGTCTCTTAACATTTTGCCATAGCTCTCTTCGTTTCCGAGATATTTGCAGATTTATCTCAAGGGAAGGGTCCTGACGGACATATTTCGAGATATTTCTTCTTCTTGTTGTTCTTCTTCTGCACAGCTAAACTGGAGGTGGCATTTCCAGCTCGCAATAGTGCAGAGTTATCCCAAAGAAAGGGGCCACGGTGTTTCTGTATCTCTATTATGTTGGTGCGGCTTCGCAACTTTTAAATATCTCGATATATCTCGAAAACTACGCTTCTGATCAAAAAATATCATAGAACATAAATTATAGGAAACATAATTCTCTACAAAAAAGGTCTCTTAACATTTTGCCATAGCTCGCTTCGTTTCCGAGATATTTGCAGATTTATCACAAGGGAAGGGGCCTGACGGACATATTTCGAAATATTTCTTCTTCTTGTTGTTCTTCTTCTGCACAGCTAAGCTGGAAGTGGCATTTGCAGCTCGCAATAGTGCAGAGTTATCCCAAAGAAAGGGGCCACGGTGTTTCTGTATCTCTATTATGTTGGTGCGGCTTCGGAACTTTTAAATATCTTGATATATCTCGAAAACTACGCTTCTGATCAAAAAATATCATAGAACATAAATTGTAGGAAACATAATTCTCTACAAAAAAGGTCTCTTAACATTTTGCCATAGCTTGCTTCGTTTCCGAGATATTTGCAGATATATCTCAAGGGAAGGGGCCTGACGGACATATTTCGAGATATTTCTTCTTCTTGTTGTTCTTCTTCTGCACAGCTAAACTGGAAGTGGCATTTCCAGCTCGCAATAGTGCAGAGTTATCCCAAAGAAAGGGGCCACGGTGTTTCTGTATCTCTATTATGTTGGTGCGGCTTCGCAACTTTTAAATATCTCGATATATCTCGAAAACTACGCTTCTGATCAAAAAATATCATAGAACATAAATTGTAGGAAACATAATTCTCTACAAAAAAGGTCTCTTAACATTTTGCCATAGCTCGCTTCGTTTCCGAGATATTTGCAGATTTATCTCAAGGGAAGGGGCCTGACGGACATATTTCGAAATATTTCTTCTTCTTGTTGTTCTTCTTCTGCACAGCTAAGCTGGAAGTGGCATTTGCAGCTCGCAATAGTGCAGAGTTATCTCAAAGAAAGGGGCCACGGTGTTTCTGTACCTCTATTATGTTGGTGCAGCTTCGAAGCTTTTAAATATCTTGATATATCTCGAGAACTACGCATCTGATCAAAAAATATCATAGAACATAAATTGTAGGAAACATAATTCTCTACAAAAAAGGTCTCTTAACGTTTTGCCATAGCTCGCTTCGTTTCCGAGATATTTGCAGATTTATCCCAAGGGAAGGGTCCTGACGGACATATTTCGAGATATTTCTTCTTCTTGTTGTTCTTGTTCTGCACAGCTAAACTGGAAGTGGCATTTCCAGCTCGCAATAGTGCAGAGTTATCCCAAAGAAAGGGGCCACGGTGTTTCTGTATCTCTATTATGTTGGTGCGGCTTCGGAACTTTTAAATATCTTGATATATCTCGAAAACTACGCTTCTGATCAAAAAATATCATAGAACATAAATTGTAGGAAACATAATTCTCTACAAAAAAGGTCTCTTAACGTTTTGCCATAGCTCGCTTCGTTTCCGAGATATTTGCAGATTTATCCCAAGGGAAGGGTCCTGACGGACATATTTCGAGATATTTCTTCTTCTTGTTGTTCTTGTTCTGCACAGCTAAACTGGAAGTGGCATTTCCAGCTCGCAATAGTGCAGAGTTATCCCAAAGAAAGGGGCCACGGTGTTTCTGTATCTCTATTATGTTGGTGCGGCTTCGGAACTTTTAAATATCTTGATATATCTCGAAAACTACGCTTCTGATCAAAAAATATCATAGAACATAAATTGTAGGAAACATAATTCTCTACAAAAAAGGTCTCTTAACGTTTTGCCATAGCTCGCTTCGTTTCCGAGGTATTTGCAGATATATCTCAAGGGAAGGGGCCTGACGGACATATTTCGAGATATTTCTTCTTCTTGTTGTTCTTCTTCTGCACAGCTCAGCTAGAAGTGGCATTTACAGCTCGCAATAGTGGAAAGTTATCTCAAAGAAAGGGGCCACGGTGTTTCTGTATCTCTATTATGTTGGTGCGGCTTCGGAACTTTTAAATATCTTGATATATCTCGAGAACTGCGCATCTGATCAAAAAATATCATAGAACATAAAAAGTAGGAAACTTAATTCTCTACAAAAAAGGTCTCTTAACATTTTGCCATAGCTCTCTTCGTTTCCGAGATATTTGCAGATTTATCTCAAGGGAAGGGGCCTGACGGACATATTTCGAGATATTTCTTCTTCTTGTTGTTCTTCTTCTGCACAGCTGAGCTGGAAGTGGCATTTGCAGCTCGCAACAGTGCAGAGTTATCTCAAAGAAAGGGGCCACGGTGTTTCTGTATCTCTATTATGTTGGTGCGGCTTCGGAACTTTTAAATATCTTGATATATCTCGAGAACTACGCATCTGATCAAAAAATATCATAGAACATAAATTGTAGGAAACATAATTGTCTACAAAAAAGGTCTCTTAACATTTTGCCATAGCTCGCTTCGTTTCCGAGATATTTGCAGATTTATCTCAAGGGAAGGGTCCTGATGGACATATTTCGAGATATTTCTTCTTCTTGTTGTTCTTCTTCTGCACAGCTAAACTGGAAGTGGCATTTCCAGCTCGCAATCGTGCAGAATTATCTCAAAGAAAGGGGCCACGGTGTTTCTGTATCTCTATTATGTTGGTGCGGCTTCGGAACTTTTAAATATCTTGATATATCTCGAAAACTACGCTTCTGATCAAAAAATATCATAGAACATAAATTGTAGGAAACATAATTCTCTACAAAAAAGGTCTCTTAACATTTTGCCATAGCTTGCTTCGTTTCCGAGATATTTGCAGATATATCTCAAGGGAAGGGGCCTGACGGACATATTTCGAGATATTTCTTCTTCTTGTTGTTCTTCTTCTGCACAGCTAAACTGGAAGTGGCATTTCCAGCTCGCAATAGTGCAGAGTTATCCCAAAGAAAGGGGCCACGGTGTTTCTGTATCTCTATTATGTTGGTGCGGCTTCGCAACTTTTAAATATCTCGATATATCTCGAAAACTACGCTTCTGATCAAAAAATATCATAGAACATAAATTGTAGGAAACATAATTCTCTACAAAAAAGGTCTCTTAACATTTTGCCATAGCTCGCTTCGTTTCCGAGATATTTGCAGATTTATCTCAAGGGAAGGGGCCTGACGGACATATTTCGAAATATTTCTTCTTCTTGTTGTTCTTCTTCTGCACAGCTAAGCTGGAAGTGGCATTTGCAGCTCGCAATAGTGCAGAGTTATCTCAAAGAAAGGGGCCACGGTGTTTCTGTACCTCTATTATGTTGGTGCAGCTTCGAAGCTTTTAAATATCTTGATATATCTCGAGAACTACGCATCTGATCAAAAAATATCATAGAACATAAATTGTAGGAAACATAATTCTCTACAAAAAAGGTCTCTTAACGTTTTGCCATAGCTCGCTTCGTTTCCGAGATATTTGCAGATTTATCCCAAGGGAAGGGTCCTGACGGACATATTTCGAGATATTTCTTCTTCTTGTTGTTCTTGTTCTGCACAGCTAAACTGGAAGTGGCATTTCCAGCTCGCAATAGTGCAGAGTTATCCCAAAGAAAGGGGCCACGGTGTTTCTGTATCTCTATTATGTTGGTGCGGCTTCGGAACTTTTAAATATCTTGATATATCTCGAAAACTACGCTTCTGATCAAAAAATATCATAGAACATAAATTGTAGGAAACATAATTCTCTACAAAAAAGGTCTCTTAACGTTTTGCCATAGCTCGCTTCGTTTCCGAGATATTTGCAGATTTATCCCAAGGGAAGGGTCCTGACGGACATATTTCGAGATATTTCTTCTTCTTGTTGTTCTTGTTCTGCACAGCTAAACTGGAAGTGGCATTTCCAGCTCGCAATAGTGCAGAGTTATCCCAAAGAAAGGGGCCACGGTGTTTCTGTATCTCTATTATGTTGGTGCGGCTTCGGAACTTTTAAATATCTTGATATATCTCGAAAACTACGCTTCTGATCAAAAAATATCATAGAACATAAATTGTAGGAAACATAATTCTCTACAAAAAAGGTCTCTTAACGTTTTGCCATAGCTCGCTTCGTTTCCGAGGTATTTGCAGATATATCTCAAGGGAAGGGGCCTGACGGACATATTTCGAGATATTTCTTCTTCTTGTTGTTCTTCTTCTGCACAGCTCAGCTAGAAGTGGCATTTACAGCTCGCAATAGTGGAAAGTTATCTCAAAGAAAGGGGCCACGGTGTTTCTGTATCTCTATTATGTTGGTGCGGCTTCGGAACTTTTAAATATCTTGATATATCTCGAGAACTGCGCATCTGATCAAAAAATATCATAGAACATAAAAAGTAGGAAACTTAATTCTCTACAAAAAAGGTCTCTTAACATTTTGCCATAGCTCTCTTCGTTTCCGAGATATTTGCAGATTTATCTCAAGGGAAGGGGCCTGACGGACATATTTCGAGATATTTCTTCTTCTTGTTGTTCTTCTTCTGCACAGCTGAGCTGGAAGTGGCATTTGCAGCTCGCAACAGTGCAGAGTTATCTCAAAGAAAGGGGCCACGGTGTTTCTGTATCTCTATTATGTTGGTGCGGCTTCGGAACTTTTAAATATCTTGATATATCTCGAGAACTACGCATCTGATCAAAAAATATCATAGAACATAAATTGTAGGAAACATAATTGTCTACAAAAAAGGTCTCTTAACATTTTGCCATAGCTCGCTTCGTTTCCGAGATATTTGCAGATTTATCTCAAGGGAAGGGTCCTGATGGACATATTTCGAGATATTTCTTCTTCTTGTTGTTCTTCTTCTGCACAGCTAAACTGGAAGTGGCATTTCCAGCTCGCAATCGTGCAGAGTTATCTCAAAGAAAGGGGCCACGGTGTTTCTGTATCTCTATTATGTTGGTGCAGCTTCGAAGCTTTTAAATATCTTGATATATCTCGAGAACTACGCATCTGATCAAAAAATATCATAGAACATAAAAAGTAGGAAACTTAATTCTCTACAAATAAGGTCTCTTAACATTTTGCCATAGCTCGCTTCGTTTCCGAGATATTTGCAGATTTATCTCAAGGGAAGGGGCCTGACGGACATATTTCGAGATATTTCTTCTTCTTGTTGTTCTTGTTCTGCACAGCTAAACTGGAAGTGGCATTTCCAGCTCGCAATAGTGCAGAGTTATCCCAAAGAAAGGGGCCACGGTGTTTCTGTATCTCTATTATGTTGGTGCGGCTTCGGAACTTTTAAATATCTTGATATATCTCGAAAACTACGCTTCTGATCAAAAAATATCATAGAACATGAATTGTAGGAAACATAATTCTCTACAAAAAAGGTCTCTTAACATTTTGCCATAGCTTGCTTCGTTTCCGAGATATTTGCAGATATATCTCAAGGGAAGGGGCCTGACGGACATATTTCGAGATATTTCTTCTTCTTGTTGTTCTTCTTCTGCACAGCTAAGCTGGAAGTGGCATTTACAGCTCGCAATAGTGGAAAGTTATCTCAAAGAAAGGGGCCACGGTGTTTCTGTATCTCTATTATGTTGGTGCGGCTTCGGAACTTTTAAATATCTTGATATATCTCCAGAACTACGCATCTGATCAAAAAATATCATAGAACATAAAAAGTAGGAAACCTAATTCTCTACAAAAAAGGTCTCTTAACATTTTGCCATAGCTCGCTTCGTTTCCGAGATATTTGCAGATTTATCTCCAGGGAAGGGGCCTGACGGACATATTTCGAGATATTTCTTCTTCTTGTTGTTCTTCTTCTGCACAGCTAAGCTGGAAGTGGCATTTGCAGCTCGCAATAGTGCAGAGTTATCTCAAAGAAAGGGGCCACGGTGTTTCTGTATCTCTATTATGTTGGTGCGGCTTCGGAACTTTTAAATATCTTGATATATCTCGAGAACTACGCATCTGATCAAAAAATATCATAGAACATAAAAAGTAGGAAACTTAATTCTCTACAAAAAAGGTCTCTTAACATTTTGCCATAGCTCGCTTCGTTTCCGAGATATTTGCAGATTTATCTCCAGGGAAGGGGCCTGACGGACATATTTCGAGATATTTCTTCTTCTTGTTGTTCTTCTTCTGCACAGCTAAGCTGGAAGTGGCATTTGCAGCTCGCAATAGTGCAGAGTTATCTCAAAGAAAGGGGCCACGGTGTTTCTGTATCTCTATTATGTTGGTGCGGCTTCGGAACTTTTAAATATCTTGATATATCTCGAGAACTACGCATCTGATCAAAAAACATCATAGAACATAAAAAGTAGGAAACTTAATTCTCTACAAAAAAGGTCTCTTAACATTTTGCCATACCTCGCTTCGTTTCCGAGATATTTGCAGATTTATCTCCAGGGAAGGGGCCTGACGGACATATTTCGAGATATTTCTTCTTCTTGTTGTTCTTCTTCTGCACAGCTAAGCTGGAAGTGGCATTTGCAGCTCGCAATAGTGCAGAGTTATCTCAAAGAAAGGGGCCACGGTGTTTCTGTATCTCTATTATGTTGGTGCGGCTTCGGAACTTTTAAATATCTTGATATATCTCGAGAACTACGCATCTGATCAAAAAATATCATAGAACATAAAAAGTAGGAAACTTAATTCTCTACAAAAAAGGTCTCTTAACATGTGGCCATAGCTCGCTTCGTTTCCGAGATATTTGCAGATTTATCTCAAGGGAAGGGTCCTGACGGACATATTTCGAGATATTTCTTCTTCTTGTTGTTCTTGTTCTGCACAGCTAAACTGGAAGTGGCATTTCCAGCTCGCAATAGTGCAGAGTTATCCCAAAGAAAGGGGCCACGGTGTTTCTGTATCTCTATTATGTTGGTGCGGCTTCGGAACTTTTAAATATCTTGATATATCTCGAAAACTACGCTTCTGATCAAAAAATATCATAGAACATAAATTGTAGGAAACATAATTCTCTACAAAAAAGGTCTCTTAACATTTTGCCATAGCTTGCTTCGTTTCCGAGATATTTGCAGATATATCTCAAGGGAAGGGGCCTGACGGACATATTTCGAGATATTTCTTCTTCTTGTTGTTCTTCTTCTGCACAGCTAAGCTGGAAGTGGCATTTACAGCTCGCAATAGTGGAAAGTTATCTCAAAGAAAGGGGCCACGGTGTTTCTGTATCTCTATTATGTTGGTGCGGCTTCGGAACTTTTAAATATCTTGATATATCTCCAGAACTACGCATCTGATCAAAAAATATCATAGAACATAAAAAGTAGGAAACTTAATTCTCTACAAAAAAGGTCTCTTAACATTTTGCCATAGCTCGCTTCGTTTCCGAGATATTTGCAGATTTATCTCCAGGGAAGGGGCCTGACGGACATATTTCGAGATATTTCTTCTTCTTGTTGTTCTTCTTCTGCACAGCTAAGCTGGAAGTGGCATTTGCAGCTCGCAATAGTGCAGAGTTATCTCAAAGAAAGGGGCCACGGTGTTTCTGTATCTCTATTATGTTGGTGCGGCTTCGGAACTTTTAAATATCTTGATATATCTCGAGAACTACGCATCTGATCAAAAAACATCATAGAACATAAAAAGTAGGAAACTTAATTCTCTACAAAAAAGGTCTCTTAACATTTTGCCATACCTCGCTTCGTTTCCGAGATATTTGCAGATTTATCTCCAGGGAAGGGGCCTGACGGACATATTTCGAGATATTTCTTCTTCTTGTTGTTCTTCTTCTGCACAGCTAAGCTGGAAGTGGCATTTGCAGCTCGCAATAGTGCAGAGTTATCTCAAAGAAAGGGGCCACGGTGTTTCTGTATCTCTATTATGTTGGTGCGGCTTCGGAACTTTTAAATATCTTGATATATCTCGAGAACTACGCATCTGATCAAAAAATATCATAGAACATAAAAAGTAGGAAACTTAATTCTCTACAAAAAAGGTCTCTTAACATGTGGCCATAGCTCGCTTCGTTTCCGAGATATTTGCAGATTTATCTCAAGGGAAGGGTCCTGACGGACATATTTCGAGATATTTCTTCTTCTTGTTGTTCTTGTTCTGCACAGCTAAACTGGAAGTGGCATTTCCAGCTCGCAATAGTGCAGAGTTATCCCAAAGAAAGGGGCCACGGTGTTTCTGTATCTCTATTATGTTGGTGCGGCTTCGGAACTTTTAAATATCTTGATATATCTCGAAAACTACGCTTCTGATCAAAAAATATCATAGAACATAAATTGTAGGAAACATAATTCTCTACAAAAAAGGTCTCTTAACATTTTGCCATAGCTTGCTTCGTTTCCGAGATATTTGCAGATATATCTCAAGGGAAGGGGCCTGACGGACATATTTCGAGATATTTCTTCTTCTTGTTGTTCTTCTTCTGCACAGCTAAGCTGGAAGTGGCATTTACAGCTCGCAATAGTGGAAAGTTATCTCAAAGAAAGGGGCCACGGTGTTTCTGTATCTCTATTATGTTGGTGCGGCTTCGGAACTTTTAAATATCTTGATATATCTCCAGAACTACGCATCTGATCAAAAAATATCATAGAACATAAAAAGTAGGAAACTTAATTCTCTACAAAAAAGGTCTCTTAACATTTTGCCATAGCTCGCTTCGTTTCCGAGATATTTGCAGATTTATCTCCAGGGAAGGGGCCTGACGGACATATTTCGAGATATTTCTTCTTCTTGTTGTTCTTCTTCTGCACAGCTAAGCTGGAAGTGGCATTTGCAGCTCGCAATAGTGCAGAGTTATCTCAAAGAAAGGGGCCACGGTGTTTCTGTATCTCTATTATGTTGGTGCGGCTTCGGAACTTTTAAATATCTTGATATATCTCGAGAACTACGCATCTGATCAAAAAATATCATAGAACATAAAAAGTAGGAAACTTAATTCTCTACAAAAAAGGTCTCTTAACATTTTGCCATACCTCGCTTCGTTTCCGAGATATTTGCAGATTTATCTCCAGGGAAGGGGCCTGACGGACATATTTCGAGATATTTCTTCTTCTTGTTGTTCTTCTTCTGCACAGCTAAGCTGGAAGTGGCATTTGCAGCTCGCAATAGTGCAGAGTTATCTCAAAGAAAGGGGCCACGGTGTTTCTGTACCTCTATTATGTTGGTGCAGCTTCGAAGCTTTTAAATATCTTGATATATCTGGAGAAGTACGCATCTGATCAAAAAATATCATAGAACATAAATTGTAGGAAACATAATTCTCTACAAAAAAGGTCTCTCAACGTTTTGCCATAGCTTGCTTCGTTTCCGAGATATTTGCAGATATATCTCAAGGGAAGGGGCCTGACGGACATATTTCGAGATATTTCTTCTTCTTGTTGTTCTTCTTCTGCACAGCTAAGCTGGAAGTGGCATTTACAGCTCGCAATAGTGGAAAGTTATCTCAAAGAAAGGGGCCACGGTGTTTCTGTATCTCTATTATGTTGGTGCGGCTTCGGAACTTTGAATATCTTGATATATCTCGAGAACTGCGCATCTGATCAAAAAATATCATAGAACATAAAAAGTAGGAAACTTAATTCTCTACAAAAAAGGTCTCTTAACATTTTGCCATAGCTCGCTTCGTTTCCGAGATATTTGCAGATTTATCTCCAGGGAAGGGGCCTGACGGACATATTTCGAGATATTTCTTCTTCTTGTTGTTCTTCTTCTGCACAGCTAAGCTGGAAGTGGCATTTGCAGCTCGCAATAGTGCAGAGTTATCTCAAAGAAAGGGGCCACGGTGTTTCTGTATCTCTATTATGTTGGTGCGGCTTCGGAACTTTTAAATATCTTGATATATCTCGAGAACTACGCATCTGATCAAAAAATATCATAGAACATAAAAAGTAGGAAACTTAATTCTCTACAAAAAAGGTCTCTTAACATTTTGCCATACCTCGCTTCGTTTCCGAGATATTTGCAGATTTATCTCCAGGGAAGGGGCCTGACGGACATATTTCGAGATATTTCTTCTTCTTGTTGTTCTTCTTCTGCACAGCTAAGCTGGAAGTGGCATTTGCAGCTCGCAATAGTGCAGAGTTATCTCAAAGAAAGGGGCCACGGTGTTTCTGTACCTCTATTATGTTCGTGCAGCTTCGAAGCTTTTAAATATCTTGATATATCTGGAGAAGTACGCATCTGATCAAAAAATATCATAGAACATAAATTGTAGGAAACATAATTCTCTACAAAAAAGGTCTCTCAACGTTTTGCCATAGCTTGCTTCGTTTCCGAGATATTTGCAGATATATCTCAAGGGAAGGGGCCTGACGGACATATTTCGAGATATTTCTTCTTCTTGTTGTTCTTCTTCTGCACAGCTAAGCTGGAAGTGGCATTTACAGCTCGCAATAGTGGAAAGTTATCTCAAAGAAAGGGGCCACGGTGTTTCTGTATCTCTATTATGTTGGTGCGGCTTCGGAACTTTGAATATCTTGATATATCTCGAGAACTGCGCATCTGATCAAAAAATATCATAGAACATAAAAAGTAGGAAACTTAATTCTCTACAAAAAAGGTCTCTTAACATTTTGCCATACCTCGCTTCGTTTCCGAGATATTTGCAGATTTATCTCCAGGGAAGGGGCCTGACGGACATATTTCGAGATATTTCTTCTTCTTGTTGTTCTTCTTCTGCACAGCTAAGCTGGAAGTGGCATTTGCAGCTCGCAATAGTGCAGAGTTATCTCAAAGAAAGGGGCCACGGTGTTTCTGTACCTCTATTATGTTCGTGCAGCTTCGAAGCTTTTAAATATCTTGATATATCTCGAGAAGTACGCATCTGATCAAAAAATATCATAGAACATAAATTGTAGGAAACATAATTCTCTACAAAAAAGGTCTCTCAACGTTTTGCCATAGCTCGCTTCGTTTCCGAGATATTTGCAGATTTATCTCAAGGGAAGGGTCCTGACGGACATATTTCGAGATATTTCTTCTTCTTGTTGTTCTTGTTCTGCACAGCTAAACTGGAAGTGGCATTTCCAGCTCGCAATAGTGCAGAGTTATCCCAAAGAAAGGGGCCACGGTGTTTCTGTATCTCTATTATGTTGGTGCGGCTTCGGAACTTTTAAATATCTTGATATATCTCGAAAACTACGCTTCTGATCAAAAAATATCATAGAACATAAATTGTAGGAAACATAATTCTCTACAAAAAAGGTCTCTTAACATTTTGCCATAGCTTGCTTCGTTTCCGAGATATTTGCAGATATATCTCAAGGGAAGGGGCCTGACGGACATATTTCGAGATATTTCTTCTTCTTGTTGTTCTTCTTCTGCACAGCTAAGCTGGAAGTGGCATTTACAGCTCGCAATAGTGGAAAGTTATCTCAAAGAAAGGGGCCACGGTGTTTCTGTATCTCTATTATGTTGGTGCGGCTTCGGAACTTTTAAATATCTTGATATATCTCCAGAACTACGCATCTGATCAAAAAATATCATAGAACATAAAAAGTAGGAAACTTAATTCTCTACAAAAAAGGTCTCTTAACATTTTGCCATAGCTCGCTTCGTTTCCGAGATATTTGCAGATTTATCTCCAGGGAAGGGGCCTGACGGACATATTTCGAGATATTTCTTCTTCTTGTTGTTCTTCTTCTGCACAGCTAAGCTGGAAGTGGCATTTGCAGCTCGCAATAGTGCAGAGTTATCTCAAAGAAAGGGGCCACGGTGTTTCTGTATCTCTATTATGTTGGTGCGGCTTCGGAACTTTTAAATATCTTGATATATCTCGAGAACTACGCATCTGATCAAAAAATATCATAGAACATAAAAAGTAGGAAACTTAATTCTCTACAAAAAAGGTCTCTTAACATTTTGCCATAGCTCGCTTCGTTTCCGAAATATTTGCAGATTTATCTCAAGGGAAGGGGCCTGACGGACATATTTCGAGATATTTCTTCTTCTTGTTGTTCTTCTTCTGCACAGCTAAGCTGGAAGTGGCATTTGCGGCTCGCACTAGTGCAGAGTTATCTCAAAGAAAGGGGCCACGGTGTTTCTGAATCTCTATTATGTTGGTGCGGCTTCGGAACTTTTAAATATCTCGATATATCTCGAAAACTACGCTTCTGATCAAAAAATATCATACAACATAAATTGTAGGAAACATAATTCTCTACAAAAAACGTCTCTTAACATTTTGCCATAGCTCGCTTCGTTTCCGAGATATTTGCAGATTCAGCTCAAAGGAACGGGCCTGACGGACATATTTCGAGATATTTCTTCTTCTTGTTGTTCTTCTTCTGCACAGCTAAGCTGGAAGTGGCATTTGCAGCTCGTAATAGTGCAGAGTAATCTCAAAGAAAGGGGCCACGGTGTTTCTGTATCTCTATTATGTTGGTGCGGCTTCGGAACTTTTAAATATCTTGATATATCTCGAGAACTACGCATCTGATCAAAAAATATCATAGAACATAAAAAGTAGGAAACTTAATTCTCTACAAATAAGGTCTCTTAACATTTTGCCATAGCTCGCTTCGTTTCCGAGATATTTGCAGATTTATCTCAAGGGAAGGGGCCTGACGGACATATTTCGAGATATTTCTTCTTCTTGTTGTTCTTGTTCTGCACAGCTAAACTGGAAGTGGCATTTCCAGCTCGCAATAGTGCAGAGTTATCCCAAAGAAAGGGGCCACGGTGTTTCTGTATCTCTATTATGTTGGTGCGGCTTCGGAACTTTTAAATATCTTGATATATCTCGAAAACTACGCTTCTGATCAAAAAATATCATAGAACATGAATTGTAGGAAACATAATTCTCTACAAAAAAGGTCTCTTAACATTTTGCCATAGCTTGCTTCGTTTCCGAGATATTTGCAGATATATCTCAAGGGAAGGGGCCTGACGGACATATTTCGAGATATTTCTTCTTCTTGTTGTTCTTCTTCTGCACAGCTAAGCTGGAAGTGGCATTTACAGCTCGCAATAGTGGAAAGTTATCTCAAAGAAAGGGGCCACGGTGTTTCTGTATCTCTATTATGTTGGTGCGGCTTCGGAACTTTTAAATATCTTGATATATCTCCAGAACTACGCATCTGATCAAAAAATATCATAGAACATAAAAAGTAGGAAACCTAATTCTCTACAAAAAAGGTCTCTTAACATTTTGCCATAGCTCGCTTCGTTTCCGAGATATTTGCAGATTTATCTCCAGGGAAGGGGCCTGACGGACATATTTCGAGATATTTCTTCTTCTTGTTGTTCTTCTTCTGCACAGCTAAGCTGGAAGTGGCATTTGCAGCTCGCAATAGTGCAGAGTTATCTCAAAGAAAGGGGCCACGGTGTTTCTGTATCTCTATTATGTTGGTGCGGCTTCGGAACTTTTAAATATCTTGATATATCTCGAGAACTACGCATCTGATCAAAAAATATCATAGAACATAAAAAGTAGGAAACTTAATTCTCTACAAAAAAGGTCTCTTAACATTTTGCCATAGCTCGCTTCGTTTCCGAGATATTTGCAGATTTATCTCCAGGGAAGGGGCCTGACGGACATATTTCGAGATATTTCTTCTTCTTGTTGTTCTTCTTCTGCACAGCTAAGCTGGAAGTGGCATTTGCAGCTCGCAATAGTGCAGAGTTATCTCAAAGAAAGGGGCCACGGTGTTTCTGTATCTCTATTATGTTGGTGCGGCTTCGGAACTTTTAAATATCTTGATATATCTCGAGAACTACGCATCTGATCAAAAAACATCATAGAACATAAAAAGTAGGAAACTTAATTCTCTACAAAAAAGGTCTCTTAACATTTTGCCATACCTCGCTTCGTTTCCGAGATATTTGCAGATTTATCTCCAGGGAAGGGGCCTGACGGACATATTTCGAGATATTTCTTCTTCTTGTTGTTCTTCTTCTGCACAGCTAAGCTGGAAGTGGCATTTGCAGCTCGCAATAGTGCAGAGTTATCTCAAAGAAAGGGGCCACGGTGTTTCTGTATCTCTATTATGTTGGTGCGGCTTCGGAACTTTTAAATATCTTGATATATCTCGAGAACTACGCATCTGATCAAAAAATATCATAGAACATAAAAAGTAGGAAACTTAATTCTCTACAAAAAAGGTCTCTTAACATGTGGCCATAGCTCGCTTCGTTTCCGAGATATTTGCAGATTTATCTCAAGGGAAGGGTCCTGACGGACATATTTCGAGATATTTCTTCTTCTTGTTGTTCTTGTTCTGCACAGCTAAACTGGAAGTGGCATTTCCAGCTCGCAATAGTGCAGAGTTATCCCAAAGAAAGGGGCCACGGTGTTTCTGTATCTCTATTATGTTGGTGCGGCTTCGGAACTTTTAAATATCTTGATATATCTCGAAAACTACGCTTCTGATCAAAAAATATCATAGAACATAAATTGTAGGAAACATAATTCTCTACAAAAAAGGTCTCTTAACATTTTGCCATAGCTTGCTTCGTTTCCGAGATATTTGCAGATATATCTCAAGGGAAGGGGCCTGACGGACATATTTCGAGATATTTCTTCTTCTTGTTGTTCTTCTTCTGCACAGCTAAGCTGGAAGTGGCATTTACAGCTCGCAATAGTGGAAAGTTATCTCAAAGAAAGGGGCCACGGTGTTTCTGTATCTCTATTATGTTGGTGCGGCTTCGGAACTTTTAAATATCTTGATATATCTCCAGAACTACGCATCTGATCAAAAAATATCATAGAACATAAAAAGTAGGAAACTTAATTCTCTACAAAAAAGGTCTCTTAACATTTTGCCATAGCTCGCTTCGTTTCCGAGATATTTGCAGATTTATCTCCAGGGAAGGGGCCTGACGGACATATTTCGAGATATTTCTTCTTCTTGTTGTTCTTCTTCTGCACAGCTAAGCTGGAAGTGGCATTTGCAGCTCGCAATAGTGCAGAGTTATCTCAAAGAAAGGGGCCACGGTGTTTCTGTATCTCTATTATGTTGGTGCGGCTTCGGAACTTTTAAATATCTTGATATATCTCGAGAACTACGCATCTGATCAAAAAACATCATAGAACATAAAAAGTAGGAAACTTAATTCTCTACAAAAAAGGTCTCTTAACATTTTGCCATACCTCGCTTCGTTTCCGAGATATTTGCAGATTTATCTCCAGGGAAGGGGCCTGACGGACATATTTCGAGATATTTCTTCTTCTTGTTGTTCTTCTTCTGCACAGCTAAGCTGGAAGTGGCATTTGCAGCTCGCAATAGTGCAGAGTTATCTCAAAGAAAGGGGCCACGGTGTTTCTGTATCTCTATTATGTTGGTGCGGCTTCGGAACTTTTAAATATCTTGATATATCTCGAGAACTACGCATCTGATCAAAAAATATCATAGAACATAAAAAGTAGGAAACTTAATTCTCTACAAAAAAGGTCTCTTAACATGTGGCCATAGCTCGCTTCGTTTCCGAGATATTTGCAGATTTATCTCAAGGGAAGGGTCCTGACGGACATATTTCGAGATATTTCTTCTTCTTGTTGTTCTTGTTCTGCACAGCTAAACTGGAAGTGGCATTTCCAGCTCGCAATAGTGCAGAGTTATCCCAAAGAAAGGGGCCACGGTGTTTCTGTATCTCTATTATGTTGGTGCGGCTTCGGAACTTTTAAATATCTTGATATATCTCGAAAACTACGCTTCTGATCAAAAAATATCATAGAACATAAATTGTAGGAAACATAATTCTCTACAAAAAAGGTCTCTTAACATTTTGCCATAGCTTGCTTCGTTTCCGAGATATTTGCAGATATATCTCAAGGGAAGGGGCCTGACGGACATATTTCGAGATATTTCTTCTTCTTGTTGTTCTTCTTCTGCACAGCTAAGCTGGAAGTGGCATTTACAGCTCGCAATAGTGGAAAGTTATCTCAAAGAAAGGGGCCACGGTGTTTCTGTATCTCTATTATGTTGGTGCGGCTTCGGAACTTTTAAATATCTTGATATATCTCCAGAACTACGCATCTGATCAAAAAATATCATAGAACATAAAAAGTAGGAAACTTAATTCTCTACAAAAAAGGTCTCTTAACATTTTGCCATAGCTCGCTTCGTTTCCGAGATATTTGCAGATTTATCTCCAGGGAAGGGGCCTGACGGACATATTTCGAGATATTTCTTCTTCTTGTTGTTCTTCTTCTGCACAGCTAAGCTGGAAGTGGCATTTGCAGCTCGCAATAGTGCAGAGTTATCTCAAAGAAAGGGGCCACGGTGTTTCTGTATCTCTATTATGTTGGTGCGGCTTCGGAACTTTTAAATATCTTGATATATCTCGAGAACTACGCATCTGATCAAAAAATATCATAGAACATAAAAAGTAGGAAACTTAATTCTCTACAAAAAAGGTCTCTTAACATTTTGCCATACCTCGCTTCGTTTCCGAGATATTTGCAGATTTATCTCCAGGGAAGGGGCCTGACGGACATATTTCGAGATATTTCTTCTTCTTGTTGTTCTTCTTCTGCACAGCTAAGCTGGAAGTGGCATTTGCAGCTCGCAATAGTGCAGAGTTATCTCAAAGAAAGGGGCCACGGTGTTTCTGTACCTCTATTATGTTGGTGCAGCTTCGAAGCTTTTAAATATCTTGATATATCTGGAGAAGTACGCATCTGATCAAAAAATATCATAGAACATAAATTGTAGGAAACATAATTCTCTACAAAAAAGGTCTCTCAACGTTTTGCCATAGCTTGCTTCGTTTCCGAGATATTTGCAGATATATCTCAAGGGAAGGGGCCTGACGGACATATTTCGAGATATTTCTTCTTCTTGTTGTTCTTCTTCTGCACAGCTAAGCTGGAAGTGGCATTTACAGCTCGCAATAGTGGAAAGTTATCTCAAAGAAAGGGGCCACGGTGTTTCTGTATCTCTATTATGTTGGTGCGGCTTCGGAACTTTGAATATCTTGATATATCTCGAGAACTGCGCATCTGATCAAAAAATATCATAGAACATAAAAAGTAGGAAACTTAATTCTCTACAAAAAAGGTCTCTTAACATTTTGCCATAGCTCGCTTCGTTTCCGAGATATTTGCAGATTTATCTCCAGGGAAGGGGCCTGACGGACATATTTCGAGATATTTCTTCTTCTTGTTGTTCTTCTTCTGCACAGCTAAGCTGGAAGTGGCATTTGCAGCTCGCAATAGTGCAGAGTTATCTCAAAGAAAGGGGCCACGGTGTTTCTGTATCTCTATTATGTTGGTGCGGCTTCGGAACTTTTAAATATCTTGATATATCTCGAGAACTACGCATCTGATCAAAAAATATCATAGAACATAAAAAGTAGGAAACTTAATTCTCTACAAAAAAGGTCTCTTAACATTTTGCCATACCTCGCTTCGTTTCCGAGATATTTGCAGATTTATCTCCAGGGAAGGGGCCTGACGGACATATTTCGAGATATTTCTTCTTCTTGTTGTTCTTCTTCTGCACAGCTAAGCTGGAAGTGGCATTTGCAGCTCGCAATAGTGCAGAGTTATCTCAAAGAAAGGGGCCACGGTGTTTCTGTACCTCTATTATGTTCGTGCAGCTTCGAAGCTTTTAAATATCTTGATATATCTGGAGAAGTACGCATCTGATCAAAAAATATCATAGAACATAAATTGTAGGAAACATAATTCTCTACAAAAAAGGTCTCTCAACGTTTTGCCATAGCTTGCTTCGTTTCCGAGATATTTGCAGATATATCTCAAGGGAAGGGGCCTGACGGACATATTTCGAGATATTTCTTCTTCTTGTTGTTCTTCTTCTGCACAGCTAAGCTGGAAGTGGCATTTACAGCTCGCAATAGTGGAAAGTTATCTCAAAGAAAGGGGCCACGGTGTTTCTGTATCTCTATTATGTTGGTGCGGCTTCGGAACTTTGAATATCTTGATATATCTCGAGAACTGCGCATCTGATCAAAAAATATCATAGAACATAAAAAGTAGGAAACTTAATTCTCTACAAAAAAGGTCTCTTAACATTTTGCCATACCTCGCTTCGTTTCCGAGATATTTGCAGATTTATCTCCAGGGAAGGGGCCTGACGGACATATTTCGAGATATTTCTTCTTCTTGTTGTTCTTCTTCTGCACAGCTAAGCTGGAAGTGGCATTTGCAGCTCGCAATAGTGCAGAGTTATCTCAAAGAAAGGGGCCACGGTGTTTCTGTACCTCTATTATGTTCGTGCAGCTTCGAAGCTTTTAAATATCTTGATATATCTCGAGAAGTACGCATCTGATCAAAAAATATCATAGAACATAAATTGTAGGAAACATAATTCTCTACAAAAAAGGTCTCTCAACGTTTTGCCATAGCTCGCTTCGTTTCCGAGATATTTGCAGATTTATCTCAAGGGAAGGGTCCTGACGGACATATTTCGAGATATTTCTTCTTCTTGTTGTTCTTGTTCTGCACAGCTAAACTGGAAGTGGCATTTCCAGCTCGCAATAGTGCAGAGTTATCCCAAAGAAAGGGGCCACGGTGTTTCTGTATCTCTATTATGTTGGTGCGGCTTCGGAACTTTTAAATATCTTGATATATCTCGAAAACTACGCTTCTGATCAAAAAATATCATAGAACATAAATTGTAGGAAACATAATTCTCTACAAAAAAGGTCTCTTAACATTTTGCCATAGCTTGCTTCGTTTCCGAGATATTTGCAGATATATCTCAAGGGAAGGGGCCTGACGGACATATTTCGAGATATTTCTTCTTCTTGTTGTTCTTCTTCTGCACAGCTAAGCTGGAAGTGGCATTTACAGCTCGCAATAGTGGAAAGTTATCTCAAAGAAAGGGGCCACGGTGTTTCTGTATCTCTATTATGTTGGTGCGGCTTCGGAACTTTTAAATATCTTGATATATCTCCAGAACTACGCATCTGATCAAAAAATATCATAGAACATAAAAAGTAGGAAACTTAATTCTCTACAAAAAAGGTCTCTTAACATTTTGCCATAGCTCGCTTCGTTTCCGAGATATTTGCAGATTTATCTCCAGGGAAGGGGCCTGACGGACATATTTCGAGATATTTCTTCTTCTTGTTGTTCTTCTTCTGCACAGCTAAGCTGGAAGTGGCATTTGCAGCTCGCAATAGTGCAGAGTTATCTCAAAGAAAGGGGCCACGGTGTTTCTGTATCTCTATTATGTTGGTGCGGCTTCGGAACTTTTAAATATCTTGATATATCTCGAGAACTACGCATCTGATCAAAAAATATCATAGAACATAAAAAGTAGGAAACTTAATTCTCTACAAAAAAGGTCTCTTAACATTTTGCCATAGCTCGCTTCGTTTCCGAAATATTTGCAGATTTATCTCAAGGGAAGGGGCCTGACGGACATATTTCGAGATATTTCTTCTTCTTGTTGTTCTTCTTCTGCACAGCTAAGCTGGAAGTGGCATTTGCGGCTCGCACTAGTGCAGAGTTATCTCAAAGAAAGGGGCCACGGTGTTTCTGAATCTCTATTATGTTGGTGCGGCTTCGGAACTTTTAAATATCTCGATATATCTCGAAAACTACGCTTCTGATCAAAAAATATCATACAACATAAATTGTAGGAAACATAATTCTCTACAAAAAACGTCTCTTAACATTTTGCCATAGCTCGCTTCGTTTCCGAGATATTTGCAGATTCAGCTCAAAGGAACGGGCCTGACGGACATATTTCGAGATATTTCTTCTTCTTGTTGTTCTTCTTCTGCACAGCTAAGCTGGAAGTGGCATTTGCAGCTCGTAATAGTGCAGAGTAATCTCAAAGAAAGGGGCCACGGTGTTTCTGTATCTCTATTATGTTGGTGCGGCTTCGGAACTTTTAAATATCTTGATATATCTCGAGAACTACGCATCTGATCAAAAAATACCATAGAACATAAAAAGTAGGAAACTTAATTCTCTACAAAAAAGGTCTCTTAACATTTTGCCATAGCTCGCTTCGTTTCCGAGATATTTGCAGATTTATCTCAAGGGAAGGGGCCTGACGGACATATTTCGAGATATTTCTTCTTCTTGTTGTTCTTCTTCTGCACAGCTAAGCTGGAAGTGCCATTTCCAGCTCGCAATAGTGCAGAGTTATCTCAAAGAGAGGAGCCACGGTGTTTCTGTATCTCTATTATGTTGGTGCGGCTTCGGAACTTTTAAATATCTTGATATATCTCGAAAACTACGCATCTGCTCAAAAAATATCATACAACATAAATTGTAGGAAACATAATTCTCTACAAAAAACGTCTCTTAACATTTTGCCATAGCTCGCTTCGTTTCCGAGATATTTGCAGATTCAGCTCAAAGGAACGGGCCTGACGGACATATTTCGAGATATTTCTTCTTCTTGTTGTTCTTCTTCTGCACAGCTAAGCTGGAAGTGGCATTTGCAGCTCGTAATAGTGCAGAGTAATCTCAAAGAAAGGGGCCACGGTGTTTCTGTATCTCTATTATGTTGGTGCGGCTTCGGAACTTTTAAATATCTTGATATATCTCGAGAACTACGCATCTGATCAAAAAATACCATAGAACATAAAAAGTAGGAAACTTAATTCTCTACAAAAAAGGTCTCTTAACATTTTGCCATAGCTCGCTTCGTTTCCGAGATATTTGCAGATTTATCTCAAGGGAAGGGGCCTGACGGACATATTTCGAGATATTTCTTCTTCTTGTTGTTCTTCTTCTGCACAGCTAAGCTGGAAGTGCCATTTCCAGCTCGCAATAGTGCAGAGTTATCTCAAAGAGAGGAGCCACGGTGTTTCTGTATCTCTATTATGTTGGTGCGGCTTCGGAACTTTTAAATATCTTGATATATCTCGAAAACTACGCATCTGCTCAAAAAATATCATAGAAGATTAAAAGTAGGAAACTTAATTCTCTACAAAAAAGGTCTCTTAACATTTTGCCATAGCTCGCTTGGTTTCCGAAATATTTGCAGATTTATCTCAAGGGAAGGGGCCTGACGGACATATTTCGAGATATTTCTTCTTCTTGTTGTTCTTCTTCTGCACAGCTAAGCTGGAAGTGGCATTTGCGGCTCGCACTAGTGCAGAGTTATCTCAAAGAAAGGGGCCACGGTGTTTCTGAATCTCTATTATGTTGGTGCGGCTTCGGAACTTTTAAATATCTCGATATATCTCGAAAACTACGCTTCTGATCAAAAAATATCATACAACATAAATTGTAGGAAACATAATTCTCTACAAAAAACGTCTCTTAACATTTTGCCATAGCTCGCTTCGTTTCCGAGATATTTGCAGATTCAGCTCAAAGGAACGGGCCTGACGGACATATTTCGAGATATTTCTTCTTCTTGTTGTTCTTCTTCTGCACAGCTAAGCTGGAAGTGGCATTTGCGGCTCGCACAAGTGCAGAGTTATCTCAAAGAAAGGGGCCACGGTGTTTCTGAATCTCTATTATGTTGGTGCGGCTTCGGAACTTTTAAATATCTTGATATATCTCGAAAACTACGCATCTGCTCAAAAAATATCATAGAAGATTAAAAGTAGGAAACTTAATTCTCTACAAAAAAGGTCTCTTAACATTTTGCCATAGCTCGCTTGGTTTCCGAAATATTTGCAGATTTATCTCAAGGGAAGGGGCCTGACGGACATATTTCGAGATATTTCTTCTTCTTGTTGTTCTTCTTCTGCACAGCTAAGCTGGAAGTGGCATTTGCAGCTCGCAATAGTGCAGAGTTATCTCAAAGAAAGGGGCCACGGTGTTTCTCTATCTCTATTATGTTGGTGCGGCTTCGGAACTTTTAAATATCTCGATATATCTCGAAAACTACGCTTCTGATCAAAAAGTATCATAGAACATAAATTGTAGGAAACAAAATTCTCTACAAAAAACGTCTCTTAACATTTTGCCATAGCTCGCTTCGTTTCCGAGATATTTGCAGATTCAGCTCAAAGGAACGGGCCTGACGGACATATTTCGAGATATTTCTTCTTCTTGTTGTTCTTCTTCTGCACAGCTAAGCTGGAAGTGGCATTTGCAGCTCGCAATAGTGCAGAGTAATCTCAAAGAAAGGGGCCACGGTGTTTCTGTATCTCTATTATGTTGGTGCGGCTTCGGAACTTTTAAATATCTTGATATATCTCGAGAACTACGCATCTGATCAAAAAATATCATAGAACATAAATTGTAGGAAACATAATTCTCTACAAAAAACGTCTCTTAACATTTTGCCATAGCTCGCTTCGTTTCCGAGATATTTGCAGATTCAGCTCAAAGGAACGGGCCTGACGGACATATTTCGAGATATTTCTTCTTCTTGTTGTTCTTCTTCTGCACAGCTAAGCTGGAAGTGGCATTTGCAGCTCGCAATAGTGCAGAGTTATCTCAAAGAAAGGGGCCACGGTGTTTCTGTATCTCTATTATGTTGGTGCGGCTTCGGAACTTTTAAATATCTTGATATATCTCGAGAACTACGCATCTGATCAAAAAATATCATAGAACATAAAAAGTAGGAAACTTAATTCTCTACAAAAAAGGTCTCTTAACATTTTGCCATAGCTCGCTTCGTTTCCGAAATATTTGCAGATTTATCTCAAGGGAAGGGGCCTGACGGACATATTTCGAGATATTTCTTCTTCTTGTTGTTCTTCTTCTGCACAGCTAAGCTGGAAGTGCCATTTCCAGCTCGCAATAGTGCAGAGTTATCTCAAAGAGAGGAGCCACGGTGTTTCTGTATCTCTATTATGTTGGTGCGGCTTCGGAACTTTTAAATATCTTGATATATCTCGAAAACTACGCATCTGCTCAAAAAATATCATAGAAGATTAAAAGTAGGAAACTTAATTCTCTACAAAAAAGGTCTCTTAACATTTTGCCATAGCTCGCTTGGTTTCCGAAATATTTGCAGATTTATCTCAAGGGAAGGGGCCTGACGGACATATTTCGAGATATTTCTTCTTCTTGTTGTTCTTCTTCTGCACAGCTAAGCTGGAAGTGGCATTTGCGGCTCGCACTAGTGCAGAGTTATCTCAAAGAAAGGGGCCACGGTGTTTCTGAATCTCTATTATGTTGGTGCGGCTTCGGAACTTTTAAATATCTCGATATATCTCGAAAACTACGCTTCTGATCAAAAAATATCATACAACATAAATTGTAGGAAACATAATTCTCTACAAAAAACGTCTCCTAACATTTTGCCATAGCTCGCTTCGTTTCCGAGATATTTGCAGATTCAGCTCAAAGGAACGGGCCTGACGGACATATTTCGAGATATTTCTTCTTCTTGTTGTTCTTCTTCTGCACAGCTAAGCTGGAAGTGGCATTTGCAGCTCGCAATAGTGCAGAGTTATCTCAAAGAAAGGGGCCACGGTGTTTCTGTATCTCTATTATGTTGGTGCGGCTTCGGAACTTTTAAATATCTTGATATATCTCGAGAACTACGCATCTGATCAAAAAATATCATAGAACATAAAAAGTAGGAAACTTAATTCTCTACAAAAAAGGTCTCTTAACATTTTGCCATAGCTCGCTTCGTTTCCGAAATATTTGCAGATTTATCTCAAGGGAAGGGGCCTGACGGACATATTTCGAGATATTTCTTCTTCTTGTTGTTCTTCTTCTGCACAGCTAAGCTGGAAGTGGCATTTGCGGCTCGCACTAGTGCAGAGTTATCTCAAAGAAAGGGGCCACGGTGTTTCTGAATCTCTATTATGTTGGTGCGGCTTCGGAACTTTTAAATATCTTGATATATCTCGAAAACTACGCATCTGCTCAAAAAATATCATAGAAGATTAAAAGTAGGAAACTTAATTCTCTACAAAAAAGGTCTCTTAACATTTTGCCATAGCTCGCTTGGTTTCCGAAATATTTGCAGATATATCTCAAGGGAAGGGGCCTGACGGACATATTTCGAGATATTTCTTCTTCTTGTTGTTCTTCTTCTGCACAGCTAAGCTGGAAGTGGCATTTGCGGCTCGCACTAGTGCAGAGTTATCTCAAAGAAAGGGGCCACGGTGTTTCTGAATCTCTATTATGTTGGTGCGGCTTCGGAACTTTTAAATATCTCGATATATCTCGAAAACTACGCTTCTGATCAAAAAATATCATACAACATAAATTGTAGGAAACATAATTCTCTACAAAAAACGTCTCTTAACATTTTGCCATAGCTCGCTTCGTTTCCGAGATATTTGCAGATTCAGCTCAAAGGAACGGGCCTGACGGACATATTTCGAGATATTTCTTCTTCTTGTTGTTCTTCTTCTGCACAGCTAAGCTGGAAGTGGCATTTGCAGCTCGCAGTAGTGCAGAGTTATCTCAAAGAAAGGGGCCACGGTGTTTCTGTATCTCTATTATGTTGGTGCGGCTTCGGAACTTTTAAATATCTTGATATATCTCGAGAACTACGCATCTGATCAAAAAATACCATAGAACATAAAAAGTAGGAAACTTAATTCTCTACAAAAAAGGTCTCTTAACATTTTGCCATAGCTCGCTTCGTTTCCGAGATATTTGCAGATTTATCTCAAGGGAAGGGGCCTGACGGACATATTTCGAGATATTTCTTCTTCTTGTTGTTCTTCTTCTGCACAGCTAAGCTGGAAGTGCCATTTCCAGCTCGCAATAGTGCAGAGTTATCTCAAAGAGAGGAGCCACGGTGTTTCTGTATCTCTATTATGTTGGTGCGGCTTCGGAACTTTTAAATATCTTGATATATCTCGAAAACTACGCATCTGCTCAAAAAATATCATACAACATAAATTGTAGGAAACATAATTCTCTACAAAAAACGTCTCTTAACATTTTGCCATAGCTCGCTTCGTTTCCGAGATATTTGCAGATTCAGCTCAAAGGAACGGGCCTGACGGACATATTTCGAGATATTTCTTCTTCTTGTTGTTCTTCTTCTGCACAGCTAAGCTGGAAGTGGCATTTGCAGCTCGTAATAGTGCAGAGTAATCTCAAAGAAAGGGGCCACGGTGTTTCTGTATCTCTATTATGTTGGTGCGGCTTCGGAACTTTTAAATATCTTGATATATCTCGAGAACTACGCATCTGATCAAAAAATACCATAGAACATAAAAAGTAGGAAACTTAATTCTCTACAAAAAAGGTCTCTTAACATTTTGCCATAGCTCGCTTCGTTTCCGAGATATTTGCAGATTTATCTCAAGGGAAGGGGCCTGACGGACATATTTCGAGATATTTCTTCTTCTTGTTGTTCTTCTTCTGCACAGCTAAGCTGGAAGTGCCATTTCCAGCTCGCAATAGTGCAGAGTTATCTCAAAGAGAGGAGCCACGGTGTTTCTGTATCTCTATTATGTTGGTGCGGCTTCGGAACTTTTAAATATCTTGATATATCTCGAAAACTACGCATCTGCTCAAAAAATATCATAGAAGATTAAAAGTAGGAAACTTAATTCTCTACAAAAAAGGTCTCTTAACATTTTGCCATAGCTCGCTTGGTTTCCGAAATATTTGCAGATTTATCTCAAGGGAAGGGGCCTGACGGACATATTTCGAGATATTTCTTCTTCTTGTTGTTCTTCTTCTGCACAGCTAAGCTGGAAGTGGCATTTGCGGCTCGCACTAGTGCAGAGTTATCTCAAAGAAAGGGGCCACGGTGTTTCTGAATCTCTATTATGTTGGTGCGGCTTCGGAACTTTTAAATATCTCGATATATCTCGAAAACTACGCTTCTGATCAAAAAATATCATACAACATAAATTGTAGGAAACATAATTCTCTACAAAAAACGTCTCTTAACATTTTGCCATAGCTCGCTTCGTTTCCGAGATATTTGCAGATTCAGCTCAAAGGAACGGGCCTGACGGACATATTTCGAGATATTTCTTCTTCTTGTTGTTCTTCTTCTGCACAGCTAAGCTGGAAGTGGCATTTGCAGCTCGCAGTAGTGCAGAGTTATCTCAAAGAAAGGGGCCACGGTGTTTCTGTATCTCTATTATGTTGGTGCGGCTTCGGAACTTTTAAATATCTTGATATATCTCCAGAACTACGCATCTGATCAAAAAATATCATAGAACATAAAAAGTAGGAAACTTAATTCTCTACAAAAAAGGTCTCTTAACATTTTGCCATAGCTCGCTTCGTTTCCGAGATATTTGCAGATTTATCTCCAGGGAAGGGGCCTGACGGACATATTTCGAGATATTTCTTCTTCTTGTTGTTCTTCTTCTGCACAGCTAAGCTGGAAGTGGCATTTGCAGCTCGCAATAGTGCAGAGTTATCTCAAAGAAAGGGGCCACGGTGTTTCTGTATCTCTATTATGTTGGTGCGGCTTCGGAACTTTTAAATATCTTGATATATCTCGAGAACTACGCATCTGATCAAAAAATATCATAGAACATAAAAAGTAGGAAACTTAATTCTCTACAAAAAAGGTCTCTTAACATTTTGCCATACCTCGCTTCGTTTCCGAGATATTTGCAGATTTATCTCCAGGGAAGGGGCCTGACGGACATATTTCGAGATATTTCTTCTTCTTGTTGTTCTTCTTCTGCACAGCTAAGCTGGAAGTGGCATTTGCAGCTCGCAATAGTGCAGAGTTATCTCAAAGAAAGGGGCCACGGTGTTTCTGTATCTCTATTATGTTGGTGCGGCTTCGGAACTTTTAAATATCTTGATATATCTCGAGAACTACGCATCTGATCAAAAAATATCATAGAACATAAAAAGTAGGAAACTTAATTCTCTACAAAAAAGGTCTCTTAACATTTTGCCATAGCTCGCTTCGTTTCCGAAATATTTGCAGATTTATCTCAAGGGAAGGGGCCTGACGGACATATTTCGAGATATTTCTTCTTCTTGTTGTTCTTCTTCTGCACAGCTAAGCTGGAAGTGGCATTTGCGGCTCGCACTAGTGCAGAGTTATCTCAAAGAAAGGGGCCACGGTGTTTCTGAATCTCTATTATGTTGGTGCGGCTTCGGAACTTTTAAATATCTTGATATATCTCGAAAACTACGCATCTGCTCAAAAAATATCATAGAAGATTAAAAGTAGGAAACTTAATTCTCTACAAAAAAGGTCTCTTAACATTTTGCCATAGCTCGCTTGGTTTCCGAAATATTTGCAGATATATCTCAAGGGAAGGGGCCTGACGGACATATTTCGAGATATTTCTTCTTCTTGTTGTTCTTCTTCTGCACAGCTAAGCTGGAAGTGGCATTTGCGGCTCGCACTAGTGCAGAGTTATCTCAAAGAAAGGGGCCACGGTGTTTCCGTATCTCTATTATGTTGGTGCGGCTTCGGAACTTTTAAATATCTCGATATATCTCGAGAACTACGCATCTGATCAAAAAATATCATAGAACATAAAAAGTAGGAAACATAATTCTCTACAAATAAGGTCTCTTAACATTTTGCCATAGCTCGCTTCGTTTCCGAGATATTTGCAGATTTATCTCAAGGGAAGGGGCCTGACGGACATATTTCGAGATATTTCTTCTTCTTGTTGTTCTTCTTCTGCACAGCTAAGCTGGAAGTGCCATTTCCAGCTCGCAATAGTGCAGAGTTATCTCAAAGAGAGGAGCCACGGTGTTTCTGTATCTCTATTATGTTGGTGCGGCTTCGGAACTTTTAAATATCTTGATATATCTCGAAAACTACGCATCTGCTCAAAAAATATCATACAACATAAATTGTAGGAAACATAATTCTCTACAAAAAACGTCTCTTAACATTTTGCCATAGCTCGCTTCGTTTCCGAGATATTTGCAGATTCAGCTCAAAGGAACGGGCCTGACGGACATATTTCGAGATATTTCTTCTTCTTGTTGTTCTTCTTCTGCACATCTAAGCTGGAAGTGGCATTTGCAGCTCGTAATAGTGCAGAGTAATCTCAAAGAAAGGGGCCACGGTGTTTCTGTATCTCTATTATGTTGGTGCGGCTTCGGAACTTTTAAATATCTTGATATATCTCGAGAACTACGCATCTGATCAAAAAATACCATAGAACATAAAAAGTAGGAAACTTAATTCTCTACAAAAAAGGTCTCTTAACATTTTGCCATAGCTCGCTTCGTTTCCGAGATATTTGCAGATTTATCTCAAGGGAAGGGGCCTGACGGACATATTTCGAGATATTTCTTCTTCTTGTTGTTCTTCTTCTGCACAGCTAAGCTGGAAGTGCCATTTCCAGCTCGCAATAGTGCAGAGTTATCTCAAAGAGAGGAGCCACGGTGTTTCTGTATCTCTATTATGTTGGTGCGGCTTCGGAACTTTTAAATATCTTGATATATCTCGAAAACTACGCATCTGCTCAAAAAATATCATAGAAGATTAAAAGTAGGAAACTTAATTCTCTACAAAAAAGGTCTCTTAACATTTTGCCATAGCTCGCTTGGTTTCCGAAATATTTGCAGATTTATCTCAAGGGAAGGGGCCTGACGGACATATTTCGAGATATTTCTTCTTCTTGTTGTTCTTCTTCTGCACAGCTAAGCTGGAAGTGGCATTTGCGGCTCGCACTAGTGCAGAGTTATCTCAAAGAAAGGGGCCACGGTGTTTCTGAATCTCTATTATGTTGGTGCGGCTTCGGAACTTTTAAATATCTCGATATATCTCGAAAACTACGCTTCTGATCAAAAAATATCATACAACATAAATTGTAGGAAACATAATTCTCTACAAAAAACGTCTCTTAACATTTTGCCATAGCTCGCTTCGTTTCCGAGATATTTGCAGATTCAGCTCAAAGGAACGGGCCTGACGGACATATTTCGAGATATTTCTTCTTCTTGTTGTTCTTCTTCTGCACAGCTAAGCTGGAAGTGGCATTTGCAGCTCGCAGTAGTGCAGAGTTATCTCAAAGAAAGGGGCCACGGTGTTTCTGTATCTCTATTATGTTGGTGCGGCTTCGGAACTTTTAAATATCTTGATATATCTCCAGAACTACGCATCTGATCAAAAAATATCATAGAACATAAAAAGTAGGAAACTTAATTCTCTACAAAAAAGGTCTCTTAACATTTTGCCATAGCTCGCTTCGTTTCCGAGATATTTGCAGATTTATCTCCAGGGAAGGGGCCTGACGGACATATTTCGAGATATTTCTTCTTCTTGTTGTTCTTCTTCTGCACAGCTAAGCTGGAAGTGGCATTTGCAGCTCGCAATAGTGCAGAGTTATCTCAAAGAAAGGGGCCACGGTGTTTCTGTATCTCTATTATGTTGGTGCGGCTTCGGAACTTTTAAATATCTTGATATATCTCGAGAACTACGCATCTGATCAAAAAATATCATAGAACATAAAAAGTAGGAAACTTAATTCTCTACAAAAAAGGTCTCTTAACATTTTGCCATACCTCGCTTCGTTTCCGAGATATTTGCAGATTTATCTCCAGGGAAGGGGCCTGACGGACATATTTCGAGATATTTCTTCTTCTTGTTGTTCTTCTTCTGCACAGCTAAGCTGGAAGTGGCATTTGCAGCTCGCAATAGTGCAGAGTTATCTCAAAGAAAGGGGCCACGGTGTTTCTGTATCTCTATTATGTTGGTGCGGCTTCGGAACTTTTAAATATCTTGATATATCTCGAGAACTACGCATCTGATCAAAAAATATCATAGAACATAAAAAGTAGGAAACTTAATTCTCTACAAAAAAGGTCTCTTAACATTTTGCCATAGCTCGCTTCGTTTCCGAAATATTTGCAGATTTATCTCAAGGGAAGGGGCCTGACGGACATATTTCGAGATATTTCTTCTTCTTGTTGTTCTTCTTCTGCACAGCTAAGCTGGAAGTGGCATTTGCGGCTCGCACTAGTGCAGAGTTATCTCAAAGAAAGGGGCCACGGTGTTTCTGAATCTCTATTATGTTGGTGCGGCTTCGGAACTTTTAAATATCTTGATATATCTCGAAAACTACGCATCTGCTCAAAAAATATCATAGAAGATTAAAAGTAGGAAACTTAATTCTCTACAAAAAAGGTCTCTTAACATTTTGCCATAGCTCGCTTGGTTTCCGAAATATTTGCAGATATATCTCAAGGGAAGGGGCCTGACGGACATATTTCGAGATATTTCTTCTTCTTGTTGTTCTTCTTCTGCACAGCTAAGCTGGAAGTGGCATTTGCGGCTCGCACTAGTGCAGAGTTATCTCAAAGAAAGGGGCCACGGTGTTTCTGAATCTCTATTATGTTGGTGCGGCTTCGGAACTTTTAAATATCTCGATATATCTCGAAAACTACGCATCTGCTCAAAAAATATCATACAACATAAATTGTAGGAAACATAATTCTCTACAAAAAACGTCTCTTAACATTTTGCCATAGCTCGCTTCGTTTCCGAGATATTTGCAGATTCAGCTCAAAGGAACGGGCCTGACGGACATATTTCGAGATATTTCTTCTTCTTGTTGTTCTTCTTCTGCACAGCTAAGCTGGAAGTGGCATTTGCAGCTCGTAATAGTGCAGAGTAATCTCAAAGAAAGGGGCAGCGGTGTTTCTGTATCTCTATTATGTTGGTGCGGCTTCGGAACTTTTAAATATCTTGATATATCTCGAGAACTACGCATCTGATCAAAAAATACCATAGAACATAAAAAGTAGGAAACTTAATTCTCTACAAAAAAGGTCTCTTAACATTTTGCCATAGCTCGCTTCGTTTCCGAGATATTTGCAGATTTATCTCAAGGGAAGGGGCCTGACGGACATATTTCGAGATATTTCTTCTTCTTGTTGTTCTTCTTCTGCACAGCTAAGCTGGAAGTGCCATTTCCAGCTCGCAATAGTGCAGAGTTATCTCAAAGAGAGGAGCCACGGTGTTTCTGTATCTCTATTATGTTGGTGCGGCTTCGGAACTTTTAAATATCTTGATATATCTCGAAAACTACGCATCTGCTCAAAAAATATCATAGAAGATTAAAAGTAGGAAACTTAATTCTCTACAAAAAAGGTCTCTTAACATTTTGCCATACCTCGCTTCGTTTCCGAGATATTTGCAGATTTATCTCCAGGGAAGGGGCCTGACGGACATATTTCGAGATATTTCTTCTTCTTGTTGTTCTTCTTCTGCACAGCTAAGCTGGAAGTGGCATTTGCAGCTCGCAATAGTGCAGAGTTATCTCAAAGAAAGGGGCCACGGTGTTTCTGTATCTCTATTATGTTGGTGCGGCTTCGGAACTTTTAAATATCTTGATATATCTCGAGAACTACGCATCTGATCAAAAAATATCATAGAACATAAAAAGTAGGAAACTTAATTCTCTACAAAAAAGGTCTCTTAACATTTTGCCATAGCTCGCTTCGTTTCCGAAATATTTGCAGATTTATCTCAAGGGAAGGGGCCTGACGGACATATTTCGAGATATTTCTTCTTCTTGTTGTTCTTCTTCTGCACAGCTAAGCTGGAAGTGGCATTTGCGGCTCGCACTAGTGCAGAGTTATCTCAAAGAAAGGGGCCACGGTGTTTCTGAATCTCTATTATGTTGGTGCGGCTTCGGAACTTTTAAATATCTTGATATATCTCGAAAACTACGCATCTGCTCAAAAAATATCATAGAAGATTAAAAGTAGGAAACTTAATTCTCTACAAAAAAGGTCTCTTAACATTTTGCCATAGCTCGCTTCGTTTCCGAAATATTTGCAGATTTATCTCAAGGGAAGGGGCCTGACGGACATATTTCGAGATATTTCTTCTTCTTGTTGTTCTTCTTCTGCACAGCTAAGCTGGAAGTGGCATTTGCGGCTCGCACTAGTGCAGAGTTATCTCAAAGAAAGGGGCCACGGTGTTTCTGTATCTCTATTATGTTGGTGCGGCTTCGGAACTTTTAAATATCTTGATATATCTCGAGAACTACGCATCTGATCAAAAAATATCATAGAACATAAAAAGTAGGAAACTTAATTCTCTACAAAAAAGGTCTCTTAACATTTTGCCATAGCTCGCTTCGTTTCCGAAATATTTGCAGATTTATCTCAAGGGAAGGGGCCTGACGGACATATTTCGAGATATTTCTTCTTCTTGTTGTTCTTCTTCTGCACAGCTAAGCTGGAAGTGGCATTTGCGGCTCGCACTAGTGCAGAGTTATCTCAAAGAAAGGGGCCACGGTGTTTCTGAATCTCTATTATGTTGGTGCGGCTTCGGAACTTTTAAATATCTCGATATATCTCGAAAACTACGCTTCTGATCAAAAAATATCATACAACATAAATTGTAGGAAACATAATTCTCTACAAAAAACGTCTCTTAACATTTTGCCATAGCTCGCTTCGTTTCCGAGATATTTGCAGATTCAGCTCAAAGGAACGGGCCTGACGGACATATTTCGAGATATTTCTTCTTCTTGTTGTTCTTCCTCTGCACAGCTAAGCTGGAAGTGGCATTTGCAGCTCGCAATAGTGCAGAGTTATCTCAAAGGAAGGGGCCACGGTGTTTCTGTATCTCTATTATGTTGGTGCGGCTTCGGAACTTTTAAATATCTCGATATATCTCGAAAACTACGCTTCTGATCAAAAAATATCATACAACGTAAATTGTAGGAAACATAATTCTCTACAAAAAACGTCTCTTAACATTTTGCCATAGCTCGCTTCGTTTCCGAGATATTTGCAGATTCAGCTCAAAGGAACGGGCCTGACGGACATATTTCGAGATATTTCTTCTTCTTGTTGTTCTTCCTCTGCACAGCTAAGCTGGAAGTGGCATTTGCAGCTCGCAATAGTGCAGAGTAATCTCAAAGAAAGGGGCCACGGTGTTTCTGTATCTCTATTATGTTGGTGCGGCTTCGGAACTTTTAAATATCTTGATATATCTCGAGAACTACGCATCTGATCAAAAAATACCATAGAACATAAAAAGTAGGAAACTTAATTCTCTACAAAAAAGGTCTCTTAACATTTTGCCATAGCTCGCTTCGTTTCCGAGATATTTGCAGATTTATCTCAAGGGAAGGGGCCTGACGGACATATTTCGAGATATTTCTTCTTCTTGTTGTTCTTCTTCTGCACAGCTAAGCTGGAAGTGCCATTTCCAGCTCGCAATAGTGCAGAGTTATCTCAAAGAGAGGAGCCACGGTGTTTCTGTATCTCTATTATGTTGGTGCGGCTTCGGAACTTTTAAATATCTTGATATATCTCGAAAACAACGCATCTGCTCAAAAAATATCATAGAAGATTAAAAGTAGGAAACTTAATTCTCTACAAAAAAGGTCTCTTAACATTTTGCCATAGCTCGCTTGGTTTCCGAAATATTTGCAGATTTATCTCAAGGGAAGGGGCCTGACGGACATATTTCGAGATATTTCTTCTTCTTGTTGTTCTTCTTCTGCACAGCTAAGCTGGAAGTGGCATTTGCGGCTGGCACTAGTGCAGAGTTATCTCAAAGAAAGGGGCCACGGTGTTTCTGAATCTCTATTATGTTGGTGCGGCTTCGGAACTTTTAAATATCTCGATATATCTCGAAAACTACGCTTCTGATCAAAAAATATCATACAACATAAATTGTAGGAAACATAATTCTCTACAAAAAACGTCTCTTAACATTTTGCCATAGCTCGCTTCGTTTCCGAGATATTTGCAGATTCAGCTCAAAGGAACGGGCCTGACGGACATATTTCGAGATATTTCTTCTTCTTGTTGTTCTTCTTCTGCACAGCTAAGCTGGAAGTGGCATTTGCAGCTCGCAATAGTGCAGAGTTATCTCAAAGAAAGGGGCCACGGTGTTTCTGTATCTCTATTATGTTGGTGCGGCTTCGGAACTTTTAAATATCTTGATATATCTCGAGAACTACGCATCTGATCAAAAAATATCATAGAACATAAAAAGTAGGAAACTTAATTCTCTACAAAAAAGGTCTCTTAACATTTTGCCATACCTCGCTTCGTTTCCGAGATATTTGCAGATTTATCTCCAGGGAAGGGGCCTGACGGACATATTTCGAGATATTTCTTCTTCTTGTTGTTCTTCTTCTGCACAGCTAAGCTGGAAGTGGCATTTGCAGCTCGCAATAGTGCAGAGTTATCTCAAAGAAAGGGGCCACGGTGTTTCTGTACCTCTATTATGTTCGTGCAGCTTCGAAGCTTTTAAATATCTTGATATATCTCGAGAAGTACGCATCTGATCAAAAAATATCATAGAACATAAATTGTAGGAAACATAATTCTCTACAAAAAAGGTCTCTCAACGTTTTGCCATAGCTCGCTTCGTTTCCGAGATATTTGCAGATTTATCTCAAGGGAAGGGTCCTGACGGACATATTTCGAGATATTTCTTCTTCTTGTTGTTCTTGTTCTGCACAGCTAAACTGGAAGTGGCATTTCCAGCTCGCAATAGTGCAGAGTTATCCCAAAGAAAGGGGCCACGGTGTTTCTGTATCTCTATTATGTTGGTGCGGCTTCAGAACTTTTAAATATCTTGATATATCTCGAAAACTACGCTTCGGATCAAAAAATATCATAGAACATAAATTGTAGGAAACATAATTCTCTACAAAAAAGGTCTCTTAACATTTTGCCATAGCTTGCTTCGTTTCCGAGATATTTGCAGATATATCTCAAGGGAAGGGGCCTGACGGACATATTTCGAGATATTTCTTCTTCTTGTTGTTCTTCTTCTGCACAGCTAAGCTGGAAGTGGCATTTACAGCTCGCAATAGTGGAAAGTTATCTCAAAGAAAGGGGCCACGGTGTTTCTGTATCTCTATTATGTTGGTGCGGCTTCGGAACTTTTAAATATCTTGATATATCTCGAGAACTGCGCATCTGATCAAAAAATATCATAGAACATAAAAAGTAGGAAACTTAATTCTCTACAAAAAAGGTCTCTTAACATTTTGCCATAGCTCTCTTCGTTTCCGAGATATTTGCAGATTTATCTCAAGGGAAGGGGCCTGACGGACATATTTCGAGATATTTCTTCTTCTTGTTGTTCTTCTTCTGCACAGCTAAACTGGAAGTGGCATTTCCAGCTCGCAATAGTGCAGAGTTATCTCAAAGAAAGGGGCCACGGTGTTTCTGTATCTCTATTATGTTGGCGCGGCTTCGGAACTTTTAAATATCTTGATATATCTCGAGAACTACGCATCTGATCAAAAAATATCATAGAACATAAAAAGTAGGAAACTTAATTCTCTACAAAAAAGGTCTCTTAACATTTTGCCATAGCTCGCTTCGTTTCCGAGATATTTGCAGATTTATCTCAAGGGAAGGGGCCTGACGGACATATTTCGAGATATTTCTTCTTCTTGTTGTTCTTCTTCTGCACAGCTAAGCTGGAAGTGGCATTTGCAGCTCACAATAGTGCAGAGTTATCTCAAAGAAAGGGGCCACGGTGTTTCTCTATCTCTATTATGTTGGTGCGGCTTCGGAACTTTTAAATATCTTGATATATCTCGAGAACTACGCATCTGATCAAAAAATATCATACAACATAAATTGTAGGAAACATAATTCTCTACAAAAAAGGTCTCTTAACGTTTTGCCGTAGCTCGCTTCGTTTCCGAGATATTTGCAGATTTATCTTAAGGGAAGGGTCCTGACGGACATATTTCGAGATATTTCTTCTTCTTGTTGTTCTTCTTCTGCACAGCTAAACTGGAAGTGGCATTTCCAGCTCGCAATAGTGCAGAGTTATCCCAAAGAAAGGGGCCACGGTGTTTCTGTATCTCTATTATGTTGGTGCGGCTTCGCAACTTTTAAATATCTCGATATATCTCGAAAACTACGCTTCTGATCAAAAAATATCGTAGAACATAAATTGTAGGAAACATAATTCTCTACAAAAAAGGTCTCTTAACATTTTGCCATAGCTCGCTTCGTTTCCGAGATATTTGCAGATTTATCTCAAGGGAAGGGGCCTGACGGACATATTTCGAAATATTTCTTCTTCTTGTTGTTCTTCTTCTGCACAGCTAAGCTGGAAGTGGCATTTGCAGCTCGCAATAGTGCAGAGTTATCTCAAAGAAAGGGGCCACGGTGTTTCTGTACCTCTATTATGTTGGTGCAGCTTCGAAGCTTTTAAATATCTTGATATATCTCGAGAACTACGCATCTGATCAAAAAATATCATAGAAGATAAATTGTAGGAAACATAATTCTCTACAAAAAAGGTCTCTTAACGTTTTGCCATAGCTCGCTTCGTTTCCGAGATATTTGCAGACTTATCCCAAGGGAAGGGTCCTGACGGACATATTTCGAGATATTTCTTCTTCTTGTTGTTCTTGTTCTGCACAGCTAAACTGGAAGTGGCATTTCCAGCTCGCAATAGTGCAGAGTTATCCCAAAGAAAGGGGCCACGGTGTTTCTGTATCTCTATTATGTTGGTGCGGCTTCGGAACTTTTAAATATCTTGATATATCTCGAAAACTACGCTTCTCATCAAAAAATATCATAGAAAATAAATTGTAGGAAACATAATTCTCTACAAAAAAGGTCTCTTAACGTTTTGCCATAGCTCGCTTCGTTTCCGAGATATTTGCAGATTTATCCCAAGGGAAGGGTCCTGACGGACATATTTCGAGATATTTCTTCTTCTTGTTGTTCTTCTTCTGCACAGCTAAGCTGGAAGTGGCATTTGCAGCTCGTAATAGTGCAGAGTAATCTCAAAGAAAGGGGCCACGGTGTTTCTGTATCTCTATTATGTTGGTGCGGCTTCGGAACTTTTAAATATCTTGATATATCTCGAGAACTACGCATCTGATCAAAAAATACCATAGAACATAAAAAGTAGGAAACTTAATTCTCTACAAAAAAGGTCTCTTAACATTTTGCCATAGCTCGCTTCGTTTCCGAGATATTTGCAGATTTATCTCAAGGGAAGGGGCCTGACGGACATATTTCGAGATATTTCTTCTTCTTGTTGTTCTTCTTCTGCACAGTTAAGCTGGCAGTGCCATTTCCAGCTCGCAATAGTGCAGAGTTATCTCAAAGAGAGGAGCCACGGTGTTTCTGTATCTCTATTATGTTGGTGCGGCTTCGGAACTTTTAAATATCTTGATATATCTCGAAAACTACGCATCTGCTCAAAAAATATCATAGAAGATTAAAAGTAGGAAACTTAATTCTCTACAAAAAAGGTCTCTTAACATTTTGCCATAGCTCGCTTCGTTTCCGAGATATTTGCAGATTTATCTCAAGGGAAGGGGCCTGACGGACATATTTCGAGATATTTCTTCTTCTTGTTGTTCTTCTTCTGCACAGCTAAGCTGGAAGTGGCATTTGCGGCTCGCACTAGTGCAGAGTTATCTCAAAGAAAGGGGCCACGGTGTTTCTGAATCTCTATTATGTTGGTGCGGCTTCGGAACTTTTAAATATCTCGATATATCTCGAAAACTACGCTTCTGATCAAAAAATATCATACAACATAAATTGTAGGAAACATAATTCTCTACAAAAAACGTCTCTTAACATTTTGCCATAGCTCGCTTCGTTTCCGAGATATTTGCAGATTCAGCTCAAAGGAACGGGCCTGACGGACATATTTCGAGATATTTCTTCTTCTTGTTGTTCTTCTTCTGCACAGCTAAGCTGGAAGTGGCATTTGCAGCTCGCAGTAGTGCAGAGTTATCTCAAAGAAAGGGGCCACGGTGTTTCTGTATCTCTATTATGTTGGTGCGGCTTCGGAACTTTTAAATATCTTGATATATCTCCAGAACTACGCATCTGATCAAAAAATATCATAGAACATAAAAAGTAGGAAACTTAATTCTCTACAAAAAAGGTCTCTTAACATTTTGCCATAGCTCGCTTCGTTTCCGAGATATTTGCAGATTTATCTCCAGGGAAGGGGCCTGACGGACATATTTCGAGATATTTCTTCTTCTTGTTGTTCTTCTTCTGCACAGCTAAGCTGGAAGTGGCATTTGCAGCTCGCAATAGTGCAGAGTTATCTCAAAGAAAGGGGCCACGGTGTTTCTGTATCTCTATTATGTTGGTGCGGCTTCGGAACTTTTAAATATCTTGATATATCTCGAGAACTACGCATCTGATCAAAAAATATCATAGAACATAAAAAGTAGGAAACTTAATTCTCTACAAAAAAGGTATCTTAACATTTTGCCATACCTCGCTTCGTTTCCGAGATATTTGCAGATTTATCTCCAGGGAAGGGGCCTGACGGACATATTTCGAGATATTTCTTCTTCTTGTTGTTCTTCTTCTGCACAGCTAAGCTGGAAGTGGCATTTGCAGCTCGCAATAGTGCAGAGTTATCTCAAAGAAAGGGGCCACGGTGTTTCTGTATCTCTATTATGTTGGTGCGGCTTCGGAACTTTTAAATATCTTGATATATCTCGAGAACTACGCATCTGATCAAAAAATATCATAGAACATAAAAAGTAGGAAACTTAATTCTCTACAAAAAAGGTCTCTTAACATTTTGCCATAGCTCGCTTCGTTTCCGAAATATTTGCAGATTTATCTCAAGGGAAGGGGCCTGACGGACATATTTCGAGATATTTCTTCTTCTTGTTGTTCTTCTTCTGCACAGCTAAGCTGGAAGTGGCATTTGCGGCTCGCACTAGTGCAGAGTTATCTCAAAGAAAGGGGCCACGGTGTTTCTGAATCTCTATTATGTTGGTGCGGCTTCGGAACTTTTAAATATCTTGATATATCTCGAAAACTACGCATCTGCTCAAAAAATATCATAGAAGATTAAAAGTAGGAAACTTAATTCTCTACAAAAAAGGTCTCTTAACATTTTGCCATAGCTCGCTTGGTTTCCGAAATATTTGCAGATTTATCTCAAGGGAAGGGGCCTGACGGACATATTTCGAGATATTTCTTCTTCTTGTTGTTCTTCTTCTGCACAGCTAAGCTGGAAGTGGCATTTGCGGCTCGCACTAGTGCAGAGTTATCTCAAAGAAAGGGGCCACGGTGTTTCTGAATCTCTATTATGTTGGTGCGGCTTCGGAACTTTTAAATATCTCGATATATCTCGAAAACTACGCTTCTGATCAAAAAATATCATACAACATAAATTGTAGGAAACATAATTCTCTACAAAAAACGTCTCTTAACATTTTGCCATAGCTCGCTTCGTTTCCGAGATATTTGCAGATTCAGCTCAAAGGAACGGGCCTGACGGACATATTTCGAGATATTTCTTCTTCTTGTTGTTCTTCTTCTGCACAGCTAAGCTGGAAGTGGCATTTGCAGCTCGTAATAGTGCAGAGTAATCTCAAAGAAAGGGGCCACGGTGTTTCTGTATCTCTATTATGTTGGTGCGGCTTCGGAACTTTTAAATATCTTGATATATCTCGAGAACTACGCATCTGATCAAAAAATACCATAGAACATAAAAAGTAGGAAACTTAATTCTCTACAAAAAAGGTCTCTTAACATTTTGCCATAGCTCGCTTGGTTTCCGAGATATTTGCAGATTTATCTCAAGGGAAGGGGCCTGACGGACATATTTCGAGATGTTTCTTCTTCTTGTTGTTCTTCTTCTGCACAGCTAAGCTGGAAGTGGCATTTACAGCTCGCAATAGTGCAGAGTTATCTCAAAGAAAGGGGCCACGGTGTTTCTGTATCTCTATTATGTTGGTGCGGCTTCGGAACTTTTAAATATCTCGATATATCCTGAAAACTACGCTTCTGATCAAAAAATATCATAGAACATAAATTGTAGGAAACATAATGCTCTACAAAAAAGGTCTCTTAACAGTTTGCCATAGCTCGCTTCGTTTCCGAGATATTTGCAGATTTATCTCAAGTGAAGGGGCCTGACGGACATATTTCGAGATATTTCTTCTTCTTGTTGTTCTTCTTCTGCACAGCTAAGCTGGAAGTGGCATTTGCAGCTCGCAATAGTGCAGAGTAGTCTCAAAGAAAGGGGCCACGGTGTTTCTGTATCTCTATTATGTTGGTGCGGCTTCGGAACTTTTAAATATCTTGATATATCTCGAGAACTACGCATCTGATCAAAAAATATCATAGAACATAAAAAGTAGGAAACTTAAGTCTCTACAAAAAAGGTCTCTTAACATTTTGCCATAGCTCGCTTCGTTTCCGAGATATTTGCAGATTTATCTCAAGGGAAGGGGCCTGACGGACATATTTCGAGATATTTCTTCTTCTTGTTGTTCTTCTTCTGCACAGCTAAGCTGGAAGTGGCATTTGCGGCTCGCACTAGTGCAGAGTTATCTCGAAGAAAGGGGCCACGGTGTTTCTGTATCTCTATTATGTTGGTGCGGCTTCGGAACTTTTAAATATCTTGATATATCTCGAGAACTACGCATCTGATCAAAAAATATCATAGAACCTAGAAAGTAGGAAACTTAATTCTCTACAAAAAAGGTCTCTTAACGTTTTGCCATAGCTCGCTTCGTTTCCGAGATATTTGCAGATTTATCTCAAGGGAAGGGGCCTGACGGACATATTTCGAGATATTTCTTCTTCTTGTTGTTCTTCTTCTGCACAGCTAAGCTGGAAGTGGCATTTGCAGCTCGCAATAGTGCAGAGTAATCTCAAAGAAAGGGGCCACGGTGTTTCTGTATCTCTATTATGTTGGTGCGGCTTCGGAACTTTTAAATATCTTGATATATCTCGAGAACTACGCATCTGATCAAAAAATACCATAGGACATAAAAAGTAGGAAACTTAATTCTCTACAAAAAAGGTCTCTTAACATTTTGCCATAGCTCGCTTCGTTTCCGAGATATTTGCAGATTTATCTCAAGGGAAGGGGCCTGACGGACATATTTCGAGATATTTCTACTTCTTGTTGTTCTTCTTCTGCACAGCTAAGCTGGAAGTGGCATTTGCAGCTCGCAATAGTGCAGAGTAATCTCAAAGAAAGGGGCCACGGTGTTTCTGTATCTCTATTATGTTGGTGCGGCTTCGGAACTTTTAAATATCTTGATATATCTCGAGAACTACGCATCTGATCAAAAAATATCATAGAACATAAAAAGTAGGAAACTTAATTCTCTACAAAAAAGGTCTGTTAACATTTTGCCATAGCTCGCTTCGTTTCCGAGATATTTGCAGATTTATCTCAAGGGAAGGGGCCTGACGGACATATTTCGAGATATTTCTTCTTCTTGTTGTTCTTCTTCTGCACAGCTAAGCTGGAAGTGGCATTTGCGGCTCGCACTAGTGGAGAGTTATCTCAAAGAAAGGGGCCACGGTGTTTCTGAATCTCTATTATGTTGGTGCGGCTTCGGAACTTTTAAATATCTCGATATATCTCGAAAACTACGCTTCTGATCAAAAAATATCATACAACATAAATTGTAGGAAACATAATTCTCTACAAAAAACGTCTCTTAACATTTTGCCATAGCTCGCTTCGTTTCCGAGATATTTGCAGATTCAGCTCAAAGGAACGGGCCTGACGGACATATTTCGAGATATTTCTTCTTCTTGTTGTTCTTCCTCTGCACAGCTAAGCTGGAAGTGGCATTTGCAGCTCGCAATAGTGCAGAGTTATCTCAAAGAAAGGGGCCACGGTGTTTCTGTATCTCTATTATGTTGGTGCGGCTTCGGAACTTTTAAATATCTCGATATATCTCGAAAACTACGCTTCTGATCAAAAAATATCATAGAACATAAATTGTAGGAAACATAATGCTCTACAAAAAAGGTCTCTTAACATTTTGCCATAGCTCGCTTCGTTTCCGAGATATTTGCAGATTTATCTCAAGGGATGGGGCCTGACGGACATATTTCGAGATATTTCTTCTTCTTGTTGTTCTTCTTCTGCACAGCTAAGCTGGAAGTGGCATTTGCGGCTCGCACTAGTGCAGAGTTATCTCAAAGAAAGGGGCCACGGTGTTTCTGTATCTCTATTATGTTGGTGCGGCTTCGGAACTTTTAAATATCTTGATATATCTCGAGAACTACGCATCTGATGAAAAAATATCATAGAACATAAAAAGTAGGAAACTTAATTCTCTACAAAAAAGGTCTCTTAACATTTTGCCATAGCTCGCTTCGTTTACGAGATATTTGCAGATTCAGCTCAAAGGAACGGTCCTGACGGACATATTTCGAGATATTTCTTCTTCTTGTTGTTCTTCTTCTGCACAGCTAAGCTGGAAGTGGCATTTGCAGCTCGCAATAGTGCAGAGTAATCTCAAAGAAAGGGGCCACGGTGTTTCTGTATCTCTATTATGTTGGTGCGGCTTCGGAACTTTTAAATATCTTGATATATCTCGAGAACTACGCATCTGATCAAAAAATACCATAGGACATAAAAAGTAGGAAACTTAATTCTCTACAAAAAAGGTCTCTTAACATTTTGCCATAGCTCGCTTCGTTTCCGAGATATTTGCAGATTTATCTCAAGGGAAGGGGCCTGACGGACATATTTCGAGATATTTCTACTTCTTGTTGTTCTTCTTCTGCACAGCTAAGCTGGAAGTGGCATTTGCAGCTCGCAATAGTGCAGAGTAATCTCAAAGAAAGGGGCCACGGTGTTTCTGTATCTCTATTATGTTGGTGCGGCTTCGGAACTTTTAAATATCTTGATATATCTCGAGAACTACGCATCTGATCAAAAAATATCATAGAACATAAAAAGTAGGAAACTTAATTCTCTACAAAAAAGGTCTGTTAACATTTTGCCATAGCTCGCTTCGTTTCCGAGATATTTGCAGATTTATCTCAAGGGAAGGGGCCTGACGGACATATTTCGAGATATTTCTTCTTCTTGTTGTTCTTCTTCTGCACAGCTAAGCTGGAAGTGGCATTTGCGGCTCGCACTAGTGCAGAGTTATCTCGAAGAAAGGGGCCACGGTGTTTCTGTGTCTCTATTATGTTGGTGCGGCTTCGGAACTTTTAAATATCTTGATATATCTCGAGAACTACGCATCTGATCAAAAAATATCATAGAACATAAAAAGTAGGAAACTTAATTCTCTACAAAAAAGGTCTCTTAACATTTTGCCATAGCTCGCTTCGTTTCCGAGATATTTGCAGATTTATCTCAAGGGAAGGGGCCTGACGGACATATTTCGAGATATTTCTTCTTCTTGTTGTTCTTCTTCTGCACAGCTAAGCTGGAAGTGGCATTTGCAGCTCGCAATAGTGCAGAGTTATCTCAAAGAAGGGGGCCACGGTGTTTCTGTATCTCTATTATGTTGGTGCGGCTTCGGAACTTTTAAATATCTTGATATATCTCGAGAACTACGCATCTGATCAAAAAATATCATAGAAGATAAACAGTAGGAAACTTAATTCTCTACAAAAAAGGTCTCTTAACATTTTGCCATAGCTCGCTTCGTTTCCGAGATATTTGCAGATTTATCTCAAGGGAAGGGGCCTGACGGACATATTTCGAGATATTTCTTCTTCTTGTTGTTCTTCTTGTGCACAGCTAAGCTGGAAGTGGCATTTGCGGCTCGCACTAGTGCAGAGCTATCTCAAAGAAAGGGGCCATGGTGTTTCTGTATCTCTATTATGTTGGTGCGGCTTCGGAACTTTTAAATATCTCGATATATCTCGAAAACTACGCTTCTGATCAAAAAATATCATAGAACCTAGAAAGTAGGAAACTTAATTCTCTACAAAAAAGGTCTCTTAACATTTTGCCATAGCTCGCTTCGTTTCCGAGATATTTGCAGATTTATCTCAAGGGAAGGGGCCTGACGGACATATTTCGAGATATTTCTTCTTCTTGTTGTTCTTCTTCTGCACAGCTAAGCTGGAAGTGGCATTTGCGGCTCGCACTAGTGCAGAGTTATCCCAAAGAAAGGGGCCACGGTGTTTCTGTATCTCTATTATGTTGGTGCGGCTTCGGAACTTTTAAATATCTCGATATATCTCGAAAACTACGCTTCTGATCAAAAAATATCATAGCACATAAATTGTAGGAAACATAATTCTTTACAAAAAACGTCTCTTAACATTTTGCCATAGCTCGCTTCGTTTCCGAGATATTTGCAGATTTATCTCAAGGGAAGGGGCCTGACGGACATATTTCGAGATATTTCTTCTTCTTGTTGTTCTTCTTCTGCACAGCTAAGCTGGAAGTGGCATTTGCGGCTCGCACTAGTGCAGAGTTATCTCAAAGAAAGGGGCCACGGTGTTTCTGTATCTCTATTATGTTGGTGCGGCTTCGGAACTTTTAAATATCTCGATATATCTCGAAAACTACGCTTCTGATCAAAAAATATCATAGAACATAAATTGTAGGAAACATAATTCTGTACAAAAAAGGTCTCTTAACATTTTGCCATAGCTCGCTTCGTTTCCGAGATATTTGCAGATTCAGCTCAAAGGAACGGGCCTGACGGACATATTTCGAGATATTTCTTCTTCTTGTTGTTCTTCCTCTGCACAGCTAAGCTGGAAGTGGCATTTGCGGCTCGCACTAGTGCAGAGTTATCTCAAAGAAAGGGGCCACGGTGTTTCTGTATCTCTATTATGTTGGTGCGGCTTCGGAACTTTTAAATATCTCGATATATCTCGAAAACTACGCTTCTGATCAAAAAATATCATACAACATAAATTGTAGGAAACATAATTCTCTACAAAAAACGTCTCTTAACATTTTGCCATAGCTCGCTTCGTTTCCGAGATATTTGCAGATTCAGCTCAAAGGAACGGGCCTGACGGACATATTTCGAGATATTTCTTCTTCTTGTTGTTCTTCCTCTGCATAGCTAAGCTGGAAGTGGCATTTGCAGCTCGCAATAGGTCAGAGTTATCTCAAAGAGAGGGGCCACGGTGTTTCTGTGTCTCTATTATGTTGGTGCGGCTTCGGAACTTTTAAATATCTTGATATATCTCGAGAACTACGCATCTGATCAAAAAATATCATAGAACATAAAAAGTAGGAAACTTAATTCTCTACAAAAAAGGTCTCTTAACATTTTGCCATAGCTCGCTTCGTTTCCGAGATATTTGCAGATTTATCTCAAGTGAAGGGGCCTGACGGACATATTTCGAGATATTTCTTCTTCTTGTTGTCCTTCTTCTGCACAGCTAAGCTGGAAGTGGCATTTGCGGCTCGCACTAGTGCAGAGTTATCTCAAAGAAAGGGGCCACGTTGTTTCTGTATCTCTATTATGTTGGTGCGGCTTCGGAACTTTTAAATATCTCGATATATCTCGAAAACTACGCTTCTGATCAAAAAACATCATAGAACATAAATTGTAGGAAACATAATTCTGTACAAAAAACGTCTCTTAACATTTTGCCATAGCTCGCTTCGTTTCCGAGATATTTGCAGATTCAGCTCAAAGGAACGGGCCTGACGGACATATTTCGAGATATTTCTTCTTCTTGTTGTTCTTCCTCTGCACAGCTAAGCTGGAAGTGGCATTTGCAGCTCGCAATAGTGCAGAGTAATCTCAAAGAAAGGGGCCACGGTGTTTCTGTATCTCTATTATGTTGGTGCGGCTTCGGAACTTTTAAATATCTTGATATATCTCGAGAACTACGCATCTGATCAAAAAATATCATAGAACATAAATTGTAGGAAACATAATTCTCTACAAAAAACGTCTCTTAACATTTTGCCATAGCTCGCTTCGTTTCCGAGATATTTGCAGATTCAGCTCAAAGGAACGGGCCTGACGGACATATTTCGAGATATTTCTTCTTCTTGTTGTTCTTCTTCTGCAGAGCTAAGCTGGAAGTGGCATTTGCAGCTCGCAATAGTGCAGAGTTATCTCAAAGAAAGGGGCCACGGTGTTTCTGTATCTCTATTATGTTGGTGCGGCTTCGGAACTTTTAAATATCTTGATATATCTCGAGAACTACGCATCTGATCAAAAAATATCATAGAACATAAAAAGTAGGAAACTTAATTCTCTACAAAAAAGGTCTCTTAACATTTTGCCATAGCTCGCTTCGTTTCCGAAATATTTGCAGATTTATCTCAAGGGAAGGGGCCTGACGGACATATTTCGAGATATTTCTTCTTCTTGTTGTCCTTCTTCTGCACCGCTAAGCTGGAAGTGGCATTTGTGGCTCGCACTAGTGCAGAGTTATCTCAAAGAAAGGGGCCACGGTGTTTCTGTATCTCTATTATGTTGGTGCGGCTTCGGAACTTTTAAATATCTCGATATATCTCGAAAACTACGCTTCTGATCAAAAAATATCATAGAACATAAATTGTAGGAAACATAATTCTCTACACAAAACGTCTCTTAACATTTTGCCATAGCTCGCTTCGTTTCCGAGATATTTGCAGATTCAGCTCAAAGGAACGGGCCTGACGGACATATTTCGAGATATTTCTTCTTCTTGTTGTCCTTCTTCTGCACAGCTAAGCTGGAAGTGGCATTTGCGGCTCGCACTAGTGCAGAGTTATCTCAAAGAAAGGGGCCACGGTGTTTCTGTATCTCTATTATGTTGGTGTGGCTTCGGAACTTTTAAATATCTCGATATATCTCGAAAACTACGCTTCTGATCAAAAAATATCATAGAACATAAATTGTAGGAAACATAATTCTCTACAAAAAACGTCTCTTAACATTTTGCCATAGCTCGCTTCGTTTCCGAGATATTTGCAGATTCAGCTCAAAGGAACGGGCCTGACGGACATATTTCGAGATATTTCTTCTTCTTGTTGTTCTTCCTCTGCATAGCTAAGCTGGAAGTGGCATTTGCAGCTCGCAATAGTGCAGAGTTATCTCAAAGAGAGGGGCCACGGTGTTTCTGTGTCTCTATTATGTTGGTGCGGCTTCGGAACTTTTAAGTATCTTGATATATCTCGAGAACTACGCATCTGATCAAAAAATATCATAGAACATAAAAAGTAGGAAACTTAATTCTCTACAAAAAAGGTCTCTTAACATTTTGCCATAGCTCGCCGGCGTTTCCGAGATATTTGCAGATTTATCTCAAGTGAAGGGGCCTGACGGACATATTTCGAGATATTTCTTCTTCTTGTTGTCCTTCTTCTGCACAGCTAAGCTGGAAGTGGCATTTGTGGCTCGCACTAGTGCAGAGTTATCTCAAAGAAAGGGGCCACGGTGTTTCTGTATCTCTATTATGTTGGTGCGGCTTCGGAACTTTTAAATATCTCGATATATCTCGAAAACTACGCTTCTGATCAAAAAATATCATAGAACATAAATTGTAGGAAACATAATTCTCTACACAAAACGTCTCTTAACATTTTGCCATAGCTCGCTTCGTTTCCGAGATATTTGCAGATTCAGCTCAAAGGAACGGGCCTGACGGACATATTTCGAGATATTTCTTCTTCTTGTTGTTCTTCCTCTGCACAGCTAAGCTGGAAGTGGCATTTGCAGCTCGCAATAGTGCAGAGTTATCTCAAGGAAAGGGGCCACGGTGTTTCTGTATCTCTATTATGTTGGTGCGGCTTCGGAACTTTTAAATATCTTGATATATCTCGAAAACTACGCTTCTGATCAAAAAATATCATAGAACATAACTTGTAGGAAACATAATTCTCTACAAAAAAGATCTCTTAGCATTTTGCCATAGCTCGCTTCGTTTCCGAGATATTTGCAGATTCAGCTCAAAGGAACGGGCCTGACGGACATATTTCGAGATATTTCTTCTTCTTGTTGTTCTTCCTCTGCACAGCTAAGCTGGAAGTGGCATTTGCAGCTCGCAATAGTGCAGAGTTATCTCAAAGAAAGGGGCCACGGTGTTTCTGTATCTCTATTATGTTGGTGCGGCTTCGGAACTTTTAAATATCTTGATATATCTCGAGAACTACGCATCTGATCAAAAAATATCATAGAACATAAAAAGTAGGAAACTTAATTCTCTACAAAAAAGGTCGCTTAACATTTTGCCATAGCTCGCTTCGTTTCCGAGATATTTGCAGATTTATCTCAAGGGAAGGGGCCTGACGGACATATTTCGAGATATTTCTTCTTCTTGTTGTTCTTCTTCTGCATAGCTAAGCTGGAAGTGGCATTTGCGGCTCGCACTAGTGCAGAGTTATCTCAAAGAAAGGGGCCACGGTGTTTCTGTATCTCTATTATGTTGGTGCGGCTTCGGAACTTTTAAATATCTTGATATATCTCGAGAACTACGCATCTGATCAAAAAATATCATAGAACATAAAAAGTAGGAAACTTAATTCTCTACAAAAAAGGTCTCTTAACATTTTGCCATAGCTCGCTTCGTTTCCGAGATATTTGCAGATTTATCTCAAGGGAAGGGGCCTAACGGACATATTTCGAGATATTTCTTCTTCTTGTTGTTCTTCTTCTGCACAGCTAAACTGGAAGTGGCATTTGCGGCTCGCACTAGTGCAGAGTTATCCCAAAGAAAGGGGCCACGGTGTTTCTGTATCTCTATTATGTTGGTGCGGCTTCGGAACTTTTAAATATCTCGATATATCTCGAAAACTACGCTTCTGATCAAAAAATATCATAGAACATAAATTGTAGGAAACATAATTCTCTACAAAAAACGTCTCTTAACATTTTGCCATAGCTCGCTTCGTTTCCGAGATATTTGCAGATTCAGCTCAAAGGAACGGGCCTGACGGACATATTTCGAGATATTTCTTCTTCTTGTTGTTCTTCCTCTGCACAGCTAAGCTGGAAGTGGCATTTGCAGCTAGCAATAGTGCAGAGTTATCTCAAAGAGAGGGGCCACGGTGTTTCTGTGTCTCTATTATGTTGGTGCGGCTTAGGAACTTTTAAATATCTTGATATATCTCGAGAACTACGCATCTGATCAAAAAATATCGTAGAACATAAAAAGTAGGAAACTTAATTCTCTACAAAAAAGGTCTCTTAACATTTTGCCATAGCTCGCTTCGTTTCCGAGATATTTGCAGATTTATCTCAAGTGAAGGGGCCTGACGGACATATTTCGAGATATTACTTCTTCTTGTTGTTCTTCCTCTGCACAGCTAAGCTGGAAGTGGCATTTGCAGCTCGCAATAGTGCAGAGTTATCTCAAAGAAAGAGGCCACGGTGTTTCTGTACCTCTATTATGTTGGTGCAGCTTCGGAACTTTTAAATATCTTGTATATCTCGAGAACTACGCATCTGATCAAAAAATATCATAGAACATAAAAAGTAGGAAACCTAATTTTCTACAAAAAACGTCTCTTAACATTTTGCCGTAGCTCGCTTCGTTTCCGAGATATTTGCAGATTTATCTCAAGGGAAGGGGCCTGACGGACATATTTCGAGATATTTCTTCTTCTTGTTGTTCTTCCTCTGCACAGCTAAGCTGGAAGTGGCAATTGCGGCTCGCACTAGTGCAGAGTTATCTCAAAGAAAGGGGCCACGGTATTTCTGTATCTCTATTATGTTGGTGCGGCTTCGGAACTTTTAAATATCTTGATATATCTCGAGAACTACGCATCTGATCAAAAAATATCATAGAACATAAAAAGTAGGAGACTTAATTCTCTACAAAAAAGGTCTCTTAACATTTTGCCATAGCTCGCTTGGTTTCCGAGATATTTGCAGATTTATCTCAAGGGAAGGGGCCTGACGGACATATTTCGAGATATTTCTTCTTCTTGTTGTCCTTCTTCTGCACAGCTAAGCTGGAAGTGGCATTTGCGGCTCGCACTAGTGCAGAGTTATCTCAAAGAAAGGGGCCACGGTGTTTCTGTATCTCTATTATGTTGGTGCGGCTTCGGAACTTTTAAATATCTCGATATATCTCGAAAACTACGCTTCTGATCAAAAAATATCATAGAACATAAATTGTAGGAAACATAATTCTCTACAAAAAACGTCTCTTAACATTTTGCCATAGCTCGCTTCGTTTCCGAGATATTTGCAGATTCAGCTCAAAGGAACGGGCCTGACGGACATATTTCGAGATATTTCTTCTTCTTGTTGTTCTTCCTCTGCATAGCTAAGCTGGAAGTGGCATTTGCAGCTCGCAATAGTGCAGAGTTATCTCAAAGAGAGGGGCCACGGTGTTTCTGTGTCTCTATTATGTTGGTGCGGCTTCGGAACTTTTAAGTATCTTGATATATCTCGAGAACTACGCATCTGATCAAAAAATATCATAGAACATAAAAAGTAGGAAACTTAATTCTCTACAAAAAAGGTCTCTTAACATTTTGCCATAGCTCGCCGGCGTTTCCGAGATATTTGCAGATTTATCTCAAGTGAAGGGGCCTGACGGACATATTTCGAGATATTTCTTCTTCTTGTTGTTCTTCTTCTGCATAGCTAAGCTGGAAGTGGCATTTGCGGCTCGCGCTAGTGCAGAGTTATCTCAAAGAAAGGGGCCACGGTGTTTCTGTATCTCTATTATGTTGGTGCGGCTTCGGAACTTTTAAATATCTTGATATATCTCGAGAACTACGCATCTGATCAACAAATATCATAGAACATAAAAAGTAGGAAACTTCATTCTCTACCAAAAAGGTCTCTTAACATTTTGCCATAGCTCGCGTCGTTTCCGAGATATTTGCAGATTTATCTCAAGGGAAGGGGCCTAACGGACATATTTCGAGATATTTCTTCTTCTTGTTGTTCTTCTTCTGCACAGCTAAACTGGAAGTGGCATTTCCAGCTCGCAATAGTGCAGAGTTATCTCAAAGAGAGGGGCCACGGTGTTTCTGTATCTCTATTATGTTGGTGCGGCTTCGGAACTTTTAAATATCTTGATATATCTCGAGAACTACGCATCTGATCAAAAAATATCATAGAACATAAAAAGTAGGAAACTTAATTCTCTACAAAAAAGGTCTCTTAACATTTTGCCATAGCTCGCTTGGTTTCCGAGATATTTGCAGATTTATCTCAAGGGAAGGGGCCTGACGGACATATTTCGAGATATTTCTTCTTCTTGTTGTTCTTCCTCTGCACAGCTAAGCTGGAAGTGGCAATTGCGGCTCGCACTAGTGCAGAGTTATCTCAAAGAAAGGGGCCACGGTATTTCTGTATCTCTATTATGTTGGTGCGGCTTCGGAACTTTTAAATATCTTGATATATCTCGAGAACTACGCATCTGATCAAAAAATATCATAGAACATAAAAAGTAGGAGACTTAATTCTCTACAAAAAAGGTCTCTTAACATTTTGCCATAGCTCGCTTGGTTTCCGAGATATTTGCAGATTTATCTCAAGGGAAGGGGCCTGACGGACATATTTCGAGATATTTCTTCTTCTTGTTGTCCTTCTTCTGCACAGCTAAGCTGGAAGTGGCATTTGCGGCTCGCACTAGTGCAGAGTTATCTCAAAGAAAGGGGCCACGGTGTTTCTGTATCTCTATTATGTTGGTGCGGCTTCGGAACTTTTAAATATCTCGATATATCTCGAAAACTACGCTTCTGATCAAAAAATATCATAGAACATAAATTGTAGGAAACATAATTCTCTACAAAAAACGTCTCTTAACATTTTGCCATAGCTCGCTTCGTTTCCGAGATATTTGCAGATTCAGCTCAAAGGAACGGGCCTGACGGACATATTTCGAGATATTTCTTCTTCTTGTTGTTCTTCCTCTGCATAGCTAAGCTGGAAGTGGCATTTGCAGCTCGCAATAGTGCAGAGTTATCTCAAAGAGAGGGGCCACGGTGTTTCTGTGTCTCTATTATGTTGGTGCGGCTTCGGAACTTTTAAGTATCTTGATATATCTCGAGAACTACGCATCTGATCAAAAAATATCATAGAACATAAAAAGTAGGAAACTTAATTCTCTACAAAAAAGGTCTCTTAACATTTTGCCATAGCTCGCCGGCGTTTCCGAGATATTTGCAGATTTATCTCAAGTGAAGGGGCCTGACGGACATATTTCGAGATATTTCTTCTTCTTGTTGTTCTTCTTCTGCATAGCTAAGCTGGAAGTGGCATTTGCGGCTCGCGCTAGTGCAGAGTTATCTCAAAGAAAGGGGCCACGGTGTTTCTGTATCTCTATTATGTTGGTGCGGCTTCGGAACTTTTAAATATCTTGATATATCTCGAGAACTACGCATCTGATCAACAAATATCATAGAACATAAAAAGTAGGAAACTTCATTCTCTACCAAAAAGGTCTCTTAACATTTTGCCATAGCTCGCGTCGTTTCCGAGATATTTGCAGATTTATCTCAAGGGAAGGGGCCTAACGGACATATTTCGAGATATTTCTTCTTCTTGTTGTTCTTCTTCTGCACAGCTAAACTGGAAGTGGCATTTCCAGCTCGCAATAGTGCAGAGTTATCTCAAAGAGAGGGGCCACGGTGTTTCTGTATCTCTATTATGTTGGTGCGGCTTCGGAACTTTTAAATATCTTGATATATCTCGAGAACTACGCATCTGATCAAAAAATATCATAGAACATAAAAAGTAGGAAACCTAATTTTCTACAAAAAACGTCTCTTAACATTTTGCCGAAGCTCGCTTCGTTTCCGAGATATTTGCAGATTTATCTCAAGGGAAGGGGCCTGACGGACATATTTCGAGATATTTCTTCTTCTTGTTGTTCTTCCTCTGCACAGCTAAGCTGGAAGTGGCAATTGCGGCTCGCACTAGTGCAGAGTTATCTCAAAGAAAGGGGCCACGGTGTTTCTGTATCTCTATTATGTTGGTGCGGCTTCGGAACTTTTAAATATCTTGATATATCTCGAGAACTACGCATCTGATCAAAAAATATCATAGAACATAAAAAGTAGGAAACTTAATTCTCTACAAAAAAGGTCTCTTAACATTTTGCCATAGCTCGCTTGGTTTCCGAGATATTTGCAGATTTATCTCAAGGGAAGGGGCCTGACGGACATATTTCGAGATATTTCTTCTTCTTGTTGTTCTTCCTCTGCACAGCTAAGCTGGAAGTGGCAATTGCGGCTCGCACTAGTGCAGAGTTATCTCAAAGAAAGGGGCCACGGTATTTCTGTATCTCTATTATGTTGGTGCGGCTTCGGAACTTTTAAATATCTTGATATATCTCGAGAACTACGCATCTGATCAAAAAATATCATAGAACATAAAAAGTAGGAGACTTAATTCTCTACAAAAAAGGTCTCTTAACATTTTGCCATAGCTCGCTTGGTTTCCGAGATATTTGCAGATTTATCTCAAGGGAAGGGGCCTGACGGACATATTTCGAGATATTTCTTCTTCTTGTTGTCCTTCTTCTGCACAGCTAAGCTGGAAGTGGCATTTGCGGCTCGCACTAGTGCAGAGTTATCTCAAAGAAAGGGGCCACGGTGTTTCTGTATCTCTATTATGTTGGTGCGGCTTCGGAACTTTTAAATATCTCGATATATCTCGAAAACTACGCTTCTGATCAAAAAATATCATAGAACATAAATTGTAGGAAACATAATTCTCTACAAAAAACGTCTCTTAACATTTTGCCATAGCTCGCTTCGTTTCCGAGATATTTGCAGATTCAGCTCAAAGGAACGGGCCTGACGGACATATTTCGAGATATTTCTTCTTCTTGTTGTTCTTCCTCTGCATAGCTAAGCTGGAAGTGGCATTTGCAGCTCGCAATAGTGCAGAGTTATCTCAAAGAGAGGGGCCACGGTGTTTCTGTGTCTCTATTATGTTGGTGCGGCTTCGGAACTTTTAAGTATCTTGATATATCTCGAGAACTACGCATCTGATCAAAAAATATCATAGAACATAAAAAGTAGGAAACTTAATTCTCTACAAAAAAGGTCTCTTAACATTTTGCCATAGCTCGCCGGCGTTTCCGAGATATTTGCAGATTTATCTCAAGTGAAGGGGCCTGACGGACATATTTCGAGATATTTCTTCTTCTTGTTGTTCTTCTTCTGCATAGCTAAGCTGGAAGTGGCATTTGCGGCTCGCGCTAGTGCAGAGTTATCTCAAAGAAAGGGGCCACGGTGTTTCTGTATCTCTATTATGTTGGTGCGGCTTCGGAACTTTTAAATATCTTGATATATCTCGAGAACTACGCATCTGATCAACAAATATCATAGAACATAAAAAGTAGGAAACTTCATTCTCTACCAAAAAGGTCTCTTAACATTTTGCCATAGCTCGCGTCGTTTCCGAGATATTTGCAGATTTATCTCAAGGGAAGGGGCCTAACGGACATATTTCGAGATATTTCTTCTTCTTGTTGTTCTTCTTCTGCACAGCTAAACTGGAAGTGGCATTTCCAGCTCGCAATAGTGCAGAGTTATCTCAAAGAGAGGGGCCACGGTGTTTCTGTATCTCTATTATGTTGGTGCGGCTTCGGAACTTTTAAATATCTTGATATATCTCGAGAACTACGCATCTGATCAAAAAATATCATAGAACATAAAAAGTAGGAAACCTAATTTTCTACAAAAAACGTCTCTTAACATTTTGCCGAAGCTCGCTTCGTTTCCGAGATATTTGCAGATTTATCTCAAGGGAAGGGGCCTGACGGACATATTTCGAGATATTTCTTCTTCTTGTTGTTCTTCCTCTGCACAGCTAAGCTGGAAGTGGCAATTGCGGCTCGCACTAGTGCAGAGTTATCTCAAAGAAAGGGGCCACGGTGTTTCTGTATCTCTATTATGTTGGTGCGGCTTCGGAACTTTTAAATATCTTGATATATCTCGAGAACTACGCATCTGATCAAAAAATATCGTAGAACATAAAAAGTAGGAAACTTAATTCTCTACAAAAAAGGTCTCTTAACATTTTGCCATAGCTCGCTTCGTTTCCGAGATATTTGCAGATTTATCTCAAGGGAAGGGGCCTGACGGACATATTTCGAGATATTTCTTCTTCTTGTTGTTCTTCTTCTGCATAGCTAAGCTGGAAGTGGCATTTGCGGCTCGCGCTAGTGCAGAGTTATCTCAAAGAAAGGGGCCACGGTGTTTCTGTATCTCTATTATGTTGGTGCGGCTTCGGAACTTTTAAATATCTCGATATATCTCGAAAACTACGCTTCTGATGAAAAAATATCATCGAACATAAATTGTAGGAAACATAATTCTCTACACAAAACGTCTCTTAACATTTTGCCATAGCTCGCTTCGTTTCCGAGATATTTGCAGATTCAGCTCAAAGGAACGGGCCTGACGGACATATTTCGAGATATTTCTTCTTCTTGTTGTTCTTCCTCTGCACAGCTAAGCTGGAAGTGGCATTTGCAGCTCGCAATAGTGCAGAGTTATCTCAAACAAAGGGGCCACGGTGTTTCTGTATCTCTATTATGTTGGTGCGGCTTCGGAACTTTTAAATATCTTGATATATCTCGAAAACTACGCTTATGATCAAAAAATATCATAGATCATAACTTGTAGGAAACATAATTCTCTACAAAAAAGGTCTCTTAGCATTTTGCCATAGCTCGCTTCGTTTCCGAGATATTTGCAGATATATCTCAAGGGAAGGGGCCTGACGGACATATTTCGAGATATTTCTTCTTCTTGTTGTTCTTCTTCTGCACAGCTAAACTGGAAGTGGCATTTCCAGCTCGCAATAGTGCAGAGTTATCTGAAAGAAAGGGGCCACGGTGTTTCTGTATCTCTAATATGTTGGTGCGGCTTCGGAACTTTTAAATATCTTGATATATCTCGAGAACTACGCATCTGATCAAAAAATATCATAGAACATCAAAAGCAGGAAACTTAATTCTCTACAAAAAAGGTCTCTTAACATTTTGCCATAGCTCGCTTCGTTTCCGAGATATGTGCAGATTTATCTCAAGGGAAGGGGCCTGACGGACATATTTCGAGATATTTCTTCTTCTTGTTGTTCTTCTTCTGCACAGCTAAGCTGGAAGTGGCTTTTGCGGCTCGCACTAGTGCAGAGTTATCTCAAAGAAAGGGGCCACGGTGTTTCTGTATCTCTATTACGTTGGTGCGGCTTCGGAACTTTTAAATATCTCGATATATCTCGAAAACTACGCTTCTGATCGAAAAATATCATAGAACATAAATTGTAGAAAACATAATTCTCTACAAAAAAGGTCTCTCAAGATTTTGCCATAGCTCGTTTCGTTTCCGAGATATTTGCAGATATATCTCAAGGGAAGGGGCCTGACGGACATATTTCGAGATATTTCTTCTTCTTGTTGTTCTCCTTCTGCACAGCTAAACTGGAAGTGGCATTTCCAGCTCGCAATAGTGCAGAGTTATCTCAAAGAAAGGGGCCACGGTGTTTCTGTATCTCTATTATGTTGGTGCGGCGTCGGAACTTTTAAATATCTTGATATATCTCGAGAACTACGCATCTGATCAAAAAATATCATAGAACATAAAAAGTAGGAAACTTAATTCTCTACAAAAAAGGTCTCTTAACATTTTGCCATAGCTCGTTTCGTTTCCGAGATATTTGCAGATATATCTCAAGGGAAGGGGCCTGACGGACATATTTCGAGATATTTCTTCTTCTTGTTGTTCTTCTTCTGCACAGCTAAACTGGAAGTGGCGCTTCCAGCTCGCAATAGCGCAGAGTTATCTCAAAGAAAGGGGCCACGGTGTTTCTGTATCTCTATTATGTTGGTGCGGCTTCGGAACTTTTAAATATCTTGATATATCTCGAGAACTACGCATCTGATCAAAAAATATCATAGAACATAAAAAGTAGGAAACTTAATTCTCTACAAAAAAGGTCTCTTAACATTTTGCCATAGCTCGCTTCGTTTCCGAGATATTTGCAGATTTATCTCGAGGGAAGGGGCCTGACGGACATATTTCGAGATATTTCTTCTTCTTGTTGTTCTTCTTCTGCACAGCTAAGCTGGAAGTGGCTTTTGCGGCTCGCACTAGTGCAGAGTTATCTCAAAGAAAGGGGCCACGGTGTTTCTGTATCTCTATTATGTTGGTGCGGCTTCGGAACTTTTAAATATCTCGATATGTCTCGAAAACTACGCTTCTGATCAAAAAATATCATAGAACATAAATTGTAGAAAACATAATTCTCTACAAAAAAGGTCTCTTAAGATTTTGCCATAGCTCGTTTCGTTTCCGAGATATTTGCAGATATATCTCAAGGGAAGGGGCCTGACGGACATATTTCGAGATATTTCTTCTTCTTGTTGTTCTCCTTCTGCACAGCTAAACTGGAAGTGGCATTTCCAGCTCGCAATAGTGCAGAGTTATCTCAAAGAAAGGGGCCACGGTGTTTCTGTATCTCTATTATGTTGGTGCGGCTTCGGAACTTTTAAATATCTTGATATATCTCGAGAACTACGCATCTGATCAAAAAATATCATAGAACATAAAAAGTAGAAAACATAATTCTCTACAAAAAAGGTCTCTTAAGATTTTGCCATAGCTCGCTTCGTTTCCGAGATATATGCAGATTTATCTCAAGGGAAGGGGCCTGACGGACATATTTCGAGATATTTCTTCTTCTTGTTGTTCTTCTTCTGCACAGCTAAACTGGAAGTGGCATTTCCAGCTCGCAATAGTGCAGAGTTATCTGAAAGAAAGGGGCCACGGTGTTTCTGTATTTCTAATATGTTGGTGCGGCTTCGGAACTTTTAAATATCTTGATATATCTCGAGAACTACGCATCTGATCAAAAAATATCATAGAACCTAAAAAGTAGGAAACTTAATTCTCTACAGAAAAGGTCTCTTAACATTTTGCCATAGCTCGCTTCGTTTCCGGGATATTTGCAGATTTATCTCGAGGGAAGGGGCCTAACGGACATATTTCGAGATATTTCTTCTTCTTGTTGTTGTCCTTCTGCACAGCTAAACTGGAAGTGGCATTTCCAGCTCGCAATAGTGCAGAATTATCTCAAAGAAAGGGGCCACGGTGTTTCTGTATCTCTATTATGTTGGTGCGGCTTCGGAACTTTTAAATATCTTGATATATCTCGAGAACTACGCATCTGATCAAAAAATATCATACAACATAAAAAGTAGGAAACTTAATTCTCTACAAAAAAGGTCTCTTAACATTTTGCCATAGCTCGCTTCGTTTCCGAGATATTTGCAGATTTATCTCAAGGGAAGGGGCCTGACGGACATATTTCGAGATATTTCTTCTTCTTGTTGTTCTTCTTCTGCACAGCTAAGCTGGAAGTGGCATTTACAGCTCGCAATAGTGCAGAGTTATCTCAAAGAAAGGGGCCACGGTGTTTCTGTATCTCTATTATGTTGGTGCGGCTTCGGAACTTTTAAATATCTTGATATATCTCTAGAACTACGCATCTGATCAAAAAATATCATAGAACATATAAAGTAGGAAACTTAATTCTCTACAAAAAAGGTCTCTTAACATTTTGCCATAGCTCACTTTGTTTCCGAGATATTTGCAGATTTATCTCAAGGGAAGGGGCCTGACGGACATATTTCGAAATATTTCTTCTTCTTGTTGTTCTTCTTCTGCACAGCTAAGCTGGAAGTGGCATTTGCGGCCCGCACTAGTGCAGAGCTATCTCAAAGAAAGGGGCCGCGGTGTTTCTGAATCTCTATTATGTTGGTGCGGCTTCGGAACTTTTAAATATCTCGATATATCTCGAGAACTACGCTTCTGATCAAAAAATATCATAGAACATAAATTGTAGGAAACATAATTCTCTACAAAAAAGGTCTCTTAACATTTTGCCATAGCTCGCTTCGTTTCCGAGATATATGCAGATTTATCTCAAGGGAAGGGGCCTGACGGACATATTTCGAGATATTTCTTCTTCTTGTTGTTCTTCTTCTGCACAGCTAAACTGGAAGTGGCATTTCCAGCTCGCAATAGTGCAGAGTTATCTCAAAGAAAGGGGCCACGGTGTTTCTGTATCTCTATTATGTTGGTGCGGCTTCGGAACTTTTAAATATCTTGATATATCTCTAGAACTACGCATCTGATCAAAAAATATCATAGAACATATAAAGTAGGAAACTTAATTCTCGACAAAAAAGGTCTCTTAACATTTTGCCATAGCTCACTTCGTTTCCGAGATATTTGCAGATTTATCTCAAGGGAAGGGGCCTGACGGACATATTTCGAAATATTTCTTCTTCTTGTTGTTCTTCTTCTGCACAGCTAAACTGGAAGTGGCATTTGCAGCTCGCAATAGTGCAGAGTTATCTCAAAGAAAGGGGCCACGGTGTTTCTGTATCTCTATTATGTTGGTGCGGCTTCGGAACTTTTAAATATCTTGATATATCTCGAGAACTACGCGTCTGATCAAAAAATATCATAGAATATAAAAAGTAGGAAACTTAATTCTCTACAAAAAGGGTCTCTTAACATTTTGCCATAGCTCGCTTCGTTTCCGAGATATGTGCAGATTTATCTCAAGGGAAGGGGCCTGACGGACATATTTCGAGATATTTGTTCTTCTTGTTGTTCTTCTTCTGCACAGCTAAGCTGGAAGTGGCTTTTGCGGCTCGCACTAGTGCAGAGTTATCTCAAAGAAAGGGGCCACGGTGTTTCTGTATCTCTATTACGTTGGTGCGGCTTCGGAACTTTTAAATATCTCGATATATCTCGAAAACTACGCTTCTGATCGAAAAATATCATAGAACATAAATTGTAGAAAACATAATTCTCTACAAAAAAGGTCTCTCAAGATTTTGCCATAGCTCGTTTCGTTTCCGAGATATTTGCAGATATATCTCAAGGGAAGGGGCCTGACGGACATATTTCGAGATATTTCTTCTTCTTGTTGTTCTCCTTCTGCACAGCTAAACTGGAAGTGGCATTTCCAGCTCGCAATAGTGCAGAGTTACCTCAAAGAAAGGGGCCACGGTGTTTCTGTATCTCGATTATGTTGGTGCGGCGTCGGAACTTTTAAATATCTTGATATATCTCGAGAACTACGCATCTGATCAAAAAATATCATAGAACATAAAAAGTAGGAAACTTAATTCTCTACAAAAAAGGTCTCTTAACATTTTGCCATAGCTCGCTTCGTTTCCGAGATATTTGCAGATTTATCTCAAGGGAAGGGGCCTGACGGACATATTTCGAGATATTTCTTCTTCTTGTTGTTCTTCTTCTGCACAGCTAAGCTGGAAGTGGCATTTACAGCTCGCAATAGTGCAGAGTTATCTCAAAGAAAGGGGCCACGGTGTTTCTGTATCTCTATTATGTTGGGGCGGCTTCGGAACTTTTAAATATCTTGATATATCTCTAGAACTACGCATCTGATCAAAAAATATCATAGAACATATAAAGTAGGAAACTTAATTCTCGACAAAAAAGGTCTCTTAACATTTTGCCATAGCTCACTTCGTTTCCGAGATATTTGCAGATTTATCTCAAGGGAAGGGGCCTGACGGACATATTTCGAAATATTTCTTCTTCTTGTTGTTCTTCTTCTGCACAGCTAAACTGGAAGTGGCATTTGCAGCTCGCAATAGTGCAGAGTTATCTCAAAGAAAGGGGCCACGGTGTTTCTGTATCTCTATTATGTTGGTGCGGCTTCGGAACTTTTAAATATCTTGATATATCTCGGGAACTACGCTTCTGATCGAAAAATATCATAGAACATAAATTGTAGGAAACATAATTCTCTACAAAAAAGGTCTCTTAACATTTTGCCATAGCTCGCTTCGTTTCCGAGATATATGCAGATTTATCTCAAGGGAAGGGGCCTGACGGACATATTTCGAGATATTTCTTCTTCTTGTTGTTCTTCTTCTGCACAGCTGAACTGGAAGTGGCGTTTCCAGCTCGCAATAGCGCAGAGTTATCTCAAAGAAAGGGGCCACGGTGTTTCTGTATCTCTATTATGTTGGTGCGGCTTCGGAACTTTTAAATATCTTGATATATCTCGGGAACTACGCATCTGACAAAAAAATATCATAGAACATAAAAAGTAGGAAACTTAATTCTCTACAAATAAACTCTCTTAACATTTTGCCATAGCTCGCTTCGTTTCCGAGATATTTGCAGATTTATCTCAAGGGAAGGGGCCTGACGGACATATTTCGAGACATTTCTTCTTCTTGTTGTTCTTCTTCTGCACAGCTAAGCTGGAAGTGGCATTTGCAGCTCGCAATAGTGCAGAGTTATCTCAAAGAAAGGGGCCACGGTGTTTCTGTATCTCTATTATGTTGGTGCGGCTTCGGAACTTTTAGATATCTTGATATATCTCGAGAACTACTCATCTGATCAAAAAATATCATAGAACATAAAAAGTAGGAAACATAATTCCCTACAAAAAAGGTCTCTTAACATTTTGCCATAGCTCGCTTCGTTTCCGAGATATATGCAGATTTATCTCAAGGGAAGGGGCCTGACGGACATATTTCGAGATATTTCTTCTTCTTGTTGTTCTTCTTCTGCACAGCTAAGCTGGAAGTGGCATTTGCGGCTCGCACTAGTGCAGAGTTATCTCAAAGAAAGGGGCCACGGTGTTTCTGAATCTCTATTATGTTGGTGCGGCTTCGGAACTTTTAAATATCTCGATATATCTCGAGAACTACGCTTCTGATCAAAAAATATCATAGAACATAAATTGTAGGAAACATAATTCTCTACAAAAAAGGTCTCTTAACATTTTGCCATAGCTCGCTTCGTTTCCGAGATATATGCAGATTTATCTCAAGGGAAGGGGCCTGACGGACATATTTCGAGATATTTCTTCTTCTTGTTGTTCTTCTTCTGCACAGCTAAACTGGAAGTGGCGTTTCCAGCTCGCAATAGCGCAGAGTTATCTCAAAGAAAGGGGCCACGGTGTTTCTGTATCTCTATTATGTTGGTGCGGCTTCGGAACTTTTAAATATCTTGATATATCTCGGGAACTACGCATCTGATAAAAAAATATCATAGAACATGAAAAGTAGGAAACTTAATTCTCTACAAATAAACTCTCTTAACATTTTGCCATAGCTCGCTTCGTTTCCGAGATATTTGCAGATTTATCTCAAGGGAAGGAGCCTGACGGACATATTTCGAGAGATTTCTTCTTCTTGTTGTTCTTCTTCTGCACAGCTAAGCTGGAAGTGGCATTTGCGGCTCGCACTAGTGCAGAGTTATCTCAAAGAAAGGGGCCACGGTGTTTCTGTATCTCTATTATGTTGGTGCGGCTTCGGAACTTTTAAATATCTTGATATATCTCGAGAACTACGCATCTGATCAAAAAATATCATAGAACATAAAAAGTAGGAAACTTAATTCTCTACAAATGAGGTCTCTTAACATTTTGCCATAGCTCGCTTCGTTTCCGAGATATTTGCAGATTTATCTCAAGGGAAGGGGCCTGACGGACATTTTTCGAGATATTTCTTCTTCTTGTTGTTCTTCTTCTGCACAGCTAAGCTGGAAGTGGCATTTGCAGCTCGCAATAGTGCAGAGTTATCTCGAAGAAAGGGGCCACGGTGTTTCTGTATCTCTATTATGTTGGTGCGGCTTCGGAACTTTTAGATATCTTGATATATCTCGAGAACTACGCATCTGATCAAAAAATATCATAGAACATAAAAAGTAGGAAACTTAATTCTCTACAAAAAAGGTCTCTTAACATTTTGCCATAGCTCGCATCGTTTCCGAGATATTTGCAGATTTATCTCAAGGGAAGGGGCCTGACGGACATATTTCGAGATATTTCTTCTTCTTGTTGGTCTTCTTCTGCACAGCTAAGCTGGAAGTGGCATTTCCAGCTCGCAATCGTGCAGAGTTATCTCGAAGAAAGGGGCCACGGTGTTTCTGCATCTCTATTATGTTGGTGCGGCTTCGGAACTTTTAAATATCTCGATATATCTCGAAAACTACGCTTCTGATCAAAAAATATCATAGAACATAAATTGTAGGAAACATAATTCTCTACAAAAAACGTCTCTTAACATTTTGCCATAGCTCGCTTCGTTTCCGAGATATTTGCAGATTCAGCTCAAAGGAACGGGCCTGACGGACATATTTCGAGATACTTCTTCTTCTTGTTGTTCTTCTTCTGCACAGCTAAACTGGAAGTGGCATTTCCAGCTCGCAATAGTGCAGAGTTATCTCAAAGAGAGGGGCCACGGTGTTTCTGTATCTCTATTATGTTGGTGCGGCTTCGGAACTTTTAAATATCTTGATATATCTCGAGAACTACGCATCTGATCAAAAAATATCATAGAAGATAAAAAGTAGGAAACTTAATTCTCTACACAAAAGGTCTCTTGACATTTTGCCATAGCTCGCTTCGTTTCCGAGATATGTGCAGATTTATCTCAAGGGAAGGGGCCTGACGGACATATTTCGAGATATTTCTTCTTCTTGTTGTTCTTCTTCTGCACAGCTAAGCTGGAAGTGGCATTTACAGCTCGCAATAGTGCAGAGTTATCTCAAAGAAAGGGGCCACGGTGTTTCTGTATCTCTATTATGTTGGGGCGGCTTCGGAACTTTTAAATATCTTGATATATCTCTAGAACTACGCATCTGATCAAAAAATATCATAGAACATATAAAGTAGGAAACTTAATTCTCGACAAAAAAGGTCTCTTAACATTTTGCCATAGCTCACTTCGTTTCCGAGATATTTGCAGATTTATCTCAAGGGAAGGGGCCTGACGGACATATTTCGAAATATTTCTTCTTCTTGTTGTTCTTCTTCTGCACAGCTAAACTGGAAGTGGCATTTGCAGCTCGCAATAGTGCAGAGTTATCTCAAAGAAAGGGGCCACGGTGTTTCTGTATCTCTATTATGTTGGTGCGGCTTCGGAACTTTTAAATATCTTGATATATCTCGGGAACTACGCTTCTGATCGAAAAATATCATAGAACATAAATTGTAGGAAACATAATTCTCTACAAAAAAGGTCTCTTAACATTTTGCCATAGCTCGCTTCGTTTCCGAGATATATGCAGATTTATCTCAAGGGAAGGGGCCTGACGGACATATTTCGAGATATTTCTTCTTCTTGTTGTTCTTCTTCTGCACAGCTGAACTGGAAGTGGCGTTTCCAGCTCGCAATAGCGCAGAGTTATCTCAAAGAAAGGGGCCACGGTGTTTCTGTATCTCTATTATGTTGGTGCGGCTTCGGAACTTTTAAATATCTTGATATATCTCGGGAACTACGCATCTGACAAAAAAATATCATAGAACATAAAAAGTAGGAAACTTAATTCTCTACAAATAAACTCTCTTAACATTTTGCCATAGCTCGCTTCGTTTCCGAGATATTTGCAGATTTATCTCAAGGGAAGGGGCCTGACGGACATATTTCGAGACATTTCTTCTTCTTGTTGTTCTTCTTCTGCACAGCTAAGCTGGAAGTGGCATTTGCAGCTCGCAATAGTGCAGAGTTATCTCAAAGAAAGGGGCCACGGTGTTTCTGTATCTCTATTATGTTGGTGCGGCTTCGGAACTTTTAGATATCTTGATATATCTCGAGAACTACTCATCTGATCAAAAAATATCATAGAACATAAAAAGTAGGAAACATAATTCCCTACAAAAAAGGTCTCTTAACATTTTGCCATAGCTCGCTTCGTTTCCGAGATATATGCAGATTTATCTCAAGGGAAGGGGCCTGACGGACATATTTCGAGATATTTCTTCTTCTTGTTGTTCTTCTTCTGCACAGCTAAGCTGGAAGTGGCATTTGCGGCTCGCACTAGTGCAGAGTTATCTCAAAGAAAGGGGCCACGGTGTTTCTGAATCTCTATTATGTTGGTGCGGCTTCGGAACTTTTAAATATCTCGATATATCTCGAGAACTACGCTTCTGATCAAAAAATATCATAGAACATAAATTGTAGGAAACATAATTCTCTACAAAAAAGGTCTCTTAACATTTTGCCATAGCTCGCTTCGTTTCCGAGATATATGCAGATTTATCTCAAGGGAAGGGGCCTGACGGACATATTTCGAGATATTTCTTCTTCTTGTTGTTCTTCTTCTGCACAGCTAAACTGGAAGTGGCGTTTCCAGCTCGCAATAGCGCAGAGTTATCTCAAAGAAAGGGGCCACGGTGTTTCTGTATCTCTATTATGTTGGTGCGGCTTCGGAACTTTTAAATATCTTGATATATCTCGGGAACTACGCATCTGATAAAAAAATATCATAGAACATGAAAAGTAGGAAACTTAATTCTCTACAAATAAACTCTCTTAACATTTTGCCATAGCTCGCTTCGTTTCCGAGATATTTGCAGATTTATCTCAAGGGAAGGGGCCTGACGGACATATTTCGAGAGATTTCTTCTTCTTGTTGTTCTTCTTCTGCACAGCTAAGCTGGAAGTGGCATTTGTGGCTCGCACTAGTGCAGAGTTATCTCAAAGAAAGGGGCCACGGTGTTTCTGTATCTCTATTATGTTGGTGCGGCTTCGGAACTTTTAAATATCTCGATATATCTCGAAAACTACGCTTCTGATCAAAAAATATCATAGAACATAAATTGTAGGAAACATAATTCTCTACAAAAAAGGTCTCTTAACATTTTGCCATAGCTCGTTTCGTTTCCGAGATATTTGCAGATATATCTCAACGGAAGGGGCCTGACGGACATATTTCGAGATATTTCTTCTTCTTGTTGTTCTTCTTCTGCACAGCTAAACTGGAAGTGGCATTTCCAGCTCGCAATAGTGCAGAGTTATCTCAAAGAAAGGGGCCACGGTGTTTCTGTATCTCTATTATGTTGGTGCGGCTTCGGAACTTTTAAATATCTTGATATATCTCGAGAACTACGCATCTGATCAAAAAATATCATAGAACATAAAAAGTAGGAAACTTAATTCTCTACAAAAAAGGTCTCTTATCATTTTGCCATAGCTCGCTTCGTTTCCGAGATATTTGCAGATTTATCTCAAGGGAAGGGGCCTGACGGACATATTTCGAGATATTTCTTCTTCTTGTTGTTCTTCTTCTGCACAGCTAAGCTGGAAGTGGCATTTGCAGCTCGCAATAGTGCAGAGTTATCTCAAAGAAAGGGGCCACGGTGTTTCTGTATCTCTATTATGTTGGTGCGGCTTCGGAACTTTTAAACATCTTGATATATCTCGAGAACTACGCATCTGATCAAAAAATATCATAGAACATAAAAAGTAGGAAACTTAATTCTCTACAAAAAAGGTCTCTTAACATTTTGCCATAGCTCGCTTCGTTTCCGAGATATATGCAGATTTATCTCAAGGGAAGGGGCCTGACGGACATATTTCGAGATATTTCTTCTTCTTGTTGTTCTTCTTCTGCACAGCTAAGCTGGAAGTGGCATTTGCTGCTCGCACTAGTGCAGAGTTATCTCAAAGAAAGGGGCCACGGTGTTTCTGTATCTCTATTATGTTGGTGCGGCTTCGGAACTTTTAAATATCTCGATATATCTCGAAAACTACGCTTCTGATCAAAAAATATCATAGAACATAAATTGTAGGAAACATAATTCTCTACAAAAAAGGTCTCTTAACATTTTGCCATAGCTCGTTTCGTTTCCGAGATATTTGCAGATATATCTCAACGGAAGGGGCCTGACGGACATATTTCGAGATATTTCTTCTTCTTGTTGTTCTTCTTCTGCACAGCTAAACTGGAAGTGGCATTTCCAGCTCGCAATAGTGCAGAGTTATCTCAAAGAAAGGGGCCACGGTGTTTCTGTATCTCTATTATGTTGGTGCGGCTTCGGAACTTTTAAATATCTTGATATATCTCGGGAACTACGCATCTGATCAAAAAATATCATAGAACATAAAAAGTAGGAAACTTAATTCTCTACAAAAAAGGTCTCTTATCATTTTGCCATAGCTCGCTTCGTTTCCGAGATATTTGCAGATTTATCTCAAGGGAAGGGGCCTGACGGACATATTTCGAGATATTTCTTCTTCTTGTTGTTCTTCTTCTGCACAGCTAAGCTGGAAGTGGCATTTGCAGCTCGCAATAGTGCAGAGTTATCGCAAAGAAAGGGGCCACGGTGTTTCTGTATCTCTATTATGTTGGTGCGGCTTCGGAACTTTTAAATATCTTGATATATCTCGAGAACTACGCATCTGATCAAAAAATATCATAGAACATAAAAAGTAGGAAACTTAATTCTCTACAAAAAAGTTCTCTTAACATTTTGCCATAGCTCGCTTCGTTTCCGAGATATATGCAGATTTATCTCAAGGGAAGGGGCCTGACGGACATATTTCGAGATATTTCTTCTTCTTGTTGTTCTTCTTCTGCACAGCTAAGCTGGAAGTGGCATTTGCGGCTCGCACTAGTGCAGAGTTATCTCAAAGAAAGGGGCCACGGTGTTTCTGTATCTCTATTATGTTGGTGCGGCTTCGGAACTTTTAAATATCTCGATATATCTCGATAACTACGCTTCTGATCAAAAAATATCATAGAACATAAATTGTAGGAAACATAATTCTCTACAAAAAAGGTCTCTTAACATTTTGCCATAGCTCGTTTCGTTTCCGAGATATTTGCAGATATATCTCAACGGAAGGGGCCTGACGGACATATTTCGAGATATTTCTTCTTCTTGTTGTTCTTCTTCTGCACAGCTAAACTGGAAGTGGCATTTCCAGCTCGCAATAGTGCAGAGTTATCTCAAAGAAAGGGGCCACGGTGTTTCTGTATCTCTATTATGTTGGTGCGGCTTCGGAACTTTTAAATATCTTGATATATCTCGAGAACTACGCATCTGATCAAAAAATATCATAGAACATAAAAAGTAGGAAACTTAATTCTCTACAAAAAAGGTCTCTTATCATTTTGCCATAGCTCGCTTCGTTTCCGAGATATTTGCAGATTTATCTCAAGGGAAGGGGCCTGACGGACATATTTCGAGATATTTCTTCTTCTTGTTGTTCTTCTTCTGCACAGCTAAACTGGAAGTGGCATTTCCAGCTCGCAATAGTGCAGAGTTATCTCAAAGAAAGGGGCCACGGTGTTTCTGTTTCTCTATTATGTTGGTGCGGCTTCGGAACTTTTAAATATCTTGATATATCTCGAGAACTACGCATCTGATCAAAAAATATCATAGAACATAAAAAGTAGGAAACTTAATTCTCTACAAATAAAGGCTCTTAACATTTTGGCATAGCTCGCTTCGTTTCCGAGATATTTGCAGATATATCTCAAGGGAAGGGGCCTGACGGACATATTTCGAGATATTTCTTCTTCTTGTTGTTCTTCTTCTGCACAGCTAAGCTGGAAGTGGCATTTGCGGCTCGCACTAGTGCAGAGTTATCTCAAAGAAAGGGGCCACGGTGTTTCTGTATCTCTATTATGTTGGTGCGGCATCGGAACTTTTAAATATCTTGATATATCTCGAGAACTACGCATCTGATCAAAAAATATCCTAGAACATAAAAAGTAGGAAACTTAATTCTCTACAAATAAGGTCTCTTAACATTTTGCCATAGCTCACTTCGTTTCCGAGATATTTGCAGATATATCTCAAGGGAAGGGGCCTGACGGACATATTTCGAGATATTTCTTCTTCTTGTTGTTCTTCTTCTGCTCAGCTAACCTGGAAGTGGCATTTACAGCTCGCAATGAAGCAGAGTTATCTCAAAGAAAGGGGCCACGGTGTTTCTGTATCTCTATTATGTTGGTGCGGCTTCGGAACTTTTAAATATCTTGATATATCTCTAGAACTACGCATCTGATCAAAAAATATCATAGAACATATAAAGTAGGAAACTTAATTCTCTACAAAAAAGGTCTCTTAACATTTTGCCATAGCTCGCTTCGTTTCCGAGATATTTGCAGATATATCTCAAGGGAAGGGGCCTGACGGACATATTTCGAGATATTTCTTCTTCTTGTTGTTCTTCTTCTGCACAGCTAAGCTGGGAGTGGCATTTACAGCTCGCAATAGTGCAGAGTTATCTCAAAGAAAGGGGCCACGGTGTTTCTGTATCTCTATTATGTTGGTGCGGCTTCGGAACTTTTAAATATCTTGATATATCTCTAGAACTACGCATCTGATCAAAAAATATCATAGAACATATAAAGTAGGAAACTTAATTCTCTACAAAAAAGGTCTCTTAACATTTTGCCATAGCTCACTTCGTTTCCGAGATATTTGCAGATTTATCTCAAGGGAAGGGGCCTGACGGACATATTTCGAAATATTTCTTCTTCTTGTTGTTCTTCTTCTGCACAGCTAAGCTGGAAGTGGCATTTGCGGCCCGCACTAGTGCAGAGTTATCTCAAAGAAAGGGGCCGCGGTGTTTCTGAATCTCTATTATGTTGGTGCGGCTTCGGAACTTTTAAATATCTCGATATATCTCGAGAACTACGCTTCTGATCAAAAAATATCATAGAACATAAATTGTAGGAAACATAATTCTCTACAAAAAAGGTCTCTTAACATTTTGCCATAGCTCGCTTCGTTTCCGAGATATATGCAGATTTATCTCAAGGGAAGGGGCCTGACGGACATATTTCGAGATATTTCTTCTTCTTGTTGTTCTTCTTCTGCACAGCTAAACTGGAAGTGGCGTTTCCAGCTCGCAATAGCGCAGAGTTATCTCAAAGAAAGGGGCCACGGTGTTTCTGTATCTCTATTATGTTGGTGCGGCTTCGGAACTTTTAAATATCTTGATATATCTCGAGAACTACGCATCTGATAAAAAAATATCATAGAACATAAAAAGTAGGAAACTTAATTCTCTACAAATAAAGTCTCTTAGCATTTTGCCATAGCTCGCTTCGTTTCCGAGATATTTGCAGATTTATCTCAAGGGAAGGGGCCTGACGGACATATTTCGAGACATTTCTTCTTCTTGTTGTTCTTCTTCTGCACAGCTAAGCTGGAAGTGGCATTTGCAGCTCGCAATAGTGCAGAGTTATCTCAAAGAAAGGGGCCACGGTGTTTCTGTATCTCTATTATGTTGGTGCGGCTTCGGAACTTTTAAATATCTCGATATATCTCGAAAACTACGCTTCTGATCAAAAAATATCATAGAACATAAATTGTAGGAAACATAATTCTCTACAAAAAAGGTCTCTTAACATTTTGCCATAGCTCGTTTCGTTTCCGAGATATTTGCAGATATATCTCAACGGAAGGGGCCTGACGGACATATTTCGAGATATTTCTTCTTCTTGTTGTTCTTCTTCTGCACAGCTAAACTGGAAGTGGCATTTCCAGCTCGCAATAGTGCAGAGTTATCTCAAAGAAAGGGGCCACGGTGTTTCTGTTTCTCTATTATGTTGGTGCGGCTTCGGAACTTTTAAATATCTTGATATATCTCGAGAACTACGCATCTGATCAAAAAATATCATAGAACATAAAAAGTAGGAAACTTAATTCTCTACAAATAAAGTCTCTTAACATTTTGGCATAGCTCGCTTCGTTTCCGAGATATTTGCAGATATATCTCAAGGGAAGGGGCCTGACGGACATATTTCGAGATATTTCTTCTTCTTGTTGTTCTTCTTCTGCACAGCTAAGCTGGAAGTGGCATTTGCGGCTCGCACTAGTGCAGAGTTATCTCAAAGAAAGGGGCCACGGTGTTTCTGTATCTCTATTATGTTGGTGCGGCATCGGAACTTTTAAATATCTTGATATATCTCGAGAACTACGCATCTGATCAAAAAATATCCTAGAACATAAAAAGTAGGAAACTTAATTCTCTACAAATAAGGTCTCTTAACATTTTGCCATAGCTCACTTCGTTTCCGAGATATTTGCAGATATATCTCAAGGGAAGGGGCCTGACGGACATATTTCGAGATATTTCTTCTTCTTGTTGTTCTTCTTCTGCACAGCTAACCTGGAAGTGGCATTTACAGCTCGCAATGAAGCAGAGTTATCTCAAAGAAAGGGGCCACGGTGTTTCTGTATCTCTATTATGTTGGTGCGGCTTCGGAACTTTTAAATATCTTGATATATCTCTAGAACTACGCATCTGATCAAAAAATATCATAGAACATATAAAGTAGGAAACTTAATTCTCTACAAAAAAGGTCTCTTAACATTTTGCCATAGCTCGCTTCGTTTCCGAGATATTTGCAGATATATCTCAAGGGAAGGGGCCTGACGGACATATTTCGAGATATTTCTTCTTCTTGTTGTTCTTCTTCTGCACAGCTAAGCTGGAAGTGGCATTTACAGCTCGCAATAGTGCAGAGTTATCTCAAAGAAAGGGGCCACGGTGTTTCTGTATCTCTATTATGTTGGTGCGGCTTCGGAACTTTTAAATATCTTGATATATCTCTAGAACTACGCATCTGATCAAAAAATATCATAGAACATATAAAGTAGGAAACTTAATTCTCTACAAAAAAGGTCTCTTAACATTTTGCCATAGCTCACTTCGTTTCCGAGATATTTGCAGATATATCTCAAGGGAAGGGGCCTGACGGACATATTTCGAGATATTTCTTCTTCTTGTTGTTCTTCTTCTGCACAGCTAAGCTGGGAGTGGCATTTACAGCTCGCAATAGTGCAGAGTTATCTCAAAGAAAGGGGCCACGGTGTTTCTGTATCTCTATTATGTTGGTGCGGCTTCGGAACTTTTAAATATCTTGATATATCTCTAGAACTACGCATCTGATCAAAAAATATCATAGAACATATAAAGTAGGAAACTTAATTCTCTACAAAAAAGGTCTCTTAACATTTTGCCATAGCTCACTTCGTTTCCGAGATATTTGCAGATTTATCTCAAGGGAAGGGGCCTGACGGACATATTTCGAAATATTTCTTCTTCTTGTTGTTCTTCTTCTGCACAGCTAAGCTGGAAGTGGCATTTGCGGCCCGCACTAGTGCAGAGTTATCTCAAAGAAAGGGGCCGCGGTGTTTCAGAATCTCTATTATGTTGGTGCGGCTTCGGAACTTTTAAATATCTCGATATATCTCGAGAACTACGCTTCTGATCAAAAAATATCATAGAACATAAATTGTAGGAAACATAATTCTCTACAAAAAAGGTCTCTTAACATTTTGCCATAGCTCGCTTCGTTTCCGAGATATATGCAGATTTATCTCAAGGGAAGGGGCCTGACGGACATATTTCGAGATATTTCTTCTTCTTGTTGTTCTTCTTCTGCACAGCTAAACTGGAAGTGGCGTTTCCAGCTCGCAATAGCGCAGAGTTATCTCAAAGAAAGGGGCCACGGTGTTTCTGTATCTCTATTATGTTGGTGCGGCTTCGGAACTTTTAAATATCTTGATATATCTCGAGAACTACGCATCTGATAAAAAAATATCATAGAACATAAAAAGTAGGAAACTTAATTCTCTACAAATAAAGTCTCTTAACATTTTGCCATAGCTCGCTTCGTTTCCGAGATATTTGCAGATTTATCTCAAGGGAAGGGGCCTGACGGACATATTTCGAGACATTTCTTCTTCTTGTTGTTCTTCTTCTGCACAGCTAAGCTGGAAGTGGCATTTGCAGCTCGCAATAGTGCAGAGTTATCTCAAAGAAAGGGGCCACGGTGTTTCTGTATCTCTATTATGTTGGTGCGGCTTCGGAACTTTTAAATATCTCGATATATCTCGAAAACTACGCTTCTGATCAAAAAATATCATAGAACATAAATTGTAGGAAACATAATTCTCTACAAAAAAGGTCTCTTAACATTTTGCCATAGCTCGCTTCGTTTCCGAGATATATGCAGATTTATCTCAAGGGAAGGGGCCTGACGGACATATTTCGAGATATTTCTTCTTCTTGTTGTTCTTCTTCTGCACAGCTAAACTGGAAGTGGCGTTTCCAGCTCGCAATAGCGCAGAGTTATCTCAAAGAAAGGGGCCACGGTGTTTCTGTATCTCTATTATGTTGGTGCGGCTTCGGAACTTTTAAATATCTTGATATATCTCGAGAACTACGCATCTGATAAAAAAATATCATAGAACATAAAAAGTAGGAAACTTAATTCTCTACAAATAAAGTCTCTTAACATTTTGCCATAGCTCGCTTCGTTTCCGAGATATTTGCAGATTTATCTCAAGGGAAGGGGCCTGACGGACATATTTCGAGACATTTCTTCTTCTTGTTGTTCTTCTTCTGCACAGCTAAGCTGGAAGTGGCATTTGCAGCTCGCAATAGTGCAGAGTTATCTCAAAGAAAGGGGCCACGGTGTTTCTGTATCTCTATTATGTTGGTGCGGCTTCGGAACTTTTAAATATCTTGATATATCTCGAGAACTACGCATCTGATCAAAAAATATCATAGAACATAAAAAGTAGGAAACTTAATTCTCTACAAATAAAGTCTCTTAACATTTTGGCATAGCTCGCTTCGTTTCCGAGATATTTGCAGATATATCTCAAGGGAAGGGGCCTGACGGACATATTTCGAGATATTTCTTCTTCTTGTTGTTCTTCTTCTGCACAGCTAAGCTGGAAGTGGCATTTGCGGCTCGCACTAGTGCAGAGTTATCTCAAAGAAAGGGGCCACGGTGTTTCTGTATCTCTATTATGTTGGTGCGGCATCGGAACTTTTAAATATCTTGATATATCTCGAGAACTACGCATCTGATCAAAAAATATCCTAGAACATAAAAAGTAGGAAACTTAATTCTCTACAAATAAGGTCTCTTAACATTTTGCCATAGCTCACTTCGTTTCCGAGATATTTGCAGATATATCTCAAGGGAAGGGGCCTGACGGACATATTTCGAGATATTTCTTCTTCTTGTTGTTCTTCTTCTGCACAGCTAACCTGGAAGTGGCATTTACAGCTCGCAATGAAGCAGAGTTATCTCAAAGAAAGGGGCCACGGTGTTTCTGTATCTCTATTATGTTGGTGCGGCTTCGGAACTTTTAAATATCTTGATATATCTCTAGAACTACGCATCTGATCAAAAAATATCATAGAACATATAAAGTAGGAAACTTAATTCTCTACAAAAAAGGTCTCTTAACATTTTGCCATAGCTCGCTTCGTTTCCGAGATATTTGCAGATATATCTCAAGGGAAGGGGCCTGACGGACATATTTCGAGATATTTCTTCTTCTTGTTGTTCTTCTTCTGCACAGCTAAGCTGGGAGTGGCATTTACAGCTCGCAATAGTGCAGAGTTATCTCAAAGAAAGGGGCCACGGTGTTTCTGTATCTCTATTATGTTGGTGCGGCTTCGGAACTTTTAAATATCTTGATATATCTCTAGAACTACGCATCTGATCAAAAAATATCATAGAACATATAAAGTAGGAAACTTAATTCTCTACAAAAAAGGTCTCTTAACATTTTGCCATAGCTCACTTCGTTTCCGAGATATTTGCAGATTTATCTCAAGGGAAGGGGCCTGACGGACATATTTCGAAATATTTCTTCTTCTTGTTGTTCTTCTTCTGCACAGCTAAGCTGGAAGTGGCATTTGCGGCCCGCACTAGTGCAGAGTTATCTCAAAGAAAGGGGCCGCGGTGTTTCTGAATCTCTATTATGTTGGTGCGGCTTCGGAACTTTTAAATATCTCGATATATCTCGAGAACTACGCTTCTGATCAAAAAATATCATAGAACATAAATTGTAGGAAACATAATTCTCTACAAAAAAGGTCTCTTAACATTTTGCCATAGCTCGCTTCGTTTCCGAGATATATGCAGATTTATCTCAAGGGAAGGGGCCTGACGGACATATTTCGAGATATTTCTTCTTCTTGTTGTTCTTCTTCTGCACAGCTAAACTGGAAGTGGCGTTTCCAGCTCGCAATAGCGCAGAGTTATCTCAAAGAAAGGGGCCACGGTGTTTCTGTATCTCTATTATGTTGGTGCGGCTTCGGAACTTTTAAATATCTTGATATATCTCGAGAACTACGCATCTGATAAAAAAATATCATAGAACATAAAAAGTAGGAAACTTAATTCTCTACAAATAAAGTCTCTTAGCATTTTGCCATAGCTCGCTTCGTTTCCGAGATATTTGCAGATTTATCTCAAGGGAAGGGGCCTGACGGACATATTTCGAGACATTTCTTCTTCTTGTTGTTCTTCTTCTGCACAGCTAAGCTGGAAGTGGCATTTGCAGCTCGCAATAGTGCAGAGTTATCTCAAAGAAAGGGGCCACGGTGTTTCTGTATCTCTATTATGTTGGTGCGGCTTCGGAACTTTTAAATATCTCGATATATCTCGAAAACTACGCTTCTGATCAAAAAATATCATAGAACATAAATTGTAGGAAACATAATTCTCTACAAAAAAGGTCTCTTAACATTTTGCCATAGCTCGTTTCGTTTCCGAGATATTTGCAGATATATCTCAACGGAAGGGGCCTGACGGACATATTTCGAGATATTTCTTCTTCTTGTTGTTCTTCTTCTGCACAGCTAAACTGGAAGTGGCATTTCCAGCTCGCAATAGTGCAGAGTTATCTCAAAGAAAGGGGCCACGGTGTTTCTGTTTCTCTATTATGTTGGTGCGGCTTCGGAACTTTTAAATATCTTGATATATCTCGAGAACTACGCATCTGATCAAAAAATATCATAGAACATAAAAAGTAGGAAACTTAATTCTCTACAAATAAAGTCTCTTAACATTTTGGCATAGCTCGCTTCGTTTCCGAGATATTTGCAGATATATCTCAAGGGAAGGGGCCTGACGGACATATTTCGAGATATTTCTTCTTCTTGTTGTTCTTCTTCTGCACAGCTAAGCTGGAAGTGGCATTTGCGGCTCGCACTAGTGCAGAGTTATCTCAAAGAAAGGGGCCACGGTGTTTCTGTATCTCTATTATGTTGGTGCGGCATCGGAACTTTTAAATATCTTGATATATCTCGAGAACTACGCATCTGATCAAAAAATATCCTAGAACATAAAAAGTAGGAAACTTAATTCTCTACAAATAAGGTCTCTTAACATTTTGCCATAGCTCACTTCGTTTCCGAGATATTTGCAGATATATCTCAAGGGAAGGGGCCTGACGGACATATTTCGAGATATTTCTTCTTCTTGTTGTTCTTCTTCTGCACAGCTAACCTGGAAGTGGCATTTACAGCTCGCAATGAAGCAGAGTTATCTCAAAGAAAGGGGCCACGGTGTTTCTGTATCTCTATTATGTTGGTGCGGCTTCGGAACTTTTAAATATCTTGATATATCTCTAGAACTACGCATCTGATCAAAAAATATCATAGAACATATAAAGTAGGAAACTTAATTCTCTACAAAAAAGGTCTCTTAACATTTTGCCATAGCTCGCTTCGTTTCCGAGATATTTGCAGATATATCTCAAGGGAAGGGGCCTGACGGACATATTTCGAGATATTTCTTCTTCTTGTTGTTCTTCTTCTGCACAGCTAAGCTGGAAGTGGCATTTACAGCTCGCAATAGTGCAGAGTTATCTCAAAGAAAGGGGCCACGGTGTTTCTGTATCTCTATTATGTTGGTGCGGCTTCGGAACTTTTAAATATCTTGATATATCTCTAGAACTACGCATCTGATCAAAAAATATCATAGAACATATAAAGTAGGAAACTTAATTCTCTACAAAAAAGGTCTCTTAACATTTTGCCATAGCTCACTTCGTTTCCGAGATATTTGCAGATATATCTCAAGGGAAGGGGCCTGACGGACATATTTCGAGATATTTCTTCTTCTTGTTGTTCTTCTTCTGCACAGCTAAGCTGGGAGTGGCATTTACAGCTCGCAATAGTGCAGAGTTATCTCAAAGAAAGGGGCCACGGTGTTTCTGTATCTCTATTATGTTGGTGCGGCTTCGGAACTTTTAAATATCTTGATATATCTCTAGAACTACGCATCTGATCAAAAAATATCATAGAACATATAAAGTAGGAAACTTAATTCTCTACAAAAAAGGTCTCTTAACATTTTGCCATAGCTCACTTCGTTTCCGAGATATTTGCAGATTTATCTCAAGGGAAGGGGCCTGACGGACATATTTCGAAATATTTCTTCTTCTTGTTGTTCTTCTTCTGCACAGCTAAGCTGGAAGTGGCATTTGCGGCCCGCACTAGTGCAGAGTTATCTCAAAGAAAGGGGCCGCGGTGTTTCAGAATCTCTATTATGTTGGTGCGGCTTCGGAACTTTTAAATATCTCGATATATCTCGAGAACTACGCTTCTGATCAAAAAATATCATAGAACATAAATTGTAGGAAACATAATTCTCTACAAAAAAGGTCTCTTAACATTTTGCCATAGCTCGCTTCGTTTCCGAGATATATGCAGATTTATCTCAAGGGAAGGGGCCTGACGGACATATTTCGAGATATTTCTTCTTCTTGTTGTTCTTCTTCTGCACAGCTAAACTGGAAGTGGCGTTTCCAGCTCGCAATAGCGCAGAGTTATCTCAAAGAAAGGGGCCACGGTGTTTCTGTATCTCTATTATGTTGGTGCGGCTTCGGAACTTTTAAATATCTTGATATATCTCGAGAACTACGCATCTGATAAAAAAATATCATAGAACATAAAAAGTAGGAAACTTAATTCTCTACAAATAAAGTCTCTTAACATTTTGCCATAGCTCGCTTCGTTTCCGAGATATTTGCAGATTTATCTCAAGGGAAGGGGCCTGACGGACATATTTCGAGACATTTCTTCTTCTTGTTGTTCTTCTTCTGCACAGCTAAGCTGGAAGTGGCATTTGCAGCTCGCAATAGTGCAGAGTTATCTCAAAGAAAGGGGCCACGGTGTTTCTGTATCTCTATTATGTTGGTGCGGCTTCGGAACTTTTAAATATCTCGATATATCTCGAAAACTACGCTTCTGATCAAAAAATATCATAGAACATAAATTGTAGGAAACATAATTCTCTACAAAAAAGGTCTCTTAACATTTTGCCATAGCTCGCTTCGTTTCCGAGATATATGCAGATTTATCTCAAGGGAAGGGGCCTGACGGACATATTTCGAGATATTTCTTCTTCTTGTTGTTCTTCTTCTGCACAGCTAAACTGGAAGTGGCGTTTCCAGCTCGCAATAGCGCAGAGTTATCTCAAAGAAAGGGGCCACGGTGTTTCTGTATCTCTATTATGTTGGTGCGGCTTCGGAACTTTTAAATATCTTGATATATCTCGAGAACTACGCATCTGATAAAAAAATATCATAGAACATAAAAAGTAGGAAACTTAATTCTCTACAAATAAAGTCTCTTAACATTTTGCCATAGCTCGCTTCGTTTCCGAGATATTTGCAGATTTATCTCAAGGGAAGGGGCCTGACGGACATATTTCGAGACATTTCTTCTTCTTGTTGTTCTTCTTCTGCACAGCTAAGCTGGAAGTGGCATTTGCAGCTCGCAATAGTGCAGAGTTATCTCAAAGAAAGGGGCCACGGTGTTTCTGTATCTCTATTATGTTGGTGCGGCTTCGGAACTTTTAAATATCTTGATATATCTCGAGAACTACGCATCTGATCAAAAAATATCATAGAACATAAAAAGTAGGAAACTTAATTCTCTACAAATAAAGTCTCTTAACATTTTGGCATAGCTCGCTTCGTTTCCGAGATATTTGCAGATATATCTCAAGGGAAGGGGCCTGACGGACATATTTCGAGATATTTCTTCTTCTTGTTGTTCTTCTTCTGCACAGCTAAGCTGGAAGTGGCATTTGCGGCTCGCACTAGTGCAGAGTTATCTCAAAGAAAGGGGCCACGGTGTTTCTGTATCTCTATTATGTTGGTGCGGCATCGGAACTTTTAAATATCTTGATATATCTCGAGAACTACGCATCTGATCAAAAAATATCCTAGAACATAAAAAGTAGGAAACTTAATTCTCTACAAATAAGGTCTCTTAACATTTTGCCATAGCTCACTTCGTTTCCGAGATATTTGCAGATATATCTCAAGGGAAGGGGCCTGACGGACATATTTCGAGATATTTCTTCTTCTTGTTGTTCTTCTTCTGCACAGCTAACCTGGAAGTGGCATTTACAGCTCGCAATGAAGCAGAGTTATCTCAAAGAAAGGGGCCACGGTGTTTCTGTATCTCTATTATGTTGGTGCGGCTTCGGAACTTTTAAATATCTTGATATATCTCTAGAACTACGCATCTGATCAAAAAATATCATAGAACATATAAAGTAGGAAACTTAATTCTCTACAAAAAAGGTCTCTTAACATTTTGCCATAGCTCGCTTCGTTTCCGAGATATTTGCAGATATATCTCAAGGGAAGGGGCCTGACGGACATATTTCGAGATATTTCTTCTTCTTGTTGTTCTTCTTCTGCACAGCTAAGCTGGAAGTGGCATTTACAGCTCGCAATAGTGCAGAGTTATCTCAAAGAAAGGGGCCACGGTGTTTCTGTATCTCTATTATGTTGGTGCGGCTTCGGAACTTTTAAATATCTTGATATATCTCTAGAACTACGCATCTGATCAAAAAATATCATAGAACATATAAAGTAGGAAACTTAATTCTCTACAAAAAAGGTCTCTTAACATTTTGCCATAGCTCACTTCGTTTCCGAGATATTTGCAGATTTATCTCAAGGGAAGGGGCCTGACGGACATATTTCGAAATATTTCTTCTTCTTGTTGTTCTTCTTCTGCACAGCTAAGCTGGAAGTGGCATTTGCGGCCCGCACTAGTGCAGAGTTATCTCAAAGAAAGGGGCCGCGGTGTTTCTGAATCTCTATTATGTTGGTGCGGCTTCGGAACTTTTAAATATCTCGATATATCTCGAGAACTACGCTTCTGATCGAAAAATATCATAGAACATAAATTGTAGGAAACATAATTCTCTACAAAAAAGGTCTCTTAACATTTTGCCATAGCTCGCTTCGTTTCCGAGATATATGCAGATTTATCTCAAGGGAAGGGGCCTGACGGACATATTTCGAGATATTTCTTCTTCTTGTTGTTCTTCTTCTGCACAGCTAAGCTGGAAGTGGCATTTGCAGCTCGCAATAGTGCAGAGTTATCTCAAAGAAAGGGGCCACGGTGTTTCTGTATCTCTATTATGTTGGTGCGGCTTCGGAACTTTTAAATATCTCGATATATCTCGAAAACTACGCTTCTGATCAAAAAATATCATAGAACATAAATTGTAGGAAACATAATTCTCTACAAAAAAGGTCTCTTAACATTTTGCCATAGCTCGTTTCGTTTCCGAGATATTTGCAGATATATCTCAACGGAAGGGGCCTGACGGACGTATTTCGAGATATTTCTTCTTCTTGTTGTTCTTCTTCTGCACAGCTAAACTGGAAGTGGCATTTCCAGCTCGCAATAGTGCAGAGTTATCTCAAAGAAAGGGGCCACGGTGTTTCTGTATCTCTATTATGTTGGTGCGGCTTCGGAACTTTTAAATATCTTGATATATCTCGAGAACTACGCATCTGATCAAAAAATATCATAGAACATAAAAAGTAGGAAACTTAATTCTCTACAAAAAAGGTCTCTTATCATTTTGCCATAGCTCGCTTCGTTTCCGAGATATTTGCAGATTTATCTCAAGGGAAGGGGCCTGACGGACATATTTCGAGATATTTCTTCTTCTTGTTGTTCTTCTTCTGCACAGCTAAACTGGAAGTGGCATTTCCAGCTCGCAATAGTGCAGAGTTATCTCAAAGAAAGGGGCCACGGTGTTTCTGTTTCTCTATTATGTTGGTGCGGCTTCGGAACTTTTAAATATCTTGATATATCTCGAGAACTACGCATCTGATCAAAAAATATCATAGAACATAAAAAGTAGGAAACTTAATTCTCTACAAATAAAGTCTCTTAACATTTTGGCATAGCTCGCTTCGTTTCCGAGATATTTGCAGATATATCTCAAGGGAAGGGGCCTGACGGACATATTTCGAGATATTTCTTCTTCTTGTTGTTCTTCTTCTGCACAGCTAAGCTGGAAGTGGCATTTGCGGCTCGCACTAGTGCAGAGTTATCTCAAAGAAAGGGGCCACGGTGTTTCTGTATCTCTATTATGTTGGTGCGGCATCGGAACTTTTAAATATCTTGATATATCTCGAGAACTACGCATCTGATCAAAAAATATCCTAGAACATAAAAAGTAGGAAACTTAATTCTCTACAAATAAGGTCTCTTAACATTTTGCCATAGCTCACTTCGTTTCCGAGATATTTGCAGATATATCTCAAGGGAAGGGGCCTGACGGACATATTTCGAGATATTTCTTCTTCTTGTTGTTCTTCTTCTGCACAGCTAACCTGGAAGTGGCATTTACAGCTCGCAATGAAGCAGAGTTATCTCAAAGAAAGGGGCCACGGTGTTTCTGTATCTCTATTATGTTGGTGCGGCTTCGGAACTTTTAAATATCTTGATATATCTCTAGAACTACGCATCTGATCAAAAAATATCATAGAACATATAAAGTAGGAAACTTAGTTCTCTACAAAAAAGGTCTCTTACCATTTTGCCATAGCTCGCTTCGTTTCCGAGATATTTGCAGATATATCTCAAGGGAAGGGGCCTGACGGACATATTTCGAGATATTTCTTCTTCTTGTTGTTCTTCTTCTGCACAGCTAAGCTGGAAGTGGCATTTACAGCTCGCAATAGTGCAGAGTTATCTCAAAGAAAGGGGCCACGGTGTTTCTGTATCTCTATTATGTTGGTGCGGCTTCGGAACTTTTAAATATCTTGATATATCTCTAGAACTACGCATCTGATCAAAAAATATCATAGAACATATAAAGTAGGAAACTTAATTCTCTACAAAAAAGGTCTCTTAACATTTTGCCATAGCTCACTTCGTTTCCGAGATATTTGCAGATTTATCTCAAGGGAAGGGGCCTGACGGACATATTTCGAAATATTTCTTCTTCTTGTTGTTCTTCTTCTGCACAGCTAAGCTGGAAGTGGCATTTGCGGCCCGCACTAGTGCAGAGTTATCTCAAAGAAAGGGGCCGCGGTGTTTCTGAATCTCTATTATGTTGGTGCGGCTTCGGAACTTTTAAATATCTCGATATATCTCGAGAACTACGCTTCTGATCAAAAAATATCATAGAACATAAATTGTAGGAAACATAATTCTCTACAAAAAAGGTCTCTTAACATTTTGCCATAGCTCGCTTCGTTTCCGAGATATATGCAGATTTATCTCAAGGGAAGGGGCCTGACGGACATATTTCGAGATATTTCTTCTTCTTGTTGTTCTTCTTCTGCACAGCTAAACTGGAAGTGGCGTTTCCAGCTCGCAATAGCGCAGAGTTATCTCAAAGAAAGGGGCCACGGTGTTTCTGTATCTCTATTATGTTGGTGCGGCTTCGGAACTTTTAAATATCTTGATATATCTCGAGAACTACGCATCTGATCAAGAAATATCATAGAACATAAAAAGTAGGAAACTTAATTCTCTACAAAAAAGGTCTCTTATCATTTTGCCATAGCTCGCTTCGTTTCCGAGATATTTGCAGATTTATCTCAAGGGAAGGGGCCTGACGGACATATTTCGAGATATTTCTTCTTCTTGTTGTTCTTCTTCTGCACAGCTAAACTGGAAGTGGCATTTCCAGCTCGCAATAGTGCAGAGTTATCTCAAAGAAAGGGGCCACGGTGTTTCTGTTTCTCTATTATGTTGGTGCGGCTTCGGAACTTTTAAATATCTTGATATATCTCGAGAACTACGCATCTGATCAAAAAATATCATAGAACATAAAAAGTAGGAAACTTAATTCTCTACAAATAAAGTCTCTTAACATTTTGGCATAGCTCGCTTCGTTTCCGAGATATTTGCAGATATATCTCAAGGGAAGGGGCCTGACGGACATATTTCGAGATATTTCTTCTTCTTGTTGTTCTTCTTCTGCACAGCTAAGCTGGAAGTGGCATTTGCGGCTCGCACTAGTGCAGAGTTATCTCAAAGAAAGGGGCCACGGTGTTTCTGTATCTCTATTATGTTGGTGCGGCATCGGAACTTTTAAATATCTTGATATATCTCGAGAACTACGCATCTGATCAAAAAATATCCTAGAACATAAAAAGTAGGAAACTTAATTCTCTACAAATAAGGTCTCTTAACATTTTGCCATAGCTCACTTCGTTTCCGAGATATTTGCAGATATATCTCAAGGGAAGGGGCCTGACGGACATATTTCGAGATATTTCTTCTTCTTGTTGTTCTTCTTCTGCACAGCTAACCTGGAAGTGGCATTTACAGCTCGCAATAGTGCAGAGTTATCTCAAAGAAAGGGGCCACGGTGTTTCTGTATCTCTATTATGTTGGTGCGGCTTCGGAACTTTTAAATATCTTGATATATCTCTAGAACTACGCATCTGATCAAAAAATATCATAGAACATATAAAGTAGGAAACTTAATTCTCTACAAAAAAGGTCTCTTAACATTTTGCCATAGCTCACTTCGTTTCCGAGATATTTGCAGATTTATCTCAAGGGAAGGGGCCTGACGGACATATTTCGAAATATTTCTTCTTCTTGTTGTTCTTCTTCTGCACAGCTAAGCTGGAAGTGGCATTTGCGGCCCGCACTAGTGCAGAGTTATCTCAAAGAAAGGGGCCGCGGTGTTTCTGAATCTCTATTATGTTGGTGCGGCTTCGGAACTTTTAAATATCTCGATATATCTCGAGAACTACGCTTCTGATCAAAAAATATCATAGAACATAAATTGTAGGAAACATAATTCTCTACAAAAAAGGTCTCTTAACATTTTGCCATAGCTCGCTTCGTTTCCGAGATATATGCAGATTTATCTCAAGGGAAGGGGCCTGACGGACATATTTCGAGATATTTCTTCTTCTTGTTGTTCTTCTTCTGCACAGCTAAACTGGAAGTGGCGTTTCCAGCTCGCAATAGCGCAGAGTTATCTCAAAGAAAGGGGCCACGGTGTTTCTGTATCTCTATTATGTTGGTGCGGCTTCGGAACTTTTAAATATCTTGATATATCTCGGGAACTACGCATCTGATAAAAAAATATCATAGAACATAAAAAGTAGGAAACTTAATTCTCTACAAATAAAGTCTTTTAACATTTTGCCATAGCTCGCTTCGTTTCCGAGATATTTGCAGATTTATCTCAAGGGAAGGGGCCTGACGGACATATTTCGAGACATTTCTTCTTCTTGTTGTTCTTCTTCTGCACAGCTAAGCTGGAAGTGGCATTTGCAGCTCGCAATAGTGCAGAGTTATCTCAAAGAAAGGGGCCACGGTGTTTCTGTATCTCTATTATGTTGGTGCGGCTTCGGAACTTTTAAATATCTTGATATGTTCAAAAGTAGGCGTTCGAGTTTGAGATTGTACGAGACCGGTTCGGTTGTAGGATCGGCAGTGAGACGGGAAAATTATGTACTTGAGTTTGCACAAAAAACAATGTATTTACAGACACTCAGTATGTACACTATTTACAGAAAATTGTGCGTTGCACGAAGGTACAATGATCGTTGATCGAGCTATTCGCACACGCGTCGCGGTGGATTCGAGATTGTGCTTGCGCTGTATAGGACCACGTGTTAGCGTAGCACGTGGCACCACGGAATTATATTAATCACGTGGATTTGCGTACGTCAAAGCTAATCGCGAGCTCGCGGTGGCCGTTGGCACTTCACACGCGGTTAACTTGCAGTACTAGATTCTGAGATTGAGCTTGAGAAATTTGCCTTTCGAGAAAACTGTGTTCGCACGTGTTGGTAGTATGCTAACCAGAACAATAATGGCCGATCAACCGGCTTCGTCGCAGCAAGAACCGTTGGCTTCTTTTTGCTGACGTAACGCTCCCTGATTGGTCGGCGTGACCGGCATCCAAGGTGGCTGCCGGTCGCGCTGCTAAGTGCTGCCGCGGTCCGCGTGCAGGCGGTAGAAATTACATTTTCGAACATTCCGCCCGCCATCAGCAGCTCGTAGAAGATGGTGATGAATCCTGATCCTCTACTGGTAGTAGAGCCAACTTTGCAATTGGCCGAGTTAGAGTTGAGGTGGCCGTCTTGATCGTGACGACCCTCGTCAGTCCATCTGGTCCAGGGTGAACTGCGAGCACTCGAGCAAGAGGCCACTTGCATGGTGGGAAGCGCTCGTCTGTAAGCAGCACCAGAGATCCAACGTGGATGTTGTTGGAAGGGTGATGCCACTTAGAGATTGATTGCATCCGTTGGAGATGTTGAGTTGACCAGCGCTTCCAGAATTGTTGTAATTTTTGTTGTATGAGATGCCACCTGGCTCTCGGTGAGATGTTGGCCTGTTCAACAGATGGCTCAGGCAGCGTTGAGATTGCTCTTCCGATTAGGAAATGAGCTGGTGTTAGCACTGAGAGATCGTCAGGGTCGTCCGTGAGAGGCTCCAGTGGTCGTGAATTAAGCGTTGCTTCAATCTGATTTAGAAGAGTATAGTATTCTTCAAAGGTGAGTAAAGTGTCACTCACCGTGCGTCTGAGATGGTATTTGACAGACTTGACCACTGCCTCCCACTTTCCTCCCATGTGCGGTGCAGCAGGTGGATTGAAACTCCAAGTTGTATGGTCGTCGACGAACAGCTTGGCCAATCGTTGATTGTCTTGAGTGCCCTCGACGAACATTGATTTCAATGCTGAATCTGCTCCGATGAAGTTTGTTCCGCAGTCGGAGTAGATTGTATGTGGAATGCCTCTTCTTGCAGCGAACCGTCGGTACGTGGCAACGAATCCATCCGTTGAATAGTCGGTAACCATTTCCAGATGAACAGCAGACGTTGTCATGCAAACGAAAACACAGATCCAGCCCTTTTGTGTTTTCGCACCTCGCCCCTTCCACGTCTTGAGTGCGATGGGACCGGCGTAGTCTACGCCGGTGTGTGAGAATGGGTGTGAGGGTGTAACCCGAGAGAGAGGTAGTTGGCCCATCAGTTGATGGGCACGGATCCCCCTCTGCCGAGCACACACAACACACCGCAGAATGTGAGATTTGACTGGAGCTCGTCCACCGATGATCCAGTAAGTCTGTCTGATGTGAGCGAGTGTGAGTTGTGTCCCTCCATGAAGCGTTGCTTTGTGGGAGTGATCTACAATCAATTCGGACAGACGTGAGTGACGTGGAAGGATTGCAGGGTGTTTACCTTCATAGGTTAACTGAGCGTTGCTGAGTCTTCCTCCAACTCGAATAACCCCTTGATCGTCGATGAAGGCCGTGAGTCGATTGAAGGCGTGGGACGATGGTAACGTTTGGTTGTTGACCATCATCTTGAGCTCGTGTGAGAAGTATGCTGATTGTGTGGCCTTGATCCAGAAGATTTTGGCCCTTTCCAAATCAGCTGGTGTGTTCGAGAGCCTCGTTGAAGCAGTTGTCCTTCTCAGTTTGGAGATGAACCTGTAACAAACTGAGGTAACATGAAAAAGTTTTTGCAAAGATGAATATTTGTGAATCAAGTCCCAGTGATAATCGATTTTTTGGCACGTTAACACGTGAGAGATTCCTGGGCGACACTCCTGCAGGCAAGTGTCGTCAGATGCGTTGCGTTGTACAGGCCATGATTCTTGAGATTGTAAAAGCCACGGTGGTCCCCTCCACCATAGCTCGTGTTGTTCAAGCTGAGTTGTAGTCAATCCTCTTGAAGCGCAATCAGCAGGATTTGATGTGCCAGGAACGTGCACCCAAGTTGCAGTTTGCGTTAGTTCTTGAATTTGTGTTACACGATTCCTGACGTAATCTTTCCATCGTGATGCGTGAGATTTGATCCATGTAAGTGTTACTTGAGAATCCGTCCACAGGTGAATTGTAGCAATGTTGAGTTTGAGATTAGCTTGAACGTATTTCAGTAATTTTGCAAGTATCAGCGCAGCTGTGAGCTCGAGTCGGGGAATTGTAAGCCTTTTGAGAGGTGCGACCTTTGTCTTGGAGCACACCAGTGACGTCACCTTGTGATCTGTGGACGGCGAAAAAACAGTAATGTAAATTACTGCTGCCATGGCGAGTTGTGAAGCGTCAGAGAAGCCATGTAATTCCACTGTAGAATTGTTGTAGGTGTTGAACCACCTTGGTATTGAGAGTCTGGCCAGACTTGTGAGATCTTCTCTGATCGCAATCCATCGTATAGTAACATGGGATGGCAGTGGATCATCCCATTTGAGATTGAGAAGCCATAATTCTTGCAGGAGTACCTTCGCTCGAATAATGACTGGTGACAAAAAGCCAAGCGGATCAAATATCTGTGCTACTTCAGATAATACAAGGCGTTTTGTAAAATTGAGATTGTGGTGAGATTTAGTAGTGAATGTGAAACTATCGTTGACAGTGTTCCATCGCAATCCGAGTATTTTGGTATTGCAGTCGTCTAGTGAGATTGATGTACCTTGAGAATTATTGCAAGGCACGATGGTTTCAAGCAGAGAGGCTTCGTTTGAGTGCCACTTTGCAAGAGGGAAACCGCCTGCGTTGCACAAGTCAGTTAATTGTGAAGCAATTTCAATTAACGAATCAAGAGAATCTGCACCACCAAATATGTCGTCGACATACCTTGCATATTTGATTGATGGTACTGCCAGTGGGTAGCGTTGACCTTCGTCCTCTGCAAGTTGCAACAGGGCTCTGACAGCTAGAAATGGTGCAGCTTTGGTACCGTAGGTGACTGTTGTCAGTGTGTATGGGACTTCATTTGATTCCTCATCTATCCAGAGTATCCGTTGGAGATTCCAATCGTCTTCATGTACTCGTACTTGACGATACATCTTTGTGATGTCCGTGGCGAATATGCATTTGTGATGGCGAATCCACAGCAAAACGTCGTTGATGTTGAGCAGGAGATTCGCACCAGTGTGCATGATGTCGTTGACAGAAAGTCCAGTTGTTGTTGGACTTGAGCCATTGAAGACGACCCGCAGCTTTGTTGTTTCACTGCCAGGCTTGAAAACTCCGTGATGTGGAAGATAGTAAATTGAAGAGTCGTTGGGCGAGATTGAAGAAGCCTTCTTCATGTGACCGAGGTCCTCGTACTCCATCATGAATCGCTGATATTGCTCACGGTACTCAGGATTTCGAGTGAGCTTGCTGAGCGTGCGTCGCAGGCAGGAGCGAGCTGTGCTGTAAGAGGTACCCAAGACTTTAGTATTTGTTTTGAGAGGAATACGCACCACGTATCGCCCAGTAGAATCACGGCTGTGCGTTGCACGAAAGTGATCTTCACACTCTTGTTCGTCCGGTGTGAGTTGAGATGTGTTTTCCGTTGGAAGCTCCTCTTGAATCCAGAATTTCGTCAGCAGTTCTCTCAGAGCAGCGTCGCTGTCTTGAGGGATTGATGCATTAAATGATAAATAAGCACGAGCTTGACGCCTCCTTGCTGGTCCAATAACGAGCCATCCGAATATTGAGAGCTGGGCGACTGGCATTGATGGCGAACCTTTAATTACATTTGATTTTATAATTCGTCCATAATTGTCGGCACCAATGATGACGTCGATGGGTCGTGGTTTGTAAAACTCAGGATCTGCCAACTTGAGACGATTGAGATGTGGCCAGTCTTGGTGGGGTGCCTCAGAAGACGGCAAAATTGTGGTTAGAGTGCGTAACACATGAGTTTGTATTGAGATCGATGAGGTATTGTAAAGAGATTGTAAATGTAGTGATACAATACCTCGAGTTTGTGTTGATTTCTTGCCACCAATGCCAGTGATGGAGATTGAAGATTGAGTGCGTTGAAGTCCTAGCTGTTCGACGAGATCTTCAGAAACGAAACTGAGCTCCGATCCGGAGTCGACGAGCAGCCTTGCGTTGTAGGTCGTGGATGAGGTGATGACTTGTGCATGTGCTGTTGCTAACAGCGTTAGCTCGGCTTGCGTCGCAAGCGAGCTTGATCGTTGATCGTTTGTGTTGGCGGTTGTACTGGATCGTTGACCCATTGAAATCGTGCTTGAGTGCTTGACGACTGCACCTACACTTTATTGTGTTTGTGTTGAAGAGGACGACGTTGTCGGATTCTCTTGTGTTGCCGCAGGCTTGGCTGTGGTCTGTGGCTGCGTTGCAGCCAGGTGTAGAATTGTGTGATGAGGCCGTCCACACTGTTTGCAACGGTGTTCAGACTTGCAATTCGCAGTGGTGTGACGGCCGCAACAATTTCTGCACAGAGACAGTTTGTCCACTAGACTTCGTCTTTCTGGTACAGGCATCGACCTGAACTTTGTGCATGACACAATGAAGTGGTCGGCCTGACAACAGTCGCACGGATAGGCGTGTGCGGCTGCTCTTGTGGTGGTGTTAGCCTGTGACGTTGTCAAGGCAGGTCGTTGACCTGTTGGTTTCGCCTTTGCCTGAGGTTGAGCAGGCTGATTTTTGGCCGTTGGCGTTTCAACCCTTTCTAGAGCCCGTGCCTTGGTCGTGAGGAACGCCTCCAGTTGCTCTGGCTTCGGAAATTCTTCAGAGTTTCCTAGGCTGGTTTCCCAAGCCTCTCGCGTAGTCTTGTCAAGACTACGAGAGATGTGATGGATGAGTGTGCAATTCCACAACTCGTCGGTTGAAGCAAGAGCGCGCAACGAGGTGTTGAAATCGCGCAAATTGGCCGCCACGTTGTGGAGAACCATTGCGCTCTTCTGTTGCACTGGTGGTGTCGCACAGAGCTTGTCAAGCAGAGATTGTACTATGATCCTCTTGTTCTCAAAGCGTTGCTTTAAATTCTTCCAAGCAATTGGGAAGGATTCTCCTATCGCCGGCAGATTGGAGATGGCGCGTAGCGACTCCCCTTGGAGGCTTGACCTCAAGTAATGCAGCCTCTCCACATCAGATAATCGGTGATTATCGATGATTATCGATTTGAAAAGCTCGCAAAACGCAGGCCACGCTTCATAGCGACCCGCGAAAGTGGGAAGCGTCAACTCAGGGAGTTTCGACGGCCTTTGTCGTGATGGTGATGCTGCACGCGCTGCGTGCAGCCTTGCGAATGCGGCCCGAAACTTGCACAGACGTCGTCTGATTTCGATGACCACGCTCATCTCGAGGTCGTAGCAATTGTCGCTGACATATGGATGGGAGTTCTGACCCGAAGGCCAGGTAACTTCAAGGTAGGAATGCTCCTTTTGGAACGCCTTGTGTATTTCATCGACCTGCTTGTCGATGAAGTCGATCTCGTCGAGAGAAGTTTCATCCATCATTTCCGGCATCTTGTCCATTAATTTGCGGAGGCCTTCGACTCTACTCATTTGCGTCTTGGCCTTCATGGACAGCTCCGTTGACAAGCCGGCAGGAGATGAGGCGCGTGTTACGCGTTTTTCCACCGTCGGTGGAGGTGCTTCTGCCGGTAGTACCGTTGGCACTGTCAGCGTTGCTGATGTCACCGGCGTGGGTGACGTCGGTCTTGAGGCCGACTTGGCTTCCTGTGGCGTCGCCTTGGGAACTTTGTCACCTTTCTCACTCATTCTAGTCACTGAGTTCGAGATTTCACTAACAACGTTGTTGCCGAGCACAACCCGTCACTGCCGATCCGGCTCGAAGGACCAAAAAAAATGTTCAAAAGTAGGCGTTCGAGTTTGAGATTGTACGAGACCGGTTCGGTTGTAGGATCGGCAGTGAGACGGGAAAATTATGTACTTGAGTTTGCACAAAAAACAATGTATTTACAGACACTCAGTATGTACACTATTTACAGAAAATTGTGCGTTGCACGAAGGTACAATGATCGTTGATCGAGCTATTCGCACACGCGTCGCGGTGGATTCGAGATTGTGCTTGCGCTGTATAGGACCACGTGTTAGCGTAGCACGTGGCACCACGGAATTATATTAATCACGTGGATTTGCGTACGTCAAAGCTAATCGCGAGCTCGCGGTGGCCGTTGGCACTTCACACGCGGTTAACTTGCAGTACTAGATTCTGAGATTGAGCTTGAGAAATTTGCCTTTCGAGAAAACTGTGTTCGCACGTGTTGGTAGTATGCTAACCAGAACAATAATGGCCGATCAACCGGCTTCGTCGCAGCAAGAACCGTTGGCTTCTTTTTGCTGACGTAACGCTCCCTGATTGGTCGGCGTGACCGGCATCCAAGGTGGCTGCCGGTCGCGCTGCTAAGTGCTGCCGCGGTCCGCGTGCAGGCGGTAGAAATTACATTTTCGAACATGATATATCTCGAGAACTACGCATCTGATCAAAAAATATCATAGAACATAAAAAGTAGGAAACTTAATTCTCTACAGAAAAGGTCTCTTAACATTTTGCCATAGCTCGCTTCGTTTCCGAGATATATGCAGATTTATCTCAAGGGAAGGGGCCTGACGGACATATTTCGAGATATTTCTTCTTCTTGTTGTTCTTCTTCTGCACAGCTAAGCTGGAAGTGGCATTTGCGGCTCGCACTAGTGCAGAGTTATCTCAAAGAAAGGGGCCACGGTGTTTCTGTATCTCTATTATGTTGGTGCGGCTTCGGAACTTTTAAATATCTTGATATATCTCTAGAACTACGCATCTGATCAAAAAATATCATAGAACATATAAAGTAGGAAACTTAATTCTCTACAAAAAAGGTCTCTTAACATTTTGCCATAGCTCGCTTCGTTTCCGAGATATTTGCAGATTTATCTCAAGGGAAGGGGCCTGACGGACATATTTCGAGATATTTCTTCTTCTTGTTGTTCTTCTTCTGCACAGCTAAACTGGAAGTGGCATTTGCAGCTCGCAATAGTGCAGAGTTATCTCAAAGAAAGGGGCCACGGTGTTTCTGTATCTCTATTATGTTGGTGCGGCTTCGGAACTTTTAAATATCTCGATATATCTCGAGAACTACGCTTCTGATCAAAAAATATCATAGAATATAAATTGTAGGAAACATAATTCTCTACAAAAAAGGTCTCTTAACATTTTGCCATAGCTCGCTTCGTTTCCGAGATATTTGCAGATTTATCTCAAGGGAAGGGGCCTGGCGGACATATTTCGAGATATTTCTTCTTCTTGTTGTTCTTCTTCTGCACAGCTAAACTGGAAGTGGCATTTCCAGCTCGCAATAGTGCAGAGTTATCTCAAAGAAAGGGGCCACGGTGTTTCTGTATCTCTATTATGTTGGTGCGGCTTCGGAACTTTTAAATATCTTGATATATCTCGAGAACTACGCATCTGATCAAAAATATCATACAACATAAAAAGTAGGAAACTTAATTCTCTACAAATAAAGTCTCTTAACATTTTGCCATAGCTCGCTTCGTTTCCGAGATATTTGCAGATTTATCTCAAGGGAAGGGGCCTGACGGACATATTTCGAGATATTTCTTCTTCTTGTTGTTCTTCTTCTGCACAGCTAAGCTGGAAGTGGCATTTGCGGCCCGCACTAGTGCAGAGTTATCTCAAAGAAAGGGGCCACGGTGTTTCTGAATCTCTATTATGTTGGTGCGGCTTCGGAACTTTTAAATATCTCGATATATCTCGAGAACTACGCTTCTGAAAAAAAAATATCATAGAACATAAATTGTAGGAAACATAATTCTCTACAAAAAAGGTCTCTTAACATTTTGCCATAGCTCGCTTCGTTTCCGAGATATATGCAGATTTATCTCAAGGGAAGGGGCCTGATGGACATATTTCGAGATATTTCTTCTTCTTGTTGTTCTTCTTCTGCACAGCTAAACTGGAAGTGGCGTTTCCAGCTCGCAATAGCGCAGAGTTATCTCAAAGAAAGGGGCCACGGTGTTTCTGTATCTCTATTATGTTGGTGCGGCTTCGGAACTTTTAAATATCTTGATATATCTCGGGAACTACGCATCTGATATAAAAATATCATAGAACATAAAAAGTAGGAAACTTAATTCTCTACAAATAAACTCTCTTAACATTTTGCCATAGCTCGCTTCGTTTCCGAGATATTTGCAGATTTATCTCAAGGGAAGGGGCCTGACGGACATATTTCGAGACATTTCTTCTTCTTGTTGTTCTTCTTCTGCACAGCTAAGCTGGAAGTGGCATTTGCAGCTCGCAATAGTGCAGAGTTATCTCAAAGAAAGGGGCCACGGTGTTTCTGTATCTCTATTATGTTGGTGCGGCTTCGGAACTTTTAAATATCTTGATATATCTCTAGAACTACGCATCTGATCAAAAAATATCATAGAACATAAAAAGTAGGAAACTTAATTCTCTACAAATAAGGTCTCTTAACATTTTGCCATAGCTCACTTCGTTTCCGAGATATTTGCAGATATATCTCAAGGGAAGGGGCCTGACGGACATATTTCGAGATATTTCTTCTTCTTGTTGTTCTTCTTCTGCACAGCTAAGCTGGAAGTGGCATTTACAGCTCGCAATGAAGGAGAGTTATCTCAAAGAAAGGGGCCACGGTGTTTCTGTATCTCTATTATGTTGGTGCGGCTTCGGAACTTTTAAATATCTTGATATATCTCTAGAACTACGCATCTGATCAAAAAATATCATAGAACATATAAAGTAGGAAACTTAATTCTCTACAAAAAAGGTCTCTTAACATTTTGCCATAGCTCGCTTCGTTTCCGAGATATATGCAGATTTATCTCAAGGGAAGGGGCCTGACGGACATATTTCGAGATATTTCTTCTTCTTGTTGTTCTTCTTCTGCACAGCTAAACTGGAAGTGGCGTTTCCAGCTCGCAATAGCGCAGAGTTATCTCAAAGAAAGGGGCCACGGTGTTTCTGTATCTCTATTATGTTGGTGCGGCTTCGGAACTTTTAAATATCTTGATATATCTCGGGAACTACGCATCTGATAAAAAAATATCATAGAACATAAAAAGTAGGAAACTTAATTCTCTACAAATAAAGTCTCTTAACATTTTGCCATAGCTCGCTTCGTTTCCGAGATATTTGCAGATTTATCTCAAGGGAAGGGGCCTGACGGACATATTTCGAGACATTTCTTCTTCTTGTTGTTCTTCTTCTGCACAGCTAAGCTGGAAGTGGCATTTGCAGCTCGCAATAGTGCAGAGTTATCTCAAAGAAAGGGGCCACGGTGTTTCTGTATCTCTATTATGTTGGTGCGGCTTCGGAACTTTTAAATATCTTGATATATCTCGAGAACTACGCATCTGATCAAAAAATATCATAGAACATAAAAAGTAGGAAACTTAATTCTCTACAAAAAAGGTCTCTTAACATTTTGCCATAGCTCGCTTCGTTTCCGAGATATATGCAGATTTATCTCAAGGGAAGGGGCCTGACGGACATATTTCGAGATATTTCTTCTTCTTGTTGTTCTTCTTCTGCACAGCTAAGCTGGAAGTGGCATTTGCGGCTCGCACTAGTGCAGAGTTATCTCAAAGAAATGGGCCACGGTGTTTCTGTATCTCTATTATGTTGGTGCGGCTTCGGAACTTTTAAATATCTCGATATATCTCGAAAACTACGCTTCTGATCAAAAAATATCATAGAACATAAATTGTAGGAAACATAATTCTCTACAAATAAGGTCTCTTAACATTTTGCCATAGCTCACTTCGTTTCCGAGATATTTGCAGATATATCTCAAGGGAAGGGGCCTGACGGACATATTTCGAGATATTTCCTCTTCTTGTTGTTCTTCTTCTGCACAGCTAAGCTGGAAGTGGCATTTACAGCTCGCAATAAAGCAGAGTTATCTCAAAGAAAGGGGCCACGGTGTTTCTGTATCTCTATTATGTTGGTGCGGCTTCGGAACTTTTAAATATCTTAATATATCTCTAGAACTACGCATCTGATCAAAAAATATCATAGAACATATAAAGTAGGAAACTTAATTCTCTACAAAAAAGGTCTCTTAACATTTTGCCATAGCTCGCTTCGTTTCCGAGATATTTGCAGGTTTATCTCAAGGGAAGGGGCCTAACGGACATATTTCGAGATATTTCTTCTTCTTGTTGTTCTTCTTCTGCACAGCTAAGCTGGAAGTGGCATTTGCAGCTCGCAATAGTGCAGAGTTATCTCAAAGAAAGGGGCCACTGTGTTTCTGTATCTCTATTATGTTGGTGCGGCTTCGGAACTTTTAAATATCTTGATATATCTCGAGAACTGCGCATCTGATCAAAAAATATCATAGAACATAAAAAGTAGGAAACTTAATTCTCTACAAAAAAGGTCTCTTAACATTTTGCCATAGCTCGCTTCGTTTCCGAGATATTTGCAGATTTATCTGAAGGGAAGGGGCCTAACGGACATATTTCGAGATATTTCTTCTTCTTGTTGTTCTTCTTCTGCACAGCTAAACTGGAAGTGGCATTTCCAGCTCGCAATAGTGCAGAGTTATCTCAAAGAAAGGGGCCACGGTGTTTCTGTATCTCTATTATGTTGGTGCGGTTTCGGAACTTTTAAATATCTTGATATATCTCGAGAACTACGCATCTGATCAAAAAATATCATACAACATAAAAAGTAGGAAACTTAATTCTCTACAAAAAAGGTCTCTTAACATTTTGCCATAGCTCGCTTCGTTTCCGAGATATTTGCAGATTTATCTCAAGGGAAGGGGCCTGACGGACATATTTCGAGATATTTCTTCTTCTTCTTGTTCTTCTTCTGCACAGCTAAGCTGGAAGTGGCATTTGCGGCTCGCACTAGTGCAGAGTTATCTCAAAGAAAGGGGCCACGGTGTTTCTGTATCTCTATTATGTTGGTGCGGCTTCGGAACTTTTAAATATCTCGATATATCTCGAAAACTACGCTTCTGATCAAAAAATATCATAGAACATAAATTGTAGGAAACATAACTCTCTACAAAAAAGGTCTCTTAGCATTTTGCCATAGCTCGCTTCGTTTCTGAGATATTTGCAGATTTATCTGAAGGGAAAGGGCCTGACGGACATATTTCGAGATATTTCTTCTTCTTGTTGTTCTTCTTCTGCACAGCTAAGCTGGAAGTGGCATTTGCAGCTCGCAATAGTGCAGAGTTATCTCAAAGAAAGGGGCCACTGTGTTTCTGTATCTCTATTATGTTGGTGCGGCTTCGGAACTTTTAAATATCTTGATATATCTCGAGAACTGCGCATCTGATCAAAAAATATCATAGAACATAAAAAGTAGGAAACTTAATTCTCTACAAAAAAGGTCTCTTAACATTTTGCCATAGCTCGCTTCGTTTCCGAGATATTTGCAGATTTATCTGAAGGGAAGGGGCCTAACGGACATATTTCGAGATATTTCTTCTTCTTGTTGTTCTTCTTCTGCACAGCTAAACTGGAAGTGGCATTTCCAGCTCGCAATAGTGCAGAGTTATCTCAAAGAAAGGGGCCACGGTGTTTCTGTATCTCTATTATGTTGGTGCGGTTTCGGAACTTTTAAATATCTTGATATATCTCGAGAACTACGCATCTGATCAAAAAATATCATAGAACATAAAAAGTAGGAAACTTAATTCTCTACAAAAAAGGTCTCTTAACATTTTGCCATAGCTTGCTTCGTTTCCGAGATATTTGCAGATTTATCTCAAGGGAAGGGGCCTGACGGACATATTTCGAGATATTTCTTCTTCATGTTGTTCTTCTTCTGCACAGCTAAGCTGGAAGTGGCATTTGCGGCTCGCACTAGTGCAGAGTTATCTCAAAGAAAGGGGCCACGGTGTTTCTGTATCTCTATTATGTTGGTGCGGCTTCGGAACTTTTAAATATCTTGATATATCTCGAGAACTACGCATCTGATCAAAAAATATCATAGAACATAAAAAGTAGGAAACTTAATTCTCTACAAAAAAGGTCTCTTAACATTTTGCCATAGCTCGCTTCGTTTCCGAGATATTTGCAGATTCATCTCAAGGGAAGGGGCCTGACGGACATATTTCGAAATATTTCTTCTTCTTGTTGTTCTTCTTCTGCACAGCTAAGCTGGAAGTGGCATTTGCAGCTCGCAATAGTGCAGAGTTATCTCAAAGAAAGGGGCCACGGTGTTTCTGTACCTCTATTATGTTGGTGCGGCTTCGGAACTTTTAAATATCTCGATATATCTCGAGAACTACGCATCTGATCAAAAAATATCATAGAACATAAAAAGTAGGAAACTTAATTCTCTACAAAAAAGGTCTGTTAACATTTTGCCATGGCTCGCTTCGTTTCCGAGATATTTGCAGATTTATCTCAAGGGAAGGGGCCTGACGGACATATTTCGAGATATTTCTTCTTCTTGTTGTTCTTCTTCTGCACAGCTAAGCTGGAAGTGGCATTTGCGGCTCGCACTAGTGCAGAGTTATCTCAGAGAAAGGGGCCACGGTGTTTCTGTATCTCTATTATGTTGGTGCGGCTTCGGAACTTTTAAATATCTCGATATATCTCGAAAACTACGCTTCTGATCAAAAAATATCATAGAACATAAATTGTAGGAAACATAATTCTCTACAAAAAACGTCTCTTAGCATTTTGCCATAGCTCGCTTCGTTTCTGAGATATTTGCAGATTTATCTGAAGGGAAAGGGCCTGACGGACATATTTCGAGATATTTCTTCTTCTTGTTCTTCTTCTTCTGCACAGCTAAGCTGGAAGTGGCATTTGCAGCTCGCAATAGTGCAGAGTTATCTCAAAGAAAGGGGCCACTGTGTTTCTGTATCTCTATTATGTTGGTGCGGCTTCGGAACTTTTAAATATCTTGATATATCTCGAGAACTGCGCACCTGATCAAAAAATATCATAGAACATAAAAAGTAGGAAACTTAATTCTCTACAAAAAAGGTCTCTTAACATTTTGCCATAGCTCGCTTCGTTTCCGAGATATTTGCAGATTTATCTGAAGGGAAGGGGCCTAACGGACATATTTCGAGATATTTCTTCTTCTTCTTGTTCTTCTTCTGCACAGCTAAACTGGAAGTGGCATTTCCAGCTCGCAATAGTGCAGAGTTATCTCAAAGAAAGGGGCCACGGTGTTTCTGTATCTCTATTATGTTGGTGCGGTTTCGGAACTTTTAAATATCTTGATATATCTCGAGAACTACGCATCTGATCAAAAAATATTATAGAACATAAAAAGTAGGAAACTTAATTCTCTACAAATAAAGTCTCTCAACATTTTGCCATAGCTCGCTTCGTTTCCGAGATATTTGCAGGTTTATCTCAAGGGAAGGGGCCTAACGGACATATTTCGAGATATTTCTTCTTCTTGTTGTTCTTCTTCTGCACAGCTAAGCTGGAAGTGGCATTTGCAGCTCGCAATAGTGCAGAGTTATCTCAAAGAAAGGGGCCACTGTGTTTCTGTATCTCTATTATGTTGGTGCGGCTTCGGAACTTTTAAATATCTTGATATATCTCGAGAACTGCGCATCTGATCAAAAAATATTATAGAACATAAAAAGTAGGAAACTTAATTCTCTACAAAAAAGGTCTCTTAACATTTTGCCATAGCTCGCTTCGTTTCCGAGATATTTGCAGATTTATCTGAAGGGAAGGGGCCTAACGGACATATTTCGAGATATTTCTTCTTCTTGTTGTTCTTCTTCTGCACAGCTAAACTGGAAGTGGCATTTCCAGCTCGCAATAGTGCAGAGTTATCTCAAAGAAAGGGGCCACGGTGTTTCTGTACCTCTATTATGTTGGTGCGGCTTCGGAACTTTTAAATATCTCGATATATCTCGAGAACTACGCATCTGATCAAAAAATATCATAGAACATAAAAAGTAGGAAACTTAATTCTCTACAAAAAAGGTCTGTTAACATTTTGCCATAGCTCGCTTCGTTTCCGAGATATTTGCAGATTTATCTCAAGGGAAGGGGCCTGACGGACATATTTCGAGATATTTCTTCTTCTTGTTGTTCTTCTTCTGCACAGCTAAGCTGGAAGTGGCATTTGCGGCTCGCACTAGTGCAGAGTTATCTCAAAGAAAGGGGCCACGGTGTTTCTGTATCTCTATTATGTTGGTGCGGCTTCGGAACTTTTAAATATCTCGATATATCTCGAAAACTACGCTTCTGATCAAAAAATATCATAGAACATAAATTGTAGGAAACATAATTCTCTACAAAAAACGTCTCTTAGCATTTTGCCATAGCTCGCTTCGTTTCTGAGATATTTGCAGATTTATCTGAAGGGAAAGGGCCTGACGGACATATTTCGAGATATTTCTTCTTCTTGTTCTTCTTCTTCTGCACAGCTAAGCTGGAAGTGGCATTTGCAGCTCGCAATAGTGCAGAGTTATCTCAAAGAAAGGAGCCACGGTGTTTCTGTATCTCTATTATGTTGGTGCGGCTTCGGAACTTTTAAATATCTTGATATATCTCGAGAACTACGCACCTGATCAAAAAATATCATAGAACATAAAAAGTAGGAAACTTAATTCTCTACAAAAAAGGTCTCTTAACATTTTGCCATAGCTCGCTTCGTTTCCTAGATATTTGCAGATTTATCTCAAGGGAAGGGGCCTGACGGACATATTTCGAGATATTTCTTCTTCTTGTTGTTCTTCTTCTGCACAGCTAAGCTGGAAGTGACATTTGCGGCTCGCACTAGTGCAGAGTTATCTCAAAGAAAGGGGCCACGGTGTTTCTGTACCTCTATTATGTTGGTGCGGCTTCGGAACTTTTAAATATCTCGATATATCTCGAAAACTACGCTTCTGATCAAAAAATATCATAGAACATAAATTGTAGGAAACATAATTCTCTACAAAAAAGGTCTCTTAACATTTTGCCATGGCTCGCTTCGTTTCCGAGATATTTGCAGATATATCTCAATGGAAGGGGCCTGACGGACATATTTCGAGATATTTCTTCTTCTTGTTGTTCTTCTTCTGCACAGCTAAGCTGGAAGTGGCATTTGCAGCTCGCAATAGTGCAGAGTTATCTCAAAGAAAGGGTCCACGGTGTTTCTGTATCTCTATTATGTTGGTGCGGCTTCGGGACTTTTAAATATCTTGATATATCTCGAGAACTACGCATCTGATCAAAAAATATCATAGAACATAAAAAGTAGGAAACTTAATTCTCTACAAAAAACGTCTCTTAACACTTTGCCATAGCTCGCTTCGTTTCCGAGATATTTGCAGATTCAGCTCAAAGGAACTGGCCTGACGGACATATTTCGAGATATTTCTTCTTCTTGTTGTTCTTCCTCTGCACAGCTAAGCTGGAAGTGGCATTTGCAGCTCGGAATAGTGCAGAGTTATCTCAAAGAAAGGGGCCACGGTGTTTCTGTATCTCTATTATGTTGGTGCGGCTTCGGAACTTTTAAATATCTTGATATATCTCGAGAACTACGCATTTGATCAAAAAATATCATAGAACATAAAAAGTAGGAAACTTAATTCTCTACAAAAAAGGTCTCTTAACATTTTGCCATAGCTCGCTTCGTTTCCGAGATATTTGCAGATTTATCTCAAGGGAAGGGGCCTGACGGGCATATTTCGAGATATTTCTTCTTCTTGTTGTTCTTCTTCTGCACAGCTAAGCTGGAAGTGGCATTTGCAGCTCGCAATAGTGCAGAGTTATCTCAAAGAAAGGGGCCACGGTGTTTCTGTATCTCTATTATGTTGGTGCGGCTTCGGAACTTTTAAATATCTCGATATATCTCGAGAACTACGCATCTGATCAAAAAATATCATAGAACATAAAAAGTAGGAAACTTAATTCTCTACAAATAAGGTCTCTTAACATTTTGCCATAGCTCGCTTCGTTTCCGAGATATTTGCAAATTTATCTCAAGGGAAGGGGCCTGACGGACATATTTCGAGATATTTCTTCTTCTTGTTGTTCTTCTTCTGCACAGCTATGCTGGAAGTGGCATTTGCAGCTCGCAATAGTGCAGAGTTATCTCAAAGAAAGAGGCCACGGTGTTTCTGTACCTCTATTATGTTTGTGCAGCTTCGGAACTTTTAAATATCTTGATATATCTCGAGAACTACGCATCTGATCAAAAAATATCATAGAAGATAAAACGTAGGAAACTTAATTCTCTACAAAAAAGGTCTCTTAACATTTTGCCATAGCTCGCTTCGTTTCCGAGATATTTGCAGATTTATCTCAAGGGAAGGGGCCTGACGGACATATTTCGAGATATTTCTTCCTCTTGTTGTTCTTCTTCTGCACAGCTAAGCTGGAAGTGGCATTTGCACCTCGCAATAGTGCAGAGTTATCGCAAAGAAAGGGGCCACGGTGTTTCTGTATCTCTATTATGTTGGTGCGGCTTCGGAACTTTTAAATATCTTGATATATCTCGAGAACTACGCATCTGATCAAAAAATATCATAGAACATAAAAAGTAGGAAACTTAATTCTCTACAAAAAAGGTCTGTTAACATTTAGCCATAGCTCGCTTCGTTTCCGAGATATTTGCAGATTTATCTCAAGGGAAGGGGCCTGACGGACATATTTCGAGATATTTCTTCTTCTTGTTGTTCTTCTTCTGCACAGCTAAGCTGGAAGTGGCATTTGCGGCTCGCACTAGTGCAGAGTTATCTCAAAGAAAGGGGCCACGGTGTTTCTGTATCTCTATTATGTTGGTGCGGCTTCGGAACTTTTAAATATCTTGATATATCTCGAGAACTACGCATCTGATCAAAAAATATCATAGAACATAAAAAGTAGGAAACTTAATTCTCTACAAATAAGGTCTCTTAACATTTTGCCATAGCTCGCTTCGTTTCCGAGATATTTGCAGATTTATCTCAAGGGAAGGGGCCTGACGGACATATTTCGAGATATTTCTTCTTCTTGTTGTTCTTCTTCTGCACAGCTAAACTGGAAGTGGCATTTCCAGCTCGCAATAGTGCAGAGCTATCTCAAAGAAAGGGGCCACGGTGTTTCTGAATCTCTATTATGTTGGTGCGGCTTCGGAACTTTTAAATATCTCGATATATCTCGAAAACTACGCTTCTGATCAAAAAATATCATAGAACCTAAAAAGTAGGAAACTTAATTCTCTACAAAAAAGGTCTCTTAACATTTTGCCATAGCTCGCTTCGTTTCCGAGATATTTGCAGATTTATCTCAAGGGAAGGGGCCTGACGGACATATTTCGAGATATTTCTTCTTCTTGTTGTTCTTCTTCTGCACAGCTAAGCTGGAAGTGGCATTTGCAGCTCGCAATAGTGCAGAGTTATCTCAAAGAAAGGGGCCACGGTGTTTCTGTATCTCTATTATGTTGGTGCGGCTTCGGAACTTTTAAATATCTCGATATATCTCGAGAACTACGCATCTGATCAAAAAATATCATACAACATAAAAAGTAGGAAACTTAATTCTCTACAAATAAGGTCTCTTAACATTTTGCGATAGCTCGCTTCGTTTCCGAGATATTTGCAGATTTATCTCAAGGGAAGGGGCCTGACGGACATATTTCGAGATATTTCTTCCTCTTGTTGTTCTTCTTCTGCACAGCTAAGCTGGAAGTGGCATTTGCAGCTCGCAATAGTGCAGAGTTATCGCAAAGAAAGGGGCCACGGTGTTTCTGTATCTCTATTATGTTGGTGCGGCTTCGGGACTTTTAAATATCTTGATATATCTCGAGAACTACGCATCTGATCAAAAAATATCATAGAACATAAAAAGTAGGAAACCTAATTTTCTACAAAAAAGGTCTCTTAACATTTTGCCGTAGCTCGCTTCGTTTCCGAGATATTTGCAGATTTATCTCAAGGGAAGGGGCCTGACGGACATATTTCGAGATATTTCTTCTTCTTGTTGTTCTTCTTCTCCACAGCTAAGCTGGAAGTGGCATTTGCAGCTCGCAATAGTGCAGAGTTATCTCAAAGAAAGAGGCCACGGTGTTTCTGTACCTCTATTATGTTGGTGCGGCTTCGGAACTTTTAAATATCTTGATATATCTCGAGAACTACGCATCTGATCAAAAAATATCATAGAACATAAAAAGTAGGAAACCTAATTTTCTACAAAAAAGGTCTCTTAACATTTTGCCGTAGCTCGCTTCGTTTCCGAGATATTTGCAGATTTATCTCAAGGGAAGGGGCCTGACGGACATATTTCGAGATATTTCTTCCTCTTGTTGTTCTTCTTCTGCACAGCTAAGCTGGAAGTGGCATTTGCAGCTCGCAATAGTGCAGAGTTATCGCAAAGAAAGGGGCCACGGTGTTTCTGTATCTCTATTATGTTGGTGCGGCTTCGGAACTTTTAAATATCTTGATATATCTCGAGAACGACGCATCTGATCAAAAAATATCATAGAACATAAAAAGTAGGAAACTTAATTCTCTACAAATAAGGTCTCTTAACATTTTGCCATAGCTCGCTTCGTTTCCGAGATATTTGCAGATTTATCTCAAGGGAAGGGGCCTGACGGACATATTTCGAGATATTTCTTCCTCTTGTTGTTCTTCTTCTGCACAGCTAAGCTGGAAGTGGCATTTGCAGCTCGCAATAGTGCAGAGTTATCGCAAAGAAAGGGGCCACGGTGTTTCTGTATCTCTATTATGTTGGTGCGGCTTCGGAACTTTTAAATATCTTGATATATCTCGAGAACTACGCATCTGATCAAAAAATATCATAGAACATAAAAAGTAGGAAACCTAATTTTCTACAAAAAAGGTCTCTTAACATTTTGCCGTAGCTCGCTTCGTTTCCGAGATATTTGCAGATTTATCTCAAGGGAAGGGGCCTGACGGACATATTTCGAGATATTTCTTCTTCTTGTTGTTCTTCTTCTCCACAGCTAAGCTGGAAGTGGCATTTGCAGCTCGCAATAGTGCAGAGTTATCTCAAAGAAAGAGGCCACGGTGTTTCTGTACCTCTATTATGTTGGTGCGGCTTCGGAACTTTTAAATATCTCGATATATCTCGAAAACTACGCTTCTGATCAAAAAATATCATAGAACATAAATTGTAGGAAACATAATTCTCTACAAAAAACGTCTCTCAACATTGTGCCATAGCTCGCTTCGTTTCCGAGATATTTGCAGGTATATCTCAAGGGAAGGGGCCTGACGGACATATTTCGAGATATTTCTTCTTCTTGTTGTTCTTCTTCTGCACAGCTATGCTGGAAATGGCATTTGCAGCTCGCAATAGTGCAGAGTCATCTCAAAGAAAGAGGCCACGGTGTTTCTGTACCTCTATTATGTTTGTGCAGCTTCGGAACTTTTAAATATCTTGATATATCTCGAGAACTACGCATCTGATCAAAAAATATCATAGAAGATAAAAAGTAGGAAACTTAATTCTCTACAAAAAAGGTCTCTTAACATTTTGCCATAGCTCGCTTCGTTTCCGAGATATTTGCAGATTTATCTCAAGGGAAGGGGACTGACGGACATATTTCGAGATATTTCTTCCTCTTGTTGTTCTTCTTCTGCACAGCTAAGCTGGAAGTGGCATTTGCAGCTCGCAATAGTGCAGAGTTATCGCAAAGAAAGGGGCCACGGTGTTTCTGTATCTCTATTATGTTGGTGCGGCTTCGGAACTTTTAAATATCTTGATATATCTCGAGAACTACGCATCTGATCAAAAAATATCATAGAACATAAAAAGTAGGAAACCTAATTTTCTACAAAAAAGGTCTCTTAACATTTTGCCATAGCTCGCTTCGTTTCCGAGATATTTGCAGATTTATCTCAAGGGAAGGGGCCTGACGGACATATTTCGAGATATTTCTTCCTCTTGTTGTTCTTCTTCTGCACAGCTAAGCTGGAAGTGGCATTTGCAGCTCGCAATAGTGCAGAGTTATCGCAAAGAAAGGGGCCACGGTGTTTCTGTATCTCTATTATGTTGGTGCGGCTTCGGAACTTTTAAATATCTTGATATATCTCGAGAACTACGCATCTGATCAAAAAATATCATAGAACATAAAAAGTAGGAAACCTAATTTTCTACAAAAAAGGTCTCTTAACATTTTGCCGTAGCTCGCTTCGTTTCCGAGATATTTGCAGATTTATCTCAAGGGAAGGGGCCTGACGGACATATTTCGAGATATTTCTTCTTCTTGTTGTTCTTCTTCTCCACAGCTAAGCTGGAAGTGGCATTTGCAGCTCGCAATAGTGCAGAGTTATCTCAAAGAAAGAGGCCACGGTGTTTCTGTACCTCTATTATGTTGGTGCGGCTTCGGAACTTTTAAATATGTTGATATATCTCGAGAACTACGCATCTGATCAAAAAATATCATAGAACATAAAAAGTAGGAAACTTAATTCTCTACAAAAAAGGTCTCTTAACATTTTGCCGTAGCTCGCTTCGTTTCCGAGATATTTGCAGATTTATCTCAAGGGAAGGGGCCTGACGGACATATTTCGAGATATTTCTTCTTCTTGTTGTTCTTCTTCTGCACAGCTAAGCTGGAAGTGGCATTTGCAGCTCGCAATAGTGCAGAGTTATCTCAAAGAAAGGGGCCACGGTGTTTCTGTATCTCTATTATGTTGGTGCGGCTTCGGAACTTTTAAATATCTTGATATATCTCGAGAACTACGCATCTGATCAAAAAATATCATAGAACATAAAAAGTAGGAAACTTAATTCTCTACAAAAAAGGTCTCTTAACATTTTGCCATAGCTCGCTTCGTTTCCGAGATATTTGCAGATTTATCTCAAGGGAAGGGGCCTGACGGACATATTTCGAAATATTTCTTCTTCTTGTTGTTCTTCTTCTGCACAGCTAAGCTGGAAGTGGCATTTGCAGCTCGCAATAGTGCAGAGTTATCTCAAAGAAAGGGGCCACGGTGTTTCTGTACCTCTATTATGTTGGTGCGGCTTCGGAACTTTTAAGTATCTCGATATATCTCGAGAACTACGCATCTGATCAAAAAATATCATAGAACATAAAAAGTAGGAAACTTAATTCTCTACAAAAAAGGTCTGTCAACATTTTGCCATAGCTCGCTTCGTTTCCGAGATATTTGCAGATTTATCTGAAGGGAAGGGGCCTAACGGACATATTTCGAGATATTTCTTCTTCTTGTTGTTCTTCTTCTGCACAGCTAAACTGGAAGTGGCATTTCCAGCTCGCAATAGTGCAGAGTTATCTCAAAGAAAGGGGCCACGGTGTTTCTGTATCTCTATTATGTTGGTGCGGTTTCGGAACTTTTAAATATCTTGATATATCTCGAGAACTACGCATCTGATCAAAAAATATCATACAACATAAAAAGTAGGAAACTTAATTCTCTACAAAAAAGGTCTCTTAACATTTTGCCATAGCTCGCTTCGTTTCCGAGATATTTGCAGATTTATCTCAAGGGAAGGGGCCTGACGGACATATTTCGAGATATTTCTTCTTCTTGTTGTTCTTCTTCTGCACAGCTAAGCTGGAAGTGGCATTTGCGGCTCGCACTAGTGCAGAGTTATCTCAAAGAAAGGGGCCACGGTGTTTCTGTATCTCTATTATGTTGGTGCGGCTTCGGAACTTTTAAATATCTTGATATATCTCGAGAACTACGCATCTGATCAAAAAATATCATAGAACATAAAAAGTAGGAAACTTAATTCTCTACAAAAAAGGTCTGTTAACATTTTGCCATAGCTCGCTTCGTTTCCGAGATATTTGCAGATTTATCTCAAGGGAAGGGGCCTGACGGACATATTTCGAGATATTTCTTCTTCTTGTTGTTCTTCTTCTGCACAGCTAAGCTGGAAGTGGCATTTGCGGCTCGCACTAGTGCAGAGTTATCTCAAAGAAAGGGGCCACGGTGTTTCTGTATCTCTATTATGTTGGTGCGGCTTCGGAACTTTTAAATATCTCGATATATCTCGAAAACTACGCTTCTGATCAAAAAATATCATAGAACATAAATTGTAGGAATCATAATTCTCTACAAAAAACGTCTCTTAACATTTTGCCATAGCTCGCTTCGTTTCCGAGATATTTGCAGGTTCAGTTCAAAGGAACGGGCCTGATGGACATATTTCGCGATATTTCTTCTTCTTGTTGTTCTCATTCTGCACAGCTAAGCTGGAAGTGGCATTTGCAGCTCGCTATAGTGCAGAGTTATCTCAAAGAAAGGAGCCACGGTGTTTCTGTATCTCTATTATGTTGGTGCGGCTTCGGAACTTTTAAATATCTTGATATATCTCGAGAACTACGCACCTGATCAAAAAATATCATAGAACATAAAAAGTAGGAAACTTAATTCTCTACAAAAAAGGTCTCTTAACATTTTGCCATAGCTCGCTTCGTTTCCTAGATATTTGCAGATTTATCTCAAGGGAAGGCGCCTGACGGACATATTTCGAGATATTTCTTCTTCTTGTTGTTCTTCTTCTGCACAGCTAAGCTGGAAGTGACATTTGCGGCTCGCACTAGTGCAGAGTTATCTCAAAGAAAGGGGCCACGGTGTTTCTGTACCTCTATTATGTTGGTGCGGCTTCGGAACTTTTAAATATCTCGATATATCTCGAAAACTACGCTTCTGATCAAAAAATATCATAGAACATAAATTGTAGGAAACATAATTCTCTACAAAAAAGGTCTCTTAACATTTTGCCATGGCTCGCTTCGTTTCCGAGATATTTGCAGATATATCTCAATGGAAGGGGCCTGACGGACATATTTCGAGATATTTCTTCTTCTTGTTGTTCTTCTTCTGCACAGCTAAGCTGGAAGTGGCATTTGCAGCTCGCAATAGTGCAGAGTTATCTCAAAGAAAGGGTCCACGGTGTTTCTGTATCTCTATTATGTTGGTGCGGCTTCGGGACTTTTAAATATCTTGATATATCTCGAGAACTACGCATCTGATCAAAAAATATCATAGAACATAAAAAGTAGGAAACTTAATTCTCTACAAAAAACGTCTCTTAACACCTTGCCATAGCTCGCTTCGTTTCCGAGATATTTGCAGATTCAGCTCAAAGGAACTGGCCTGACGGACATATTTCGAGATATTTCTTCTTCTTGTTGTTCTTCCTCTGCACAGCTAAGCTGGAAGTGGCATTTGCAGCTCGGAATAGTGCAGAGTTATCTCAAAGAAAGGGGCCACGGTGTTTCTGTATCTCTATTATGTTGGTGCGGCTTCGGAACTTTTAAATATCTTGATATATCTCGAGAACTACGCATTTGATCAAAAAATATCATAGAACATAAAAAGTAGGAAACTTAATTCTCTACAAAAAAGATCTCTTAACATTTTGCCATAGCTCGCTTCGTTTCCGAGATATTTGCAGATTTATCTCAAGGGAAGGGGCCTGACGGACATATTTCGAGATATTTCTTCTTCTTGTTGTTCTTCTTCTGCACAGCTAAGCTGGAAGTGGCATTTGCAGCTCGCAATAGTGCAGAGTTATCTCAAAGAAAGGGGCCACGGTGTTTCTGTATCTCTATTATGTTGGTGCGGCTTCGGAACTTTTACATATCTCGATATATCTCGAGAACTGCGCATCTGATCAAAAAATATCATAGAACATAAAAAGTAGGAAACTTAATTCTCTACAAATAAGGTCTCTTAACATTTTGCCATAGCTCGCTTCGTTTCCGAGATATTTGCAAATTTATCTCAAGGGAAGGGGCCTGACGGACATATTTCGAGATATTTCTTCTTCTTGTTGTTCTTCTTCTGCACAGCTATGCTGGAAGTGGCATTTGCAGCTCGCAATAGTGCAGAGTTATCTCAAAGAAAGAGGCCACGGTGTTTCTGTACCTCTATTATGTTTGTGCAGCTTCGGAACTTTTAAATATCTTGATATATCTCGAGAACTACGCATCTGATCAAAAAATATCATAGAAGATAAAACGTAGGAAACTTAATTCTCTACAAAAAAGGTCTCTTAACATTTTGCCATAGCTCGCTTCGTTTCCGAGATATTTGCAGATTTATCTCAAGGGAAGGGGCCTGACGGACATATTTCGAGATATTTCTTCCTCTTGTTGTTCTTCTTCTGCACAGCTAAGCTGGAAGTGGCATTTGCACCTCGCAATAGTGCAGAGTTATCGCAAAGAAAGGGGCCACGGTGTTTCTGTATCTCTATTATGTTGGTGCGGCTTCGGAACTTTTAAATATCTTGATATATCTCGAGAACTACGCATCTGATCAAAAAATATCATAGAACATAAAAAGTAGGAAACTTAATTCTCTACAAAAAAGGTCTGTTAACATTTTGCCATAGCTCGCTTCGTTTCCGAGATATTTGCAGATTTATCTCAAGGGAAGGGGCCTGACGGACATATTTCGAGATATTTCTTCTTCTTGTTGTTCTTCTTCTGCACAGCTAAGCTGGAAGTGGCATTTGCGGCTCGCACTAGTGCAGAGTTATCTCAAAGAAAGGGGCCACGGTGTTTCTGTATCTCTATTATGTTGGTGCGGCTTCGGAACTTTTAAATATCTTGATATATCTCGAGAACTACGCATCTGATCAAAAAATATCATAGAACATAAAAAGTAGGAAACTTAATTCTCTACAAATAAGGTCTCTTAACATTTTGCCATAGCTCGCTTCGTTTCCGAGATATTTGCAGATTTATCTCAAGGGAAGGGGCCTGACGGACATATTTCGAGATATTTCTTCTTCTTGTTGTTCTTCTTCTGCACAGCTAAACTGGAAGTGGCATTTCCAGCTCGCAATAGTGCAGAGCTATCTCAAAGAAAGGGGCCACGGTGTTTCTGAATCTCTATTATGTTGGTGCGGCTTCGGAACTTTTAAATATCTCGATATATCTCGAAAACTACGCTTCTGATCAAAAAATATCATAGAACATAAATTGTAGGAATCATAATTCTCTACAAAACACGTCTCTTAACATTTTGCCATAGCTCGCTTCGTTTCCGAGATATTTGCAGATTCAGCTCAAAGGAACTGGCCTGACGGACGTATTTCGAGATATTTCTTCTTCTTGTTGTTCTTCCTCTGCACAGCTAAGCTGGAAGTGGCATTTGCAGCTCGGAATAGTGCAGAGTTATCTCAAAGAAAGGGGCCACGGTGTTTCTGTATCTCTATTATGTTGGTGCGGCTTCGGAACTTTTAAATATCTTGATATATCTCGAGAACTACGCATTTGATCAAAAAATATCATAGAACATAAAAAGTAGGAAACTTAATTCTCTACAAAAAAGGTCTCTTAACATTTTGCCATAGCTCGCTTCGTTTCCGAGATATTTGCAGATTTATCTCAAGGGAAGGGGCCTGACGGACATATTTCGAGATATTTCTTCTTCTTGTTGTTCTTCTTCTGCACAGCTAAGCTGGAAGTGGCATTTGCAGCTCGCAATAGTGCAGAGTTATCTCAAAGAAAGCGGCCACGGTGTTTCTGTATCTCTATTATGTTGGTGCGGCTTCGGAACTTTTAAATATCTCGATATATCTCGAGAACTACGCATCTGATCAAAAAATATCATAGAACATAAAAAGTAGGAAACTTAATTCTCTACAAATAAGGTCTCTTAACATTTTGCCATAGCTCGCTTCGTTTCCGAGATATTTGCAGATTTATCTCAAGGGAAGGGGCCTGACGGACATATTTCGAGATATTTCTTCCTCTTGTTGTTCTTCTTCTGCACAGCTAAGCTGGAAGTGGCATTTGCAGCTCGCAATAGTGCAGAGTTATCGCAAAGAAAGGGGCCACGGTGTTTCTGTATCTCTATTATGTTGGTGCGGCTTCGGAACTTTTAAATATCTTGATATATCTCGAGAACTACGCATCTGATCAAAAAATATCATAGAACATAAAAAGTAGGAAACCTAATTTTCTACAAAAAAGGTCTCTTAACATTTTGCCGTAGCTCGCTTCGTTTCCGAGATATTTGCAGATTTATCTCAAGGGAAGGGGCCTGACGGACATATTTCGAGATATTTCTTCTTCTTGTTGTTCTTCTTCTCCACAGCTAAGCTGGAAGTGGCATTTGCAGCTCGCAATAGTGCAGAGTTATCTCAAAGAAAGAGGCCACGGTGTTTCTGTACCTCTATTATGTTGGTGCGGCTTCGGAACTTTTAAATATCTTGATATATCTCGAGAACTACGCATCTGATCAAAAAATATCATAGAACATAAAAAGTAGGAAACCTAATTTTCTACAAAAAAGGTCTCTTAACATTTTGCCGTAGCTCGCTTCGTTTCCGAGATATTTGCAGATTTATCTCAAGGGAAGGGGCCTGACGGACATATTTCGAGATATTTCTTCCTCTTGTTGTTCTTCTTCTGCACAGCTAAGCTGGAAGTGGCATTTGCAGCTCGCAATAGTGCAGAGTTATCGCAAAGAAAGGGGCCACGGTGTTTCTGTATCTCTATTATGTTGGTGCGGCTTCGGAACTTTTAAATATCTTGATATATCTCGAGAACTACGCATCTGATCAAAAAATATCATAGAACATAAAAAGTAGGAAACTTAATTCTCTACAAATAAGGTCTCTTAACATTTTGCCATAGCTCGCTTCGTTTCCGAGATATTTGCAGATTTATCTCAAGGGAAGGGGCCTGACGGACATATTTCGAGATATTTCTTCCTCTTGTTGTTCTTCTTCTGCACAGCTAAGCTGGAAGTGGCATTTGCAGCTCGCAATAGTGCAGAGTTATCGCAAAGAAAGGGGCCACGGTGTTTCTGTATCTCTATTATGTTGGTGCGGCTTCGGAACTTTTAAATATCTTGATATATCTCGAGAACTACGCATCTGATCAAAAAATATCATAGAACATAAAAAGTAGGAAACCTAATTTTCTACAAAAAAGGTCTCTTAACATTTTGCCGTAGCTCGCTTCGTTTCCGAGATATTTGCAGATTTATCTCAAGGGAAGGGGCCTGACGGACATATTTCGAGATATTTCTTCTTCTTGTTGTTCTTCTTCTCCACAGCTAAGCTGGAAGTGGCATTTGCGGCTCGCACTAGTGCAGAGTTATCTCAAAGACAGGGGCCACGGTGTTTCTGTATCTCTACTATGTTGGTGCGGCTTCGGAACTTTTAAATATCTCGATATATCTCGAAAACTACGCTTCTGATCAAAAAATATCATAGAACATAAATTGTAGGAAACATAATTCTCTACAAAAAACGTCTCTCAACATTGTGCCATAGCTCGCTTCGTTTCCGAGATATTTGCAGGTATATCTCAAGGGAAGGGGCCTGACGGACATATTTCGAGATATTTCTTCTTCTTGTTGTTCTTCTTCTGCACAGCTATGCTGGAAATGGCATTTGCAGCTCGCAATAGTGCAGAGTCATCTCAAAGAAAGAGGCCACGGTGTTTCTGTACCTCTATTATGTTTGTGCAGCTTCGGAACTTTTAAATATCTTGATATATCTCGAGAACTACGCATCTGATCAAAAAATATCATAGAAGATAAAAAGTAGGAAACTTAATTCTCTACAAAAAAGGTATCTTAACATTTTGCCATAGCTCGCTTCGTTTCCGAGATATTTGCAGATTTATCTCAAGGGAAGGGGCCTGACGGACATATTTCGAGATATTTCTTCCTCTTGTTGTTCTTCTTCTGCACAGCTAAGCTGGAAGTGGCATTTGCAGCTCGCAATAGTGCAGAGTTATCTCAAAGAAAGGTGCCACGGTGTTTCTGTATCTCTATTATGTTGGTGCGGCTTCGGAACTTTTAAATATCTTGATATATCTCGAGAACTACGCATCTGATCAAAAAATATCATAGAACATAAAAAGTAGGAAACTTAATTCTCTACAAAAAAGGTCTCTTAACATTTTGCCATAGCTCGCTTCTTTCCGAGATATTTGCAGATTTATCTCAAGGGAAGGGTCCTGACGGACATATTTCGAGATATTTCTTCTTCTTGTTGTTCTTCTTCTGCACAGCTAAACTGGGAGTGGCATTTCCAGCTCGCAATAGTGCAGAGTTATCCCAAAGAAAGGGGCCACGGTGTTTCTGTATCTCTATTATGTTGGTGCGGCTTCGGAACTTTTAAATATCTCGATATATCTCGAAAACTACGCTTCTGATCAAAAAATATCATACAACATAAATTGTAGGAAACATAATTCTCTACAAAAAAGGTCTCTTAACATTTTGCCATAGCTCGCTTCGTTTCCGAGATATTTGCAGATATATCTCAAGGGAAGGGGCCTGACGGACATATTTCGAGATATTTCTTCCTCTTGTTGTTCTTCTTCTGCACAGCTAAGCTGGAAGTGGCATTTGCAGCTCGCAATAGTGCAGAGTTATCGCAAAGAAAGGGGCCACGGTGTTTCTGTATCTCTATTATGTTTGTGCAGCTTCGGAACTTTTAAATATCTTGATATATCTCGAGAACTACGCATCTGATCAAAAAATATCATAGAAGATAAGAAGTAGGAAACTTAATTCTCTACAAAAAAGGTCTCTTAACATTTTGCCATAGCTCGCTTCGTTTCCGAGATATTTGCAGATTTATCTCAAGGGAAGGGGCCTGACGGACATATTTCGAGATATTTCTTCCTCTTGTTGTTCTTCTTCTGCACAGCTAAGCTGGAAGTGGCATTTGCAGCTCGCAATAGTGCAGAGTTATCGCAAAGAAAGGGGCCACGGTGTTTCTGTATCTCTATTATGTTGGTGCGGCTTCGGAACTTTTAAATATCTTGATATATCTCGAGAACTACGCATCTGATCAAAAAATATCATAGAACATAAAAAGTAGGAAACCTAATTTTCTACAAAAAAGGTCTCTTAACATTTTGCCGTAGCTCGCTTCGTTTCCGAGATATTTGCAGATTTATCTCAAGGGAAGGGGCCTGACGGACATATTTCGAGATATTTCTTCTTCTTGTTGTTCTTCTTCTGCACAGCTAAACTGGGAGTGGCATTTCCAGCTCGCAATAGTGCAGAGTTATCCCAAAGAAAGGGGCCACGGTGTTTCTGTATCTCTATTATGTTGGTGCGGCTTCGGAACTTTTAAATATCTCGATATATCTCGAAAACTACGCTTCTGATCAAAGAATATCATACAACATAAATTGTAGGAAACATAATTCTCTACAAAAAAGGTCTCTTAACATTTTGCCATAGCTCGCTTCGTTTCCGAGATATTTGCAGATTTATCTCAAGGGAAGGGTCCTGACGGACATATTTCGAGATATTTCTTCTTCTTGTTGTTCTTCTTCTGCACAGCTAAGCTGGAAGTGGCATTTGCGGCTCGCACTAGTGCAGAGTTATCTCAAAAAAAGGGGCCACGGTGTTTCTGTATCTCTATTATGTTGGTGCGGCTTCGGAGCTTTTAAATATCTCGATATATCTCGAAAACTACGCTTCTGCTCAAAAAATATCATAGAACATAAATTGTAGGAAAGATAATTCTCTACAAAAAACATCTCTCAACATTTTGCCATAGCTCGCTTCGTTTCCGAGATATTTGCAGATTTATCTCAAGGGAAGGGGCCTGACGGACATATTTCGAGATATTTCTTCTTCTTGTTGTTCTTCTTCTGCACAGCTAAGCTGGAAGTGGCATTTGCGGCTCGAACTAGTGCAGAGTTATCTCAAAGAAAGGGGCCACTGTGTTTCTGTATCTCTATTATGTTGGTGCGGCTTCGGAACTTTTAAATATCTCGATATATCTCGAAAACTACGCTTCTGATCAAAGAATATCATAGAACATAAATTGTAGGAAACATAATTCTCTACAAAAAAGGTCTCTTAACATTTTGCCATAGCTCGCTTCGTTTCCGAGATATTTGCAGATTTATCTCAAGGGAAGGGTCCTGACGGACATATTTCGAGATATTTCTTCTTCTTGTTGTTCTTCTTCTGCACAGCTAAGCTGGAAGTGGCATTTGCGGCTCGCACTAGTGCAGAGTTATCTCAAAAAAAGGGGCCACGGTGTTTCTGTATCTCTATTATGTTGGTGCGGCTTCGGAACTTTTAAATATCATGATATATCTCGAGAACTACGCATCTGATCAAAAAATATCATAGAACATAAAAAGTAGGAAACTTAATTCTCTACAAAAAAGGTCTCTTAACATTTTGCCATAGCTCTCTTCGTTTCCGAGATATTTGCAGATTTATCTCAAGGGAAGGGGCCTGACGGACATATTTCGAGATGTTTCTTCTTCTTGTTGTTCTTCTTCTGCACAGCTAAGCTGGAAGTGGCATTTGCGGCTCGCACTAGTGCAGAGTTATCTCAAAGAAAGGGGCCACGGTGTTTCTGTATCTCTATTATATTGGTGCGGCTTCGGAACTTTTAAATATCTTGATATATCTCGAGAACTACGCATCTGATCAAAAAATATCATAGAACATAAAAAGTAGGAAACATAATTCTCTACAAAAAACGTCTCTTAACATTTTGCCATAGCTCGTTTCGTTTCCGAGATATTTGCAGATTCAGCTCAAAGGAACTGGCCTGACGGACATATTTCGAGATATTTCTTCTTCTTGTTGTTCTTCTTCTGCACAGCTAAGCTGGAAGTGGCATTTGCGGCTCGCACTAGTGCAGAGTTATCTCAAAGAAAGGGGCCACGGTGTTTCTGTATCTCTATTATGTTGGTGCGGCTTCGGAACTTTTAAATATCTTGATATATCTCGAGAACTACGCATCTGATCAAAAAATGTCATAGAACATAAAAAGTAGGAAACTTAATTCTCTACAAAAAAGGTCTCTTAACATTTTGCGATAGCTCGCTTCGTTTCCGAGATATTTGCAGATTTATCTCAAGGGAAGGGGCCTGACGGACATATTTCGAGATATTTCTTCTTCTTGTTGTTCTTCTTCTACACAGCTAAGCTGGAAGTGGCATTTACAGCTCGCAATAGTGCAGAGTTATCTCAAAGAAAGGGGCCACGGTGTTTCTGTATCTCTATTATGTTGGTGCGGCTTCGGAACTTTTAAATATCTCGATATATCTCGAAAACTACGCTTCTGATCAAAAAATATCATAGAACATAAATTGTAGGAAACATAATTCTCTACAAAAAATGTCTCTTAACATTTTGCCATAGCTCGCTTCGTTTCCGAGATATTTGCAGATTCAGCTCAAAGGAACTGGCCTGACGGACATATTTCGAGATATTTCTTCTTCTTGTTGTTCTTCTTCTGCACAGCTAAGCTGGAAGTGGCACTTGCGGATCGCACTAGTGCAGAGTTATCTCAAAGAAAGGGGCCACGGTGTTTCTGTATCTCTATTATGTTGGTGCGGCTTCGGAACTTTTAAATATCTTGATATATCTCGAGAACTACGCATCTGATCAAAAAATGTCATAGAACATAAAAAGTAGGAAACTTAATTCTCTACAAAAAAGGTCTCTTAACATTTTGCGATAGCTCGCTTCGTTTCCGAGATATTTGCAGATTTATCTCAAGGGAAGGGGCCTGACGGACATATTTCGAGATATTTCTTCTTCTTGTTGTTCTTCTTCTGCACAGCTAAGCTGGAAGTGGCATTTACAGCTCGCAATAGTGCAGAGTCATCTCAAAGAAAGGGGCCACGGTGTTTCTGTATCTCTATTATGTTGGTGCGGCTTCGGAACTTTTAAATATCTTGATGTATCTCGAGAACTACGCATCTGATCAAAAAATATCATAGAACATAAATAGTAGGAAACTTAATTCTCTACAAAAAAGGTCTCTTAACATTTTGCCATAGCTCGCTTCGTTTCCGAGATATTTGCAGATATATCTCAAGGGAAGGGGCCTGACGGACATATTTCGAGATATTTCTTCTTCTTGTTGTTCTTCTTCCGCACAGCTAAGCTGGAAGTGGCATTTACAGCTCGCAATAGTGCAGAGTTATCTCAAAGAAAGGGGCCACGGTGTTTCTGTATCTCTATTATGTTGGTGCGGCTTCGGAACTTTTAAATATCTTGATATATCTCGAGAACTACGCATCTGATCAAAAAATATCATAGAACATAAAAAGTAGGAAACTTAATTCTCTACACAAAAGGTCTCTTAACATTTTGCCATAGCTCTCTTCGTTTCCGAGATATTTGCAGATTTATCTCAAGGGAAGGGGCCCGACGGACATATTTCGAGATATTTCTTCTTCTTGTTGTTCTTCTTCTGCACAGCTAAGCTGGAAGTGGCATTTGCGGCTCGCACTAGTGCAGAGTTATCTCAAAGAAAGGGGCCACGGTGTTTCTGTATCTCTATTATGTTGGTGCGGCTTCGGAACTTTTAAATATCTCGATATATCTCGAGAACTACGCATCTGATCAAAAAATATCATAGAACGTAAATAGTAGGAAACTTAATTCTCTACAAAAAAGGTCTCTTAACATTTTGCCATAGCTCGCTTCGTTTCCGAGATATTTGCAGATATATCTCAAGGGAAGGGGCCTGACGGACATATTTCGAGATATTTCTTCTTCTTGTTGTTCTTCTTCTGCACTGCTAAGGTGGAAGTGGCATTTACAGCTCGCAATAGTGCAGAGTTATCTCAAAGAAAGGGGCCACGGTGTTTCTGTATCTCTATTATGTTGGTGCGGCTTCGGAACTTTTAAATATCATGATATATCTCGAGAACTACGCATCTGATCAAAAAATATCATAGAACATAAAAAGTAGGAAACTTAATTCTCTACAAAAAAGGTCTCTTAACATTTTGCCATAGCTCTCTTCGTTTCCGAGATATTTGCAGATTTATCTCAAGGGAAGGGGCCTGACGGACATATTTCGAGATATTTCTTCTTCTTGTTGTTCTTCTTCTGCACAGCTAAGCTGGAAGTGGCATTTGCGGCTCGCACTAGTGCAGAGTTATCTCAAAGAAAGGGGCCACGGTGTTTCTGTATCTCTATTATATTGGTGCGGCTTCGGAACTTTTAAATATCTTGATATATCTCGAGAACTACGCATCTGATCAAAAAATATCATAGAACATAAAAAGTAGGAAACTTAATTCTCTACAAACAAGGTCTCTTAACATTTTGCCATAGCTCGCTTCGTTTCCGAGATATTTGCAGATATATCTCAAGGGAAGGGGCCTGACGGACATATTTCGAGATATTTCTTCTTCTTGTTGTTCTTCTTCTGCACAGCTAAGCTGGAAGTGGCATTTGCAGCTCGCAATAGTGCAGAGTTATCTCAAAGAAAGGGCCCACGGTGTTTCTGTATCTCTATTATGTTGGTGCGGCTTCGGAACTTTTAAATATCTTGATATATCTCGAGAACTACGCATCTGATCAAAAAATATCATAGAACATAAAAAGTAGGAAACTTAATTCTCTACAAAAAAGGTCTCTTAACATTTTGCCATAGCTCTCTTCGTTTCCGAGATATTTGCAGATTTATCTCAAGGGAAGGGGCCTGACGGAAATATTTCGAGATATTTCTTCTTCTTGTTGTTCTTCTTCTGCACAGCCAAGCTGGAAGTGGCATTTACAGCTCGCAATAGTGCAGAGTTATCTCAAAGAAAGGGGCCACGGTGTTTCTGTATCTCTATTATGTTGGTGCGGCTTCGGAACTTTTAATTATCTTGATATATCTCGAGAACTACGCATCTGATCAAAAAATATCATAGAACATAAATAGTAGGAAACTTAATTCTCTACAAAAAACGTCTCTTAACATTTTGCCATAGCTCGCTTCGTTTCCGAGATATTTGCAGATTCAGCTCAAAGGAACTGGCCTGACGGACATATTTCGAGATATTTCTTCTTCTTGTTGTTCTTCTTCTGCACAGCTAAGCTGGAAGTGGCATTTGCGGCTCGCACTAGTGCAGAGTTATCTCAAAGAAAGGGTCCACGGTGTTTCTGTATCTCTATTATGTTGGTGCGGCTTCGGAACTTTTAAATATCTTGATATATCTCGAGAACTACGCATCTGATCAAAAAATATCATAGAACATAAAAAGTAGGAAACTTAATTCTCTACAAAAAAGGTCTCTTAACATTTTGCCATAGCTCTCTTCGTTTCCGAGATATTTGCAGATTTATCTCAAGGGAAGGGGCCTGACGGACATATTTCGAGATATTTCTTCTTCTTGTTGTTCTTCTTCTGCACAGCTAAGCTGGAAGTGGCATTTGCGGCTCGCACTAGTGCAGAGTTATCTCAAAGAAAGGGGCCACGGTGTTTCTGTATCTCTATTATGTTGGTGCGGCTTCGGAACTTTTAAATATCTCGATATATCTCGAAAACTACGCTTCTGATCAAAAAATATCATACAACATAAATTGTAGGAAACATAATTCTCTACAAAAAAGGTCTCTTAACATTTTGCCATAGCTCGCTTCGTTTCCGAGATATTTGCAGATATATCTCAAGGGAAGGGGCCTGACGGACATATTTCGAGATATTTCTTCTTCTTGTTGTTCTTCTTCTGCACAGCTAAGCTGGAAGTGGCATTTACAGCTCGCAATAGTGCAGAGTTATCTCAAAGAAAGGGGCCACGGTGTTTCTGTATCTCTATTATGTTGGTGCGGCTTCGGAACTTTTAAATATCTTGATATATCTCGAGAACTACGCATCTGATCAAAAAATATCATAGAACATAAAAAGTAGGAAACTTGATTCTCTACAAAAAAGGTCTCTTAACATTTCGCCATAGCTCTCTTCGTTTCCGAGATATTTGCAGATTTATCTCAAGGGAAGGGGCCCGACGGACATATTTCGAGATATTTCTTCTTCTTGTTGTTCTTCTTCTGCACAGCTAAGCTGGAAGTGGCATTTGCAGCTCGCAATAGTGCAGAGTTATCTCAAAGAAAGGGGCCACGGTGTTTCTGTATCTCTATTATGTTGGTGCGGCTTCGGAACTTTTAAATATCTTGATATATCTCGAGAACTACGCATCTGATCAAAAAATATCATAGAACATAAAAAGTAGGAAACTTAATTCTCTACAAAAAAGGTCTCTTAACATTTTGCCATAGCTCGCTTCGTTTCCGAGATATTTGCAGATATATCTCAAGGGAAGGGGCCTGACGGACATATTTCGAGATATTTCTTCTTCTTGTTGTTCTTCTTCTGCACAGCTAAGCTGGAAGTGGCATTTACAGCTCGCAATAGTGCAGAGTTATCTCAAAGAAAGGGGCCACGGTGTTTCTGTATCTCTATTATGTTGGTGCGGCTTCGGAACTTTTAAATATCTTGATATATCTCGAGAACTACGCATCTGATCAAAAAATATCATAGAACATAAAAAATAGGAAACTTAATTCTCTACAAAAAAGGTCTCTTAACATTTTGCCATAGCTCTCTTCGTTTCCGAGATATTTGCAGATTTATCTCAAGGGAAGGGGCCCGACGGACATATTTCGAGATATTTCTTCTTCTTGTTGTTCTTCTTCTGCACAGCTAAGCTGGAAGTGGCATTTGCGGCTCGCACTAGTGCAGAGTTATCTCAAAGAAAGGGGCCACGGTGTTTCTGTATCTCTATTATGTTGGTGCGGCTTCGGAACTTTTAAATATCTCGATATATCTCGAAAACTACGCTTCTGATCAAAAAATATCATAGAACATAAATTGTAGGAAACATAATTCTCTACAAAAAACGTCTCTTAACATTTTGCCATAGCTCGCTTCGTTTCCGAGATATTTGCAGATTCAGCTCAAAGGAACTGGCCTGACGGACATATTTCGAGATATTTCTTCTTCTTGTTGTTCTTCTTCTGCACAGCTAAGCTGGAAGTGGCATTTACAGCTCGCAATAGTGCAGAGTTATCTCAAAGAAAGGGGCCACGGTGTTTCTGTATCTCTATTATGTTGGTGCGGCTTCGGAACTTTTAAATATCTTGATATATCTCGAGAACTACGCATCCGATCAAAAAATATCATAGAACATAAAAAGTAGGAAACTTAATTCTCTACAAAAAAGGTCTCTTAACATTTTGCCATAGCTCTCTTCGTTTCCGAGATATTTGCAGATTTATCTCAAGGGAAGGGGCCCGACGGACATATTTCGAGATATTTCTTCTTCTTGTTGTTCTTCTTCTGCACAGCTAAGCTGGAAGTGGCATTTGCGGCTCGCACTAGTGCAGAGTTATCTCAAAGAAAGGGGCCACGGTGTTTCTGTATCTCTATTATGTTGGTGCGGCTTCGGAACTTTTAAATATCTTGATATATCTCGAGAACTACGCATCTGATCAAAAAATGTCATAGAACATAAAAAGTAGGAAACTTAATTCTCTACAAAAAAGGTCTCTTAACATTTTGCGATAGCTCGCTTCGTTTCCGAGATATTTGCAGATTTATCTCAAGGGAAGGGGCCTGACGGACATATTTCGAGATATTTCTTCTTCTTGTTGTTGTTCTTCTGCACAGCTAAGCTGGAAGTGGCATTTGCGGCTCGCACTAGTGCAGAGTTATCTCAAAGAACGGGGCCACGGTGTTTCTGTATCTCTATTATGTTGGTGCGGCTTCGGAACTTTTAAATATCTCGATATATCTCGAAAACTACGCTTCTGATCAAAAAATATCATAGAAAAAATGTAGGAAACATAATTCTCTACAAAAAAGGTCTCTTAACATTTTGCCATAGCTCGCTTCGTTTCCGAGATATTTGCAGATATATCTCAAGGGAAGGGGCCTGACGGACATATTTCGAGATATTTCTTCTTCTTGTTGTTCTTCTTCTGCACAGCTAAGCTGGAAGTGGCATTTGCAGCTCGCAATAGTGCAGAGTTATCTCAAAGAAAGGGTCCACGGTGTTTCTGTATCTCTATTATGTTGGTGCGGCTTCGGAACTTTTAAATATCTTGATATATCTCGAGAACTACGCATCTGATCAAAAAATATCATAGAACATAAAAAGTAGGAAACTTAATTCTCTACAAAAAAGGTGTGTTAACATTTTGCCATAGCTCTCTTCGTTTCCGAGATATTTGCAGATTTATCTCAAGGGAAGGGGCCTGACGGACATATTTCGAGATATTTCTTCTTCTTGTTGTTCTTCTTCTGCACAGCTAAGCTGGAAGTGGCATTTGCGGCTCGCACTAGTGCAGAGTTATCTCAAAGAAAGGGGCCACGGTGTTTCTGTATCTCTATTATGTTGGTGCGGCTTCGGAACTTTTAAATATCTCGATATATCTCGAAAACTACGCTTCTGATCAAAAAATATCATACAACATAAATTGTAGGAAACATAATTCTCTACAAAAAAGGTCTCTTAACATTTTGCCATAGCTCGCTTCGTTTCCGAGATATTTGCAGATATATCTCAAGGGAAGGGGCCTGACGGACATATTTCGAGATATTTCTTCTTCTTGTTGTTCTTCTTCTGCACAGCTAAGCTGGAAGTGGCATTTACAGCTCGCAATAGTGCAGAGTTATCTCAAAGAAAGGGGCCACGGTGTTTCTGTATCTCTATTATGTTGGTGCGGCTTCGGAACTTTTAAATATCTCGATATATCTCGAGAACTACGCATCTGATCAAAAAATATCATAGAACATAAAAAGTGGGAAACTTAATTCTCTACAAATAAGGTCTCTTAACATTTTGCCATAGCTCGCTTCGTTTCCGAGATATTTGCAGATTTATCTCAAGGGAAGGGGCCTGACGGACATATTTCGAGATATTTCTTCTTCTTGTTGTTCTTCTTCTGCACAGCTAAGCTGGAAGTGGCATTTGCAGCGCGCAATAGTGCAGAGTTATCTCAAAGAAAGAGGCCACGGTGTTTCTGTATCTCTATTATGTTGGTGCGGCTTCGGAACTTTTAAATATCTTGATATATCTCGAGAACTACGCATCTGATCAAAAAATATCATAGAACATAAAAAGTAGGAAACTTAATTCTCTACAAAAAAGGTCTCTTAACATTTTGCCATAGCTCGCTTCGTTTCCGAGATATTTGCAGATTTATCTCAAGGGAAGGGGCCTGACGGACATATTTCGAGATATTTCTTCTTCTTGTTGTTCTTCTTCTGCACAGCTAAGCTGGAAGTGGCATTTGCAGCTCGCAATAGTGCAGAGTTATCTCAAAGAAAGGGGTCACGGTGTTTCTGTATCTCTATTATGTTGGTGCGGCTTCGGAACTTTTAAATATCTTGATATATCTGGAGATCTACGCATCTGATCAAAAAATATCATAGAACATAAAAAGTAGGAAACTTAATTCTCTACAAAGAAGGTCTCTTAACATTTTGCCATAGCTCGCTTCGTTTCCGAGATATTTGCAGATTTATCTCAAGGGAAGGGGCCTGACGGACATATTTCGAGATATTTCTTCTTCTTGTTGTTCTTCCTCTGCACAGCTAAGCTGGAAGTGGCATTTGCAGCTCGCAATAGTGCAGAGTTATCTCAAAGAAAGGGGCCACGGTGTTTCTGTACCTCTATTATGTTGGTGCAGCTTCGGAACTTTTACATATCTTGATATATCTCAAGAACTACGCATCTGATAAAAAAATATCATGGAACATAAAAAGTAGGAAACCTAATTTTCTACAATAAAGGTCTGTTAACATTTTGCCGTAGCTTGCTTCGTTTCCGAGATATTTGCAGATTTATCTCAAGGGAAGGGGCCTGACGGACATATTTCGAAATATTTCTTATTCTTGTTGTTCTTCTTCTGCACAGCTAAGCTGGAAGTGGCATTTGCAGCTCGCAATAGTGCAGAGTTATCTCAAAGAAAGGGGCCACGGTGTTTCTGTACCTCTATTATGTTGGTGCAGCTTCGGAGCTTTTAAATATCTTGATATATCTCGAGAACTACGCATCTGATCAAACAATATCATAGAACATAAAAAGTAGGAAACTTAATTCTCTACAAAAAAGGTCTCTTAACATTTTGCCGTAGCTCGCTTCGTTTCCGAGATATTTGCAGATTTATCTCAAGGGAAGGGGCCTGACGGACATATTTCGAGATATTTCTTCTTCTTGTTGTTCTTCTTCTGCACAGCTAAACTGGAAGTGGCATTTCCAGCTCGCAATAGTGCAGAGTTATCTCAAAGGAAGGGGCCACGGTGTTTCTGTATCTCTATTATGTTGGTGCGGCTTCGGAACTTTTAAATATCTTGATATATCTCGAGAACTACGCATCTGATCAAAAAATATCATAGAACATAAAAAGTAGGAAACTTAACTCTACAAAAAAGGTCTCTTAACATTTTCCCATAGCTGGCATCGTTTCCGAGATATTTGCAGATTTAGCTCAAGGGAAGGGGCCTGACGGACATATTCCGAGATATTTCTTCTTCTTGTTGTTCCTCTTCTGCACAGCTAAGCTGGAAGTGGCATTTGCAGCTCGCAATAGTGCAGAGTTATCTCAAAGAAAGAGGCCACGGTGTTTCTGTACCTCTATTATGTTGGTGCAGCTTCGGAACTTTTAAATATCTTGATATATCTCGAGAACTACGCATCTGATCAAAAAATATCATGGATCATAAAAAGTGGAAAACTTAATTCTCTACAAAAAAGGTCTCTTAACATTTTGCCATAGCTCGCTTCGTTTCCGAGATATTTGCAGATTTATCTCAAGGGAAGGGGCCTGACGGACATATTTCGAGATATTTCTTCTTCTTGTTGTTCTTCTTCTGCACAGCTAAGCTGGAAGTGGCATTTGCAGCTCGCAATAGTGCAGAGTTATCTCAAAGAAAGGGGCCACGGTGTTTCTGTATCTCTATTATGTTGGTGCGGCTTCGGAACTTTTAAATATCTTGATATATCTGGAGATCTACGCATCTGATCAAAAAATATCATAGAACATAAAAAGTAGGAAACTTAATTCTCTACAAAAAAGGTCTCTTAACATTTTGCCATAGCTCGCTTGGTTTCCGAGATATTTGCAGATTTATCTCAAGGGAAGGGGCCTGACGGACATATTTCGAGATATTTCTTCTTCTTGTTGTTCTTCTTCTGCACAGCTAAGCTGCAAGTGGCATTTGCGGCTCGCACTAGTGCAGAGTTATCTCAAAGAAAGGGGCCACGGTGTTTCTGTATCGCTATTATGTTGGTGCGGCTTCGGAACTTTTAAATATCTCGATATATCTCGAAAACTACGCTTCTGATCAAAAAATATCATAGAACATAAATTGTAGGAAACATAATTCTCTACAAAAAAGGTCTCTTAACATTTTGCCATAGCTCGCTTCGTTTCCGAGATATTTGCAGATATATCTCAAGGGAAGGGGCCTGACGGACATATTTCGAGATATTTCTTCTTCTTGTTGTTGTTCTTCTGCACAGCTAAGCTGGAAGTGGCATTTGCAGCTCGCAATAGTGCAGAGTTATCTCAAAGAAAGGGCCCACGGTGTTTCTGTATCTCTATTATGTTGGTGCGGCTTCGGAACTTTTAAATATCTTGATATATCTCGAGAACTACGCATCTGATCAAAAAATATCATAGAACATAAAAAGTAGGAAACTTGATTCTCTACAAAAAAGGTCTCTTAACATTTTGCCGTAGCTCGCTTCGTTTCCGAGATATTTGCAGATTTATCTCAAGGGAAGGGGCCTGACGGACATATTTCGAGATATTTCTTCTTCTTGTTGTTCTTCTTCTGCACAGCTAAACTGGAAGTGGCATTTCCAGCTCGCAATAGTGCAGAGTTATCTCAAAGAAAGGGGCCACGGTGTTTCTGTATCTCTATTATGTTGGTGCGGCTTCGGAACTTTTAAATATCTTGATATATCTCGAGAACTACGCATCTGATCAAAAAATATCATAGAACATAAAAAGTAGGAAACTTAACTCTACAAAAAAGGTCTCTTAACATTTTCCCATAGCTGGCATCGTTTCCGAGATATTTGCAGATTTAGCTCAAGGGAAGGGGCCTGACGGACATATTCCGAGATATTTCTTCTTCTTGTTGTTCCTCTTCTGCACAGCTAAGCTGGAAGTGGCATTTGCAGCTCGCAATAGTGCAGAGTTATCTCAAAGAAAGAGGCCACGGTGTTTCTGTACCTCTATTATGTTGGTGCAGCTTCGGAACTTTTAAATATCTTGATATATCTCGAGAACTACGCATCTGATCAAAAAATATCATGGATCATAAAAAGTGGAAAACTTAATTCTCTACAAAAAAGGTCTCTTAACATTTTGCCATAGCTCGCTTCGTTTCCGAGATATTTGCAGATTTATCTCAAGGGAAGGGGCCTGACGGACATATTTCGAGATATTTCTTCTTCTTGTTGTTCTTCTTCTGCACAGCTAAGCTGGAAGTGGCATTTGCAGCTCGCAATAGTGCAGAGTTATCTCAAAGAAAGGGGCCACGGTGTTTCTGTATCTCTATTATGTTGGTGCGGCTTCGGAACTTTTAAATATCTTGATATATCTGGAGATCTACGCATCTGATCAAAAAATATCATAGAACATAAAAAGTAGGAAACTTAATTCTCTACAAAAAAGGTCTCTTAACATTTTGCCATAGCTCGCTTGGTTTCCGAGATATTTGCAGATTTATCTCAAGGGAAGGGGCCTGACGGACATATTTCGAGATATTTCTTCTTCTTGTTGTTCTTCTTCTGCACAGCTAAGCTGCAAGTGGCATTTGCGGCTCGCACTAGTGCAGAGTTATCTCAAAGAAAGGGGCCACGGTGTTTCTGTATCGCTATTATGTTGGTGCGGCTTCGGAACTTTTAAATATCTCGATATATCTCGAAAACTACGCTTCTGATCAAAAAATATCATAGAACATAAATTGTAGGAAACATAATTCTCTACAAAAAAGGTCTCTTAACATTTTGCCATAGCTCGCTTCGTTTCCGAGATATTTGCAGATATATCTCAAGGGAAGGGGCCTGACGGACATATTTCGAGATATTTCTTCTTCTTGTTGTTGTTCTTCTGCACAGCTAAGCTGGAAGTGGCATTTGCAGCTCGCAATAGTGCAGAGTTATCTCAAAGAAAGGGCCCACGGTGTTTCTGTATCTCTATTATGTTGGTGCGGCTTCGGAACTTTTAAATATCTTGATATATCTCGAGAACTACGCATCTGATCAAAAAATATCATAGAACATAAAAAGTAGGAAACTTGATTCTCTACAAAAAAGGTCTCTTAACATTTTGCCATAGCTCTCTTCGTTTCCGAGATATTTGCAGATTTATCTCAAGGGAAGGGGCCCGACGGACATATTTCGAGATATTTCTTCTTCTTGTTGTTCTTCTTCTGCACAGCTAAGCTGGAAGTGGCATTTGCAGCTCGCAATAGTGCAGAGTTATCTCAAAGAAAGGGGCCACGGTGTTTCTGTATCTCTATTATGTTGGTGCGGCTTCGGAACTTTTAAATATCTTGATATATCTCGAGAACTACGCATCTGATCAAAAAATATCATAGAACATAAATTGTAGGAAACATAATTCTCTACAAAAAACGTCTCTTAACATTTTGCCATAGCTCGCTTCGTTTCCGAGATATTTGCAGATATATCTCAAGGGAAGGGGCCTGACGGACATATTTCGAGATATTTCTTCTTCTTGTTGTTCTTCTTCTGCACAGCTAAGCTGGAACTGGCATTTGCAGCTCGCAATAGTGCAGAGTTATCTCAAAGAAAGGGTCCATGGTGTTTCTGTATCTCTATTATGTTGGTGCGGCTTCGGAACTTTTAAATATCTTGATATATCTCGAGAACTACGCATCTGATCAAAAAATATCATAGAACATAAAAAGTAGGAAACTTAATTCTCTACAAAAAAGGTCTCTTAACATTTTGCCATAGCTCGCTTCGTTTCCGAGATATTTGCAGATATATCTCAAGGGAAGGGGCCTGACGGACATATTTCGAGATATCTCTTCTTCTTGTTGTTCTTCTTCTGCACAGCTAAGCTGGAAGTGGCATTTGCAGCTCGCAATAGTGCAGAGTTATCTCAAAGAGAGGGGCCACGGTGTTTCTGTATCTCTATTATGTTGGTGCGGCTTCGGAACTTTTAAATATCTTGATATATCTCGAGAACTACGCATCTGATCAAAAAATATCATAGAACATAAAAAGTAGGAAACTTAATTCTCTACAAAAAAGGTCTCTTAACATTTTGCCATAGCTCTCTTCGTTTCCGAGATATTTGCAGATTTATCTCAAGGGAAGGGGCCTGACGGACATATTTCGAGATATTTCTTCTTCTTGTTGTTCTTCTTCTGCACAGCTAAGCTGGAAGTGGCATTTGCGGCTCGCACTAGTGCAGAGTTATCTCAAAGAAAGGGGCCACGGTGTTTCTGTATCTCTATTATGTTGGTGCGGCTTCGGAACTTTTAAATATCTCGATATATCTCGAAAACTACGCTTCTGATCAAAAAATATCATAGAACGTAAATTGTAGGAAACATAATTCTCTACAAAAAACGTCTCTTAACATTTTGCCATAGCTCGCTTCGTTTCCGAGATATTTGCAGATTCAGCTCAAAGGAACTGGCCTGACGGACATATTTCGAGATATTTCTTCTTCTTGTTGTTCTTCCTCTGCACAGCTAAGCTGGAAGTGGCATTTGCAGCTCGCAATAGTGCAGAGTTATCTCAAAGAAAGGGGCCACGGTGTTTCTGTATCTCTATTATGTTGGTGCGGCTTCGGAACTTTTAAATATCTTGATATATCTCGAAAACTACGCTTCTGATCAAAAAATATCATAGAACATAAATTGTAGGAAACATAATTCTCTACAAAAAAGGTCTCTTAAGATTTTGCCATAGCTCGCTTCGTTTCCGAGATATTTGCAGATATATCTCAAGGGAAGGGGCCTGACGGACATATTTCGAGATATCTCTTCTTCTTGTTGTTCTTCTTCTGCACAGCTAAGCTGGAAGTGGCATTTGCAGCTCGCAATAGTGCAGAGTTATCTCAAAGAGAGGGGCCACGGTGTTTCTGTATCTCTATTATGTTGGTGCGGCTTCGGAACTTTTAAATATCTTGATATATCTCGAGAACTACGCATCTGATCAAAAAATATCATAGAACATAAAAAGTAGGAAACTTAATTCTCTACAAAAAAGGTCTCTTAACATTTTGCCATAGCTCTCTTCGTTTCCGAGATATTTGCAGATTTATCTCAAGGGAAGGGGCCTGACGGACATATTTCGAGATATTTCTTCTTCTTGTTGTTCTTCTTCTGCACAGCTAAGCTGGAAGTGGCATTTGCGGCTCGCACTAGTGCAGAGTTATCTCAAAGAAAGGGGCCACGGTGTTTCTGTATCTCTATTATGTAGGTGCGGCTTCGGAACTTTTAAATATCTCGATATATCTCGAAAACTACGCTTCTGATCAAAAAATATCATAGAACATAAATTGTAGGAAACATAATTCTCTACAAAAAAGGTCTCTTAACATTTTGCCATAGCTCGCTTCGTTTCCGAGATATTTGCAGATTTATCTCAAGGGAAGGGTCCTGACGGACATATTTCGAGATATTTCTTCTTCTTGTTGTTCTTCTTCTGCACACCTAAGCTGGAAGTGGCATTTGCAGCTCGCAATAGTGCAGAGTTATCTCAAAGAAAGGGGTCACGGTGTTTCTGTATCTCTATTATGTTGGTGCGGCTTCGGAACTTTTAAATATCTTGATATATCTGGAGATCTACGCATCTGATCAAAAAATATCATAGAACATAAAAAGTAGGAAACTTAATTCTCTACAAAGAAGGTCTCTTAACATTTTGCCATAGCTCGCTTCGTTTCCGAGATATTTGCAGATTTATCTCAAGGGAAGGGGCCTGACGGACATATTTCGAGATATTTCTTCTTCTTGTTGTTCTTCCTCTGCACAGCTAAGCTGGAAGTGGCATTTGCAGCTCGCAATAGTGCAGAGTTATCTCAAAGAAAGGGGCCACGGTGTTTCTGTACCTCTATTATGTTGGTGCAGCTTCGGAACTTTTACATATCTTGATATATCTCAAGAACTACGCATCTGATAAAAAAATATCATGGAACATAAAAAGTAGGAAACCTAATTTTCTACAATAAAGGTCTGTTAACATTTTGCCGTAGCTTGCTTCGTTTCCGAGATATTTGCAGATTTATCTCAAGGGAAGGGGCCTGACGGACATATTTCGAAATATTTCTTATTCTTGTTGTTCTTCTTCTGCACAGCTAAGCTGGAAGTGGCATTTGCAGCTCGCAATAGTGCAGAGTTATCTCAAAGAAAGGGGCCACGGTGTTTCTGTACCTCTATTATGTTGGTGCAGCTTCGGAGCTTTTAAATATCTTGATATATCTCGAGAACTACGCATCTGATCAAACAATATCATAGAACATAAAAAGTAGGAAACTTAATTCTCTACAAAAAAGGTCTCTTAACATTTTGCCGTAGCTCGCTTCGTTTCCGAGATATTTGCAGATTTATCTCAAGGGAAGGGGCCTGACGGACATATTTCGAGATATTTCTTCTTCTTGTTGTTCTTCTTCTGCACAGCTAAACTGGAAGTGGCATTTCCAGCTCGCAATAGTGCAGAGTTATCTCAAAGAAAGGGGCCACGGTGTTTCTATATCTCTATTATGTTGGTGCGGCTTCGGAACTTTTAAATATCTTGATATATCTCGAGAACTACGCATCTGATCAAAAAATATCATAGAACATAAAAAGTAGGAAACTTAACTCTACAAAAAAGGTCTCTTAACATTTTCCCATAGCTGGCATCGTTTCCGAGATATTTGCAGATTTAGCTCAAGGGAAGGGGCCTGACGGACATATTCCGAGATATTTCTTCTTCTTGTTGTTCCTCTTCTGCACAGCTAAGCTGGAAGTGGCATTTGCAGCTCGCAATAGTGCAGAGTTATCTCAAAGAAAGAGGCCACGGTGTTTCTGTACCTCTATTATGTTGGTGCAGCTTCGGAACTTTTAAATATCTTGATATATCTCGAGAACTACGCATCTGATCAAAAAATATCATGGATCATAAAAAGTGGAAAACTTAATTCTCTACAAAAAAGGTCTCTTAACATTTTGCCATAGCTCGCTTCGTTTCCGAGATATTTGCAGATTTATCTCAAGGGAAGGGGCCTGACGGACATATTTCGAGATATTTCTTCTTCTTGTTGTTCTTCTTCTGCACAGCTAAGCTGGAAGTGGCATTTGCAGCTCGCAATAGTGCAGAGTTATCTCAAAGAAAGGGGCCACGGTGTTTCTGTATCTCTATTATGTTGGTGCGGCTTCGGAACTTTTAAATATCTTGATATATCTGGAGATCTACGCATCTGATCAAAAAATATCATAGAACATAAAAAGTAGGAAACTTAATTCTCTACAAAAAAGGTCTCTTAACATTTTGCCATAGCTCGCTTGGTTTCCGAGATATTTGCAGATTTATCTCAAGGGAAGGGGCCTGACGGACATATTTCGAGATATTTCTTCTTCTTGTTGTTCTTCTTCTGCACAGCTAAGCTGCAAGTGGCATTTGCGGCTCGCACTAGTGCAGAGTTATCTCAAAGAAAGGGGCCACGGTGTTTCTGTATCGCTATTATGTTGGTGCGGCTTCGGAACTTTTAAATATCTCGATATATCTCGAAAACTACGCTTCTGATCAAAAAATATCATAGAACATAAATTGTAGGAAACATAATTCTCTACAAAAAAGGTCTCTTAACATTTTGCCATAGCTCGCTTCGTTTCCGAGATATTTGCAGATATATCTCAAGGGAAGGGGCCTGACGGACATATTTCGAGATATTTCTTCTTCTTGTTGTTGTTCTTCTGCACAGCTAAGCTGGAAGTGGCATTTGCAGCTCGCAATAGTGCAGAGTTATCTCAAAGAAAGGGCCCACGGTGTTTCTGTATCTCTATTATGTTGGTGCGGCTTCGGAACTTTTAAATATCTTGATATATCTCGAGAACTACGCATCTGATCAAAAAATATCATAGAACATAAAAAGTAGGAAACTTGATTCTCTACAAAAAAGGTCTCTTAACATTTTGCCATAGCTCTCTTCGTTTCCGAGATATTTGCAGATTTATCTCAAGGGAAGGGGCCCGACGGACATATTTCGAGATATTTCTTCTTCTTGTTGTTCTTCTTCTGCACAGCTAAGCTGGAAGTGGCATTTGCAGCTCGCAATAGTGCAGAGTTATCTCAAAGAAAGGGGCCACGGTGTTTCTGTATCTCTATTATGTTGGTGCGGCTTCGGAACTTTTAAATATCTTGATATATCTCGAGAACTACGCATCTGATCAAAAAATATCATAGAACATAAATTGTAGGAAACATAATTCTCTACAAAAAACGTCTCTTAACATTTTGCCATAGCTCGCTTCGTTTCCGAGATATTTGCAGATATATCTCAAGGGAAGGGGCCTGACGGACATATTTCGAGATATCTCTTCTTCTTGTTGTTCTTCTTCTGCACAGCTAAGCTGGAAGTGGCATTTGCAGCTCGCAATAGTGCAGAGTTATCTCAAAGAGAGGGGCCACGGTGTTTCTGTATCTCTATTATGTTGGTGCGGCTTCGGAACTTTTAAATATCTTGATATATCTCGAGAACTACGCATCTGATCAAAAAATATCATAGAACATAAAAAGTAGGAAACTTAATTCTCTACAAAAAAGGTCTCTTAACATTTTGCCATAGCTCTCTTCGTTTCCGAGATATTTGCAGATTTATCTCAAGGGAAGGGGCCTGACGGACATATTTCGAGATATTTCTTCTTCTTGTTGTTCTTCTTCTGCACAGCTAAGCTGGAAGTGGCATTTGCGGCTCGCACTAGTGCAGAGTTATCTCAAAGAAAGGGGCCACGGTGTTTCTGTATCTCTATTATGTTGGTGCGGCTTCGGAACTTTTAAATATCTCGATATATCTCGAAAACTACGCTTCTGATCAAAAAATATCATAGAACGTAAATTGTAGGAAACATAATTCTCTACAAAAAACGTCTCTTAACATTTTGCCATAGCTCGCTTCGTTTCCGAGATATTTGCAGATTCAGCTCAAAGGAACTGGCCTGACGGACATATTTCGAGATATTTCTTCTTCTTGTTGTTCTTCCTCTGCACAGCTAAGCTGGAAGTGGCATTTGCAGCTCGCAATAGTGCAGAGTTATCTCAAAGAAAGGGGCCACGGTGTTTCTGTATCTCTATTATGTTGGTGCGGCTTCGGAACTTTTAAATATCTTGATATATCTCGAAAACTACGCTTCTGATCAAAAAATATCATAGAACATAAATTGTAGGAAACATAATTCTCTACAAAAAAGGTCTCTTAAGATTTTGCCATAGCTCGCTTCGTTTCCGAGATATTTGCAGATATATCTCAAGGGAAGGGGCCTGACGGACATATTTCGAGATATCTCTTCTTCTTGTTGTTCTTCTTCTGCACAGCTAAGCTGGAAGTGGCATTTGCAGCTCGCAATAGTGCAGAGTTATCTCAAAGAGAGGGGCCACGGTGTTTCTGTATCTCTATTATGTTGGTGCGGCTTCGGAACTTTTAAATATCTTGATATATCTCGAGAACTACGCATCTGATCAAAAAATATCATAGAACATAAAAAGTAGGAAACTTAATTCTCTACAAAAAAGGTCTCTTAACATTTTGCCATAGCTCTCTTCGTTTCCGAGATATTTGCAGATTTATCTCAAGGGAAGGGGCCTGACGGACATATTTCGAGATATTTCTTCTTCTTGTTGTTCTTCTTCTGCACAGCTAAGCTGGAAGTGGCATTTGCGGCTCGCACTAGTGCAGAGTTATCTCAAAGAAAGGGGCCACGGTGTTTCTGTATCTCTATTATGTTGGTGCGGCTTCGGAACTTTTAAATATCTCGATATATCTCGAAAACTACGCTTCTGATCAAAAAATATCATAGAACATAAATTGTAGGAAACATAATTCTCTACAAAAAACGTCTCTTAACATTTTGCCATAGCTCGCTTCGTTTCCGAGATATTTGCAGATTCAGCTCAAAGGAACTGGCCTGACGGACATATTTCGAGATATTTCTTCTTCTTGTTGTTCTTCCTCTGCACAGCTAAGCTGGAAGTGGCATTTGCAGCTCGCAATAGTGCAGAGTTATCTCAAAGAAAGGGGCCACGGTGTTTCTGTATCTCTATTATGTTGGTGCGGCTTCGGAACTTTTAAATATCTTGATATATCTCGAAAACTACGCTTCTGATCAAAAAATATCATAGAACATAAATTGTAGGAAACATAATTCTCTACAAAAAAGGTCTCTTAAGATTTTGCCATAGCTCGCTTCGTTTCCGAGATATTTGCAGATATATCTCAAGGGAAGGGGCCTGACGGACATATTTCGAGATATTTCTTCTTCTTGTTGTTGTTCTTCTGCACAGCTAAGCTGGAAGTGGCATTTGCAGCTCGCAATAGTGCAGAGTTATCTCAAAGAAAGGGGCCACGGTGTTTCTGTATCTCTATTATGTTGGTGCGGCTTCGGAACTTTTAAATATCTTGATATATCTCGAGAACTACGCATCTGATCAAAAAATATCATAGAACATAAAAAGTAGGAAACTTAATTCTCTACAAAAAAGGTCTCTTAACATTTTGCCATAGCTCTCTTCGTTTCCGAGATATTTGCAGATTTATCTCAAGGGAAGGGGCCCGACGGACATATTTCGAGATATTTATTCTTCTTGTTGTTGTTCTTCTGCACAGCTAAGCTGGAAGTGGCATTTGCAGCTCGCAATAGTGCAGAGTTATCTCAAAGAGAGGGGCCACGGTGTTTCTGTATCTCTATTATGTTGGTGCGGCTTCGGAACTTTTAAATATCTTGATATATCTCGAGAACTACGCATCTGATCAAAAAATATCATAGAACATAAAAAGTAGGAAACTTGATTCTCTACAAAAAAGGTCTCTTAACATTTTGCCATAGCTCTCTTCGTTCCCGAGATATTTGCAGATTTATCTCAAGGGAAGGGGCCCGACGGACATATTTCGAGATATTTCTTCTTCTTGTTGTTCTTCTTCTGCACAGCTAAGCTGGAAGTGGCATTTGCAGCTCGCAATAGTGCAGAGTTATCTCAAAGAAAGGGGCCACGGTGTTTCTGTATCTCTATTATGTTGGTGCGGCTTCGGAACTTTTAAATACCTTGATATATCTCGAGAACTACGCATCTGATCAAAAAATATCATAGAACATAAAAAGTAGGAAAGTTAATTCTCTACAAAAAAGGTCTCTTAACATTTTGCCATAGCTCGCTTCGTTTCCGAGATATTTGCAGATATATCTCAAGGGAAGGGGCCTGACGGACATATTTCGAGATATTTCTTCTTCTTGTTGTTCTTCTTCTGCACAGCTAAGCTGGAAGTGGCATTTACAGCTCGTAATAGTGCAGAGTTATCTCAAAGAAAGGGGCCACGCTGTTTCTGTATCTCTATTATGTTGGTGCGGCTTCGGAACTTTTAAATATCTTGATATATCTCGAGAACTACGCATCTGATCAAAAAATATCATAGAACATAAAAAGTAGGAAACTTAATTCTCTACAAAAAAGGTCTCTTAACATTTTGCCATAGCTCTCTTCGTTTCCGAGATATTTGCAGATTTATCTCAAGGGAAGGGGCCCGACGGACATATTTCGAGATATTTCTTCTTCTTGTTGTTCTTCTTCTGCACAGCTAAGCTGGAAGTGGCATTTGCGGCTCGCACTAGTGCAGAGTTATCTCAAAGAAAGGGGCCACGGTGTTTCTGTATCTCTATTATGTTGGTGCGGCTTCGGAACTTTTAAATATCTCGATATATCTCGAAAACTACGCTTCTGATCAAAAAATATCATAGAACATAAATTGTAGGAAACATAATTCTCTACAAAAAAGGTCTCTTAACATTTTGCCATAGCTCGCTTCGTTTCCGAGATATTTGCAGATATATCTCAAGGGAAGGGGCCTGACGGACATATTTCGAGATATTTCTTCTTCTTGTTGTTCTTCTTCTGCACAGCTAAGCTGGAAGTGGCATTTGCAGCTCGCAATAGTGCAGAGTTATCTCAAAGAAAGGGTCCACGGTGTTTCTGTATCTCTATTATGTTGGTGCGGCTTCGGAACTTTTAAATATCGTGATATATCTCGAGAACTACGCATCTGATCAAAAAATATCATAGAACATAAAAAGTAGGAAACTTAACTCTACAAAAAAGGTCTCTTAACATTTTCCCATAGCTGGCATCGTTTCCGAGATATTTGCAGATTTAGCTCAAGGGAAGGGGCCTGACGGACATATTCCGAGATATTTCTTCTTCTTGTTGTTCCTCTTCTGCACAGCTAAGCTGGAAGTGGCATTTGCAGCTCGCAATAGTGCAGAGTTATCTCAAAGAAAGAGGCCACGGTGTTTCTGTACCTCTATTATGTTGGTGCAGCTTCGGAACTTTTACATATCTTGATATATCTCAAGAACTACGCATCTGATAAAAAAATATCATAGAACATAAAAAGTAGGAAACCTAATTTTCTACAAAAAAGGTCTGTTAACATTTTGCCGTAGCTTGCTTCGTTTCCGAGATATTTGCAGATTTATCTCAAGGGAAGGGGCCTGACGGACATATTTCGAAATATTTCTTATTCTTGTTGTTCTTCTTCTGCACAGCTAAGCTGGAAGTGGCATTTGCGGCTCGCACTAGTGCAGAGTTACCTCAAAGAAAGGGGCCACGGTGTTTCTGTATCTCTATTATGTTGGTGCGGCTTCGGAACTTTTAAATATCTTGATATATCTGGAGATCTACGCATCTGATCAAAAAATATCATAGAACATAAAAAGTAGGAAACTTAATTCTCTACAAAAAAGGTCTCTTAACATTTTGCCATAGCTCGCTTCGTTTCCGAGATATTTGCAGATTTATCTCAAGGGAAGGGGCCTGACGGACATATTTCGAGATATTTCTTCTTCTTGTTGTTCTTCTTCTGCACAGCTAAGCTGGAAGTGGCATTTGCAGCTCGCAATAGTGCAGAGTTATCTCAAAGAAAGGGGCCACGGTGTTTCTGTATCTCTATTATGTTGGTGCGGCTTCGGAACTTTTAAATATCTTGATATATCTGGAGATCTACGCATCTGATCAAAAAATATCATAGAACATAAAAAGTAGGAAACTTAATTCTCTACAAAGAAGGTCTCTTAACATTTTGCCATAGCTCGCTTCGTTTCCGAGATATTTGCAGATTTATCTCAAGGGAAGGGGCCTGACGGACATATTTCGAGATATTTCTTCTTCTTGTTGTTCTTCTTCTGCACAGCTAAGCTGGAAGTGGCATTTGCAGCTCGCAATAGTGCAGAGTTATCTCAAAGAAAGGGGCCACGGTGTTTCTGTACCTCTATTATGTTGGTGCAGCTTCGGAACTTTTACATATCTTGATATATCTCAAGAACTAGGCATCTGATAAAAAAATATCATAGAACATAAAAAGTAGGAAACCTAATTTTCTACAATAAAGGTCTGTTAACATTTTGCCGTAGCTTGCTTCGTTTCCGAGATATTTGCAGATTTATCTCAAGGGAAGGGGCCTGACGGACATATTTCGAAATATTTCTTATTCTTGTTGTTCTTCTTCTGCACAGCTAAGCTGGAAGTGGCATTTGCAGCTCGCAATAGTGCAGAGTTATCTCAAAGAAAGGGGCCACGGTGTTTCTGTACCTCTATTATGTTGGTGCAGCTTCGGAGCTTTTAAATATCTTGATATATCTCGAGAACTACGCATCTGATCAAACAATATCATAGAACATAAAAAGTAGGAAACTTAATTCTCTACAAAAAAGGTTTCTTAACATTTTGCCGTAGCTCGCTTCGTTTCCGAGATATTTGCAGATTTATCTCAAGGGAAGGGGCCTGACGGACATATTTCGAGATATTTCTTCTTCTTGTTGTTCTTCTTCTGCACAGCTAAACTGGAAGTGGCATTTCCAGCTCGCAATAGTGCAGAGTTATCTCAAAGAAAGGGGCCACGGTGTTTCTGTATCTCTATTATGTTGGTGCGGCTTCGGAACTTTTAAATATCTTGATATATCTCGAGAACTACGCATCTGATCAAAAAATATCATAGAACATAAAAAGTAGGAAACTTAACTCTACAAAAAAGGTCTCTTAACATTTTCCCATAGCTGGCATCGTTTCCGAGATATTTGCAGATTTAGCTCAAGGGAAGGGGCCTGACGGACATATTCCGAGATATTTCTTCTTCTTGTTGTTCCTCTTCTGCACAGCTAAGCTGGAAGTGGCATTTGCAGCTCGCAATAGTGCAGAGTTATCTCAAAGAAAGGGGCCACGGTGTTTCTGTATCTCTATTATGTTGGTGCGGCTTCGGAACTTTTAAATATCTTGATATATCTGGAGATCTACGCATCTGATCAAAAAATATCATAGAACATAAAAAGTAGGAAACTTAATTCTCTACAAAAAAGGTCTCTTAACATTTTGCCATAGCTCGCTTGGTTTCCGAGATATTTGCAGATTTATCTCAAGGGAAGGGGCCTGACGGACATATTTCGAGATATTTCTTCTTCTTGTTGTTCTTCTTCTGCACAGCTAAGCTGCAAGTGGCATTTGCGGCTCGCACTAGTGCAGAGTTATCTCAAAGAAAGGGGCCACGGTGTTTCTGTATCGCTATTATGTTGGTGCGGCTTCGGAACTTTTAAATATCTCGATATATCTCGAAAACTACGCTTCTGATCAAAAAATATCATAGAACATAAATTGTAGGAAACATAATTCTCTACAAAAAAGGTCTCTTAACATTTTGCCATAGCTCGCTTCGTTTCCGAGATATTTGCAGATATATCTCAAGGGAAGGGGCCTGACGGACATATTTCGAGATATTTCTTCTTCTTGTTGTTCTTCTTCTGCACAGCTAAGCTGGAAGTGGCATTTGCAGCTCGCAATAGTGCAGAGTTATCTCAAAGAAAGGGGCCACGGTGTTTCTGTATCTCTATTATGTTGGTGCGGCTTCGGAACTTTTAAATATCTTGATATATCTCGAGAACTACGCATCTGATCAAAAAATATCATAGAACATAAATTGTAGGAAACATAATTCTCTACAAAAAACGTCTCTTAACATTTTGCCATAGCTCGCTTCGTTTCCGAGATATTTGCAGATATATCTCAAGGGAAGGGGCCTGACGGACATATTTCGAGATATTTCTTCTTCTTGTTGTTCTTCTTCTGCACAGCTAAGCTGGAAGTGGCATTTGCGGCTCGCACTAGTGCAGAGTTATCTCAAAGAAAGGGGCCACGGTGTTTCTGTATCTCTATTATGTTGGTGCGGCTTCGGAACTTTTAAATATCTTGATATATCTCGAGAACTACGCATCTGATCAAAAAATGTCATAGAACATAAAAAGTAGGAAACTTAATTCTCTACAAAAAAGGTCTCTTAACATTTTGCGATAGCTCGCTTCGTTTCCGAGATATTTGCAGATTTATCTCAAGGGAAGGGGCCTGACGGACATATTTGGAGATATTTCTTCTTCTTGTTGTTGTTCTTCTGCACAGCTAAGCTGGAAGTGGCATTTGCGGCTCGCACTAGTGCAGAGTTATCTCAAAGAAAGGGGCCACGGTGTTTCTGTATCTCTATTATGTTGGTGCGGCTTCGGAACTTTTAAATATCTTGATATATCTCGAGAACTACGCATCTGATCAAAAAATATCATAGAACATAAAAAGTAGGAAACTTAATTCTCTACAAAAAAGGTCTCTTAACATTTTGCCATAGCTCTCTTCGTTTCCGAGATATTTGCAGATTTATCTCAAGGGAAGGGGCCCGACGGACATATTTCGAGATATTTCTTCTTCTTGTTGTTTTTCTTCTGCACAGCTAAGCTGGAAGTGGCATTTGCGGCTCGCACTAGTGCAGAGTTATCTCAAAGAAAGGGGCCACGGTGTTTCTGTATCTCTATTATGTTGGTGCGGCTTCGGAACTTTTAAATATCTCGATATATCTCGAGAACTACGCATCTGATCAAAAAATATCATAGAACATAAATAGTAGGAAACTTAATTCTCTACAAAAAAGGTCTCTTAACATTTTGCCATAGCTCGCTTCGTTTCCGAGATATTTGCAGATATATCTCAAGGGAAGGGGCCTGACGGACATATTTCGAGATATTTCTTCTTCTTGTTGTTCTTCTTCTGCACAGCTAAGCTGGAAGTGGCATTTGCGGCTCGCACTAGTGCAGAGTTATCTCAAAGAAAGGGGCCACGGTGTTTCTGTATCTCTATTATGTTGGTGCGGCTTCGGAACTTTTAAATATCTCGATATATCTCGAAAACTACGCTTCTGATCAAAAAATATCATAGAACATAAATTGTAGGAAACATAATGCTCTACAAAAAACGTCTCTTAACATTTTGCCATAGCTCGCTTCGTTTCCGAGACATTTGCAGATTCAGCTCAAAGGAACTGGCCTGACGGACATATTTCGAGATATTTCTTCTTCTTGTTGTTCTTCCTCTGCACAGCTAAGCTGGAAGTGGCATTTGCAGCTCGCAATAGTGCAGAGTTATCTCAAAGGAAGGGCCCACGGTGTTTCTGTATCTCTATTATGTTGGTGCGGCTTCGGAACTTTTAAATATCTTGATATATCTCGAGAACTACGCATCTGACCAAAAATATCATAGAACATAAAAAGTAGGAAACTTGATTCTCTACAAAAAAGGTCTCTTAACATTTTGCCATAGCTCTCTTCGTTTCCGAGATATTTGCAGATTTATCTCAAGGGAAGGGGCCCGACGGACATATTTCGAGATATTTCTTCTTCTTGTTGTTCTTCTTCTGCACAGCTAAGCTGGAAGTGGCATTTGCAGCTCGCAATAGTGCAGAGTTATCTCAAAGAAAGGGGCCACGGTGTTTCTGTATCTCTATTATGTTGGTGCGGCTTCGGAACTTTTAAATATCTTGATATATCTCGAGAACTACGCATCTGATCAAAAAATATCATAGAACATAAAAAGTAGGAACCTTAATTCTCTACAAGAAAGGTCTCTTAACATTTTGCCATAGCTCGCTTCGTTTCCGAGATATTTGCAGATATATCTCAAGGGAAGGGGCCTGACGGACATATTTCGAGATATTTCTTCTTCTTGTTGTTCTTCTTCTGCACAGCTAAGCTGGAAGTGGCATTTACAGCTCGCAATAGTGCAGAGTTATCTCAAAGAAAGGGGCCACGGTGTTTCTGTATCTCTATTATGTTGGTGCGGCTTCGGAACTTTTAAATATCTTGATATATCTCGAGAACTACGCATCTGATCAAAAAATATCATAGAACATAAAAAGTAGGAAACTTAATTCTCTACAAAAAAGGTCTCTTAACATTTTGCCATAGCTCTCTTCGTTTCCGAGATATTTGCAGATTTATCTCAAGGGAAGGGGCCCGACGGACATATTTCGAGATATTTCTTCTTCTTGTTGTTCTTCTTCTGCACAGCTAAGCTGGAAGTGGCATTTGCGGCTCGCACTAGTGCAGAGTTATCTCAAAGAAAGGGGCCACGGTGTTTCTGTATCTCTATTATGTTGGTGCGGCTTCGGAACTTTTAAATATCTTGATATATCTCGAAAACTACGCTTCTGATCAAAAAATATCATAGAACATAAATTGTAGGAACCATAATTGTCTACAAAAAAGGTCTCTTAACATTTTGCCATAGCTCGCTTCGTTTCCGAGATATTTGCAGATTTATCTCAAGGGAAGGGGCCTGACGGACATATTTCGAGATATTTCTTCTTCTTGTTGTTGTTCTTCTGCACAGCTAAGCTGGAAGTGGCATTTGCAGCTCGCAATAGTGCAGAGTTATCTCAAAGAAAGGGCCCACGGTGTTTCTGTATCTCTATTATGTTGGTGCGGCTTCGGAACTTTTAAATATCTTGATATATCTCGAGAACTACGCATCTGATCAAAAAATATCATAGAACATAAAAAGTAGGAAACTTAATTCTCTACAAAAAAGGTCTCTTAACATTTTGCCATAGCTCGCTTCGTTTCCGAGATATTTGCAGATATATCTCAAGGGAAGGGGCCTGACGGACATATTTCGAGATATTTCTTCTTCTTGTTGTTCTTCTTCTGCACAGCTAAGCTGGAAGTGGCATTTACAGCTCGCAATAGTGCAGAGTTATCTCAAAGAAAGGGGCCACGGTGTTTCTGTATCTCTATTATGTTGGTGCAGCTTCGGAACTTTTAAATATCTTGATATATCTCGAGAACTACGCATCTGATCAAAAAATATCATAGAACATAAAAAGTAGGAAACTTAATTCTCTACAAAAAAGGTCTCTTAACATTTTGCCATAGCTCTCTTCGTTTCCGAGATATTTGCAGATTTATCTCAAGGGAAGGGGCCCGACGGACATATTTCGAGATATTTCTTCTTCTTGTTGTTCTTCTTCTGCACAGCTAAGCTGGAAGTGGCATTTGCGGCTCGCACTAGTGCAGAGTTATCTCAAAGAAAGGGGCCACGGTGTTTCTGTATCTCTATTATGTTGGTGCGGCTTCGGAACTTTTAAATATCTCGATATATCTCGAAAACTACGCTTCTGATCAAAAAATATCATAGAACATAAATTGTAGGAAACATAATTCTCTACAAAAAAGGTCTCTTAACATTTTGCCATAGCTCTCTTCGTTTCCGAGATATTTGCAGATTTATCTCAAGGGAAGGGGCCTGACGGACATATTTCGAGATATTTCTTCTTCTTGTTGTTCTTCTTCTGCACAGCTAAGCTGGAAGTGGCATTTGCGGCTCGCACTAGTGCAGAGTTATCTCAAAGAAAGGGGCCACGGTGTTTCTGTATCTCTATTATGTTGGTGCGGCTTCGGAACTTTTAAATATCTCGATATATCTCGAAAACTACGCTTCTGATCAAAAAATATCATAGAACATAAATTATAGGAAACATAATTCTCTACAAAAAACGTCTCTTAACATTTTGCCATAGCTCGCTTCGTTTCCGAGATATTTGCAGATTCAGCTCAAAGGAACTGGCCTGACGGACATATTTCGAGATATTTCTTCTTCTTGTTGTTCTTCCTCTGCACAGCTAAGCTGGAAGTGGCATTTGCAGCTCGCAATAGTGCAGAGTTATCTCAAAGAAAGGGGCCACGGTGTTTCTGTATCTCTATTATGTTGGTGCGGCTTCGGAACTTTTAAATATCTTGATATATCTCGAAAACTACGCTTCTGATCAAAAAATATCATAGAACATAAATTGTAGGAAACATAATTCTCTACAAAAAAGCTCTCTTAACATTTTGCCATAGCTCGCTTCGTTTCCGAGATATTTGCAGATATATCTCAAGGGAAGGGGCCTGACGGACATATTTCGAGATATTTCTTCTTCTTGTTGTTCTTCTTCTGCACAGCTAAGCTGGAAGTGGCATTTGCGGCTCGCACTAGTGCAGAGTTATCTCAAAGAAAGGGGCCACGGTGTTTCTGTATCTCTATTATGTTGGTGCGGCTTCGGAACTTTTAAATATCTTGATATATCTCGAAAACTACGCTTCTGATCAAAAAATATCATAGAACATAAATTGTAGGAAACATAATTCTCTACAAAAAAGCTCTCTTAACATTTTGCCATAGCTCGCTTCGTTTCCGAGATATTTGCAGATATATCTCAAGGGAAGGGGCCTGACGGACATATTTCGAGATATTTCTTCTTCTTGTTGTTCTTCTTCTGCACAGCTAAGCTGGAAGTGGCATTTGCGGCTCGCACTAGTGCAGAGTTATCTCAAAGAAAGGGGCCACGGTGTTTCTGTATCTCTATTATGTTGGTGCGGCTTCGGAACTTTTAAATATCTCGATATATCTCGAAAACTACGCTTCTGATCAAAAAATATCATAGAACATAAATTATAGGAAACATAATTCTCTACAAAAAACGTCTCTTAACATTTTGCCATAGCTCGCTTCGTTTCCGAGATATTTGCAGATTCAGCTCAAAGGAACTGGCCTGACGGACATATTTCGAGATATTTCTTCTTCTTGTTGTTCTTCCTCTGCACAGCTAAGCTGGAAGTGGCATTTGCAGCTCGCAATAGTGCAGAGTTATCTCAAAGAAAGGGGCCACGGTGTTTCTGTATCTCTATTATGTTGGTGCGGCTTCGGAACTTTTAAATATCTTGATATATCTCGAAAACTACGCTTCTGATCAAAAAATATCATAGAACATAAATTGTAGGAAACATAATTCTCTACAAAAAAGCTCTCTTAACATTTTGCCATAGCTCGCTTCGTTTCCGAGATATTTGCAGATATATCTCAAGGGAAGGGGCCTGACGGACATATTTCGAGATATTTCTTCTTCTTGTTGTTCTTCTTCTGCACAGCTAAGCTGGAAGTGGCATTTGCGGCTCGCACTAGTGCAGAGTTATCTCAAAGAAAGGGGCCACGGTGTTTCTGTATCTCTATTATGTTGGTGCGGCTTCGGAACTTTTAAATATCTCGATATATCTCGAAAACTACGCTTCTGATCAAAAAATATCATAGAACATAAATTGTAGGAAACATAATGCTCTACAAAAAACGTCTCTTAACATTTTGCCATAGCTCGCTTCGTTTCCGAGATATTTGCAGATTCAGCTCAAAGGAACTGGCCTGACGGACATATTTCGAGATATTTCTTCTTCTTGTTGTTCTTCCTCTGCACAGCTAAGCTGGAAGTGGCATTTGCAGCTCGCAATAGTGCAGAGTTATCTCAAAGAAAGGGGCCACGGTGTTTCTGTATCTCTATTATGTTGGTGCGGCTTCGGAACTTTTAAATATCTTGATATATCTCGAGAACTACGCATCTGATCAAAAAATATCATAGAACATAAAAAGTAGGAAACTTAATTCTCTACAAAAAAGGTCTCTTAACATTTTGCCATAGCTCTCTTCGTTTCCGAGATATTTGCAGATTTATCTCAAGGGAAGGGGCCCGACGGACATATTTCGAGATATTTCTTCTTCTTGTTGTTGTTCTTCTGCACAGCTAAGCTGGAAGTGACATTTGCAGCTCGCAATAGTGCAGAGTTATCTCAAAGGAAGGGCCCACGGTGTTTCTGTATCTCTATTATGTTGGTGCGGCTTCGGAACTTTTAAATATCTTGATATATCTCGAGAACTACGCATCTGATCAAAAAATATCATAGAACATAAAAAGTAGGAAACTTGATTCTCTACAAAAAAGGTCTCTTAACATTTTGCCATAGCTCTCTTCGTTTCCGAGATATTTGCAGATTTATCTCAAGGGAAGGGGCCCGACGGACATATTTCGAGATATTTCTTCTTCTTGTTGTTCTTCTTCTGCACAGCTAGGCTGGAAGTGGCATTTGCAGCTCGCAATAGTGCAGAGTTATCTCAAAGAAAGGGGCCACGGTGTTTCTGTATCTCTATTATGTTGGTGCGGCTTCGGAACTTTTAAATATCTTGATATATCTCGAGAACTACGCATCTGATCAAAAAATATCATAGAACATAAAAAGTAGGAAACTTAATTCTCTACAAGAAAGGTCTCTTAACATTTTGCCATAGCTCGCTTCGTTTCCGAGATATTTGCAGATATATCTCAAGGGAAGGGGCCTGACGGACATATTTCGAGATATTTCTTCTTCTTGTTGTTCTTCTTCTGCACAGCTAAGCTGGAAGTGGCATTTACAGCTCGCAATAGTGCAGAGTTATCTCAAAGAAAGGGGCCACGGTGTTTCTGTATCTCTATTATGTTGGTGCGGCTTCGGAACTTTTAAATATCTTGATATATCTCGAGAACTACGCATCTGGTCAAAAAATATCATAGAACATAAAAAGTAGGAAACTTAATTCTCTACAAAAAAGGTCTCTTAACATTTTGCCATAGCTCTCTTCGTTTCCGAGATATTTGCAGATTTATCTCAAGGGAAGGGGCCCGACGGACATATTTCGAGATATTTCTTCTTCTTGTTGTTCTTCTTCTGCACAGCTAAGCTGGAAGTGGCATTTGCGGCTCGCACTAGTGCAGAGTTATCTCAAAGAAAGGGGCCACGGTGTTTCTGTATCTCTATTATGTTGGTGCGGCTTCGGAACTTTTAAATATCTTGATATATCTCGAAAACTACGCTTCTGATCAAAAAATATCATAGAACATAAATTGTAGGAACCATAATTCTCTACAAAAAAGATCTCTTAACATTTTGCCATAGCTCGCTTCGTTTCCGAGATATTTGCAGATTTATCTCAAGGGAAGGGGCCTGACGGACATATTTCGAGATATTTCTTCTTCTTGTTGTTGTTCTTCTGCACAGCTAAGCTGGAAGTGGCATTTGCAGCTCGCAATAGTGCAGAGTTATCTCAAAGAAAGGGCCCACGGTGTTTCTGTATCTCTATTATGTTGGTGCGGCTTCGGAACTTTTAAATATCTTGATATATCTCGAGAACTACGCATCTGATCAAAAAATATCATAGAACATAAAAAGTAGGAAACTTAATTCTCTATAAAAAACGTCTCTTAACATTTTGCCATAACTCGCTTCGTTTCCGAGATATTTGCAGATTCAGCTCAAAGGAACTGGCCTGACGGACATATTTCGAGATATTTCTTCTTCTTGTTGTTGTTCTTCTGCACAGCTAAGCTGGAAGTGGCATTTGCAGCTCGCAATAGTGCAGAGTTATCTCAAAGAAAGGGCCCACGGTGTTTCTGTATCTCTATTATGTTGGTGCGGCTTCGGAACTTTTAAATATCTTGATATATCTCGAGAACTACGCATCTGATCAAAAAATATCATAGAACATAAAAAGTAGGAAACTTAATTCTCTACAAAAAAGGTCTCTTAATATTTTGCCATAGCTCTCTTCGTTTCCGAGATATTTGCAGATTTATCTCAAGGGAAGGGGCCTGACGGACATATTTCGAGATATTTCTTCTTCTTGTTGTTCTTCTTCTGCACAGCTAAGCTGGAAGTGGCATTTGCAGCTCGCAATAGTGCAGAGTTATCTCAAAGAAAGGGCCCACGGTGTTTCTGTATCTCTATTATGTTGGTGCGGCTTCGGAACTTTTAAATATCTTGATATATCTCGAGAACTACGCATCTGATCAAAAAATATCATAGAACATAAAAAGTAGGAAACTTAATTCTCTACAAAAAAGGTCTCTTAACATTTTGCCATAGCTCGCTTCGTTTCCGAGATATTTGCAGATTCAGCTCAAAGGAACTGGCCTGACGGACATATTTCGAGATATTTCTTCTTCTTGTTGTTCTTCCTCTGCACAGCTAAGCTGGAAGTGGCATTTGCGGCTCGTACTAGTGCAGAGTTATCTCAAAGAAAGGGGCCACGGTGTTTCTGTATCTCTATTATGTTGGTGCGGCTTCGGAACTTTTAAATATCTCGATATATCTCGAAAACTACGCTTCTGATCAAAAAATATCATAGAACATAAATTGTAGGAAACATAATTCTCTACAAAAAACGTCTCTTAACATTTTGCCATAGCTCGCTTCGTTTCCGAGATATTTGCAGATTCAGCTCAAAGGAACTGGCCTGACGGACATATTTCGAGATATTTCTTCTTCTTGTTGTTCTTCCTCTGCACAGCTAAGCTGGAAGTGGCATTTGCAGCTCGCAATAGTGCAGAGTTATCTCAAAGAAAGGGGCCACGGTGTTTCTGTATCTCTATTATGTTGGTGCGGCTTCGGAACTTTTAAATATCTTGATATATCTCGAGAACTACGCATCTGATCAAAAAATATCATAGAACATAAAAAGTAGGAAACTTAATTCTCTACAAAAAAGGTCTCTCAACATTTTGCCATAGCTCGCTTCGTTTCCGAGATATTTGCAGATTTATCTCAAGGGAAGGGGCCTGACGGACATATTTCGAGATATTTCTTCTTCTTGTTGTTCTTCTTCTGCACAGCTAAGCTGGAAGTGGCATTTGCAGCTCGCAATAGTGCAGAGTTATCTCAAAGAAAGGGGCCACGGTGTTTCTGTATCTCTATTATGTTGGTGCGGCTTCGGAACTTTTAAATATCTTGATATATCTCGAGAACTACGCATCTGATCAAAAAATATCATAGAACATAAATAGTAGGAAACTTAATTCTCTACAAAAAAGGTCTCTTAACATTTTGCCATAGCTCGCTTCGTTTCCGAGATATTTGCAGATTTATCTCAAGGGAAGGGGCCTGACGGACATATTTCGAGATATTTCTTCTTCTTGTTGTTCTTCTTCTGCACAGCTAAGCTGGAAGTGGCATTTGCGGCTCGCACTAGTGCAGAGTTATCTCAAAGAAAGGGGCCACGGTGTTTCTGTATCTCTATTATGTTGGTGCGGCTTCGGAACTTTTAAATATCTCGATATATCTCGAAAACTACGCTTCTGATCAAAAAATATCATAGAACATAAATTGTAGGAAACATAATGCTCTACAAAAAACGTCTCTTAACATTTTGCCATAGCTCGCTTCGTTTCCGAGATATTTGCAGATTCAGCTCAAAGGAACTGGCCTGACGGACATATTTCGAGATATTTCTTCTTCTTGTTGTTCTTCCTCTGCACAGCTAAGCTGGAAGTGGCATTTGCAGCTCGCAATAGTGCAGAGTTATCTCAAAGAAAGGGGCCACGGTGTTTCTGTATCTCTATTATGTTGGTGCGGCTTCGGAACTTTTAAATATCTTGATATATCTCGAGAACTACGCATCTGATCAAAAAATATCATAGAACATAAAAAGTAGGAAACTTAATTCTCTACAAAAAAGGTCTCTTAACATTTTGCCATAGCTCTCTTCGTTTCCGAGATATTTGCAGATTTATCTCAAGGGAAGGGGCCCGACGGACATATTTCGAGATATTTCTTCTTCTTGTTGTTCTTCTTCTGCACAGCTAAGCTGGAAGTGGCATTTGCGGCTCGCACTAGTGCAGAGTTATCTCAAAGAAAGGGGCCACGGTGTTTCTGTATCTCTATTATGTTGGTGCGCCTTCGGAACTTTTAAATATCTTGATATATCTCGAGAACTACGCATCTGATCAAAAAATGTCATAGAACATAAAAAGTAGGAAACTTAATTCTCTACAAAAAAGGTCTCTTAACATTTTGCCATAGCTCGCTTCGTTTCCGAGATATTTGCAGATTCAGCTCAAAGGAACTGGCCTGACGGACATATTTCGAGATATTTCTTCTTCTTGTTGTTCTTCCTCTGCACAGCTAAGCTGGAAGTGGCATTTGCAGCTCGCAATAGTGCAGAGTTATCTCAAAGAAAGGGGCCACGGTGTTTCTGTATCTCTATTATGTTGGTGCGGCTTCGGAACTTTTAAATATCTTGATATATCTCGAAAACTACGCTTCTGATCAAAAAATATCATAGAACATAAATTGTAGGAAACATAATTCTCTACAAAAAAGGTCTCTTAACATTTTGCCATAGCTCGCTTCGTTTCCGAGATATTTGCAGATATATCTCAAGGGAAGGGGCCTGACGGACATATTTCGAGATATTTCTTCTTCTTGTTGTTGTTCTTCTGCACAGCTAAGCTGGAAGGGGCATTTGCAGCTCGCAATAGTGCAGAGTTATCTCAAAGAAAGGGCCCACGGTGTTTCTGTATCTCTATTATGTTGGTGCGGCTTCGGAACTTTTAAATATCTTGATATATCTCGAGAACTACGCATCTGATCAAAAAATATCATAGAACATAAAAAGTAGGAAACATAATTCTCTACAAAAAACGTCTCTTAACATTTTGCCATAGCTCGCTTCGTTTCCGAGATATTTGCAGATTCAGCTCAAAGGAACTGGCCTGACGGACATATTTCGAGATATTTCTTCTTCTTGTTGTTCTTCCTCTGCACAGCTAAGCTGAAAGTGGCATTTGCAGCTCGCAATAGTGCAGAGTTATCTCAAAGAAAGGGGCCACGGTGTTTCTGTATCTCTATTATGTTGGTGCGGCTTCGGAACTTTTAAATATCTTGATATATCTCGAGAACTACGCATCTGATCAAAAAATATCATAGAACATAAAAAGTAGGAAACTTAGTTCTCTACAAAAAAGGTCTCTTAACATTTTGCCATAGCTCGCTTGGTTTCCGAGATATTTGCAGATCTATCTCAAGGGAAGGGGCCTGACGGACATATTTCGAGATATTTCTTCTTCTTGTTGTTCTTCTTCTGCACAGCTAAGCTGCAAGTGGCATTTGCGGCTCGCACTAGTGCAGAGTTATCTCAAAGAAAGGGGCCACGGTGTTTCTGTATCTCTATTATGTTGGTGCGGCTTCGGAACTTTTAAATATCTTGATATATCTCGAGAACTACGCATCTGATCAAAAAATATCATAGAACATAAAAAGTAGGAAACTTAATTCTCTACAAAAAAGGTCTCTAAACATTTTGCCATAGCTCGCTTCGTTTCCGAGATATTTGCAGATTTATCTCAAGGGAAGGGGCCTGACGGACATATTTCGAGATATTTCTTCATCTTGTTGTTCTTCTTCTGCACAGCTAAGCTGGAAGTGGCATTTTCAGCTCGCAATAGTGCAGAGTTATCTCAAAGAAAGGGGCCACGGTGTTTCTGTATCTCTATTATGTTGGTGCGGCTTCGGAACTTTTAAATATCTCGATATATCTCGAAAACTACGCTTCTGATCAAAAAATATCATAGAACATAAATTGTAGGAAACATAATTCTCTACAAAAAATGTCTCTTAACATTTTGCCATAGCTCGCTTCGTTTCCGAGATATTTGCAGATTCAGCTCAAAGGAACTGGCCTGACGGACATATTTCGAGATATTTCTTCTTCTTGTTGTTCTTCCTCTGCACAGCTAAGCTGGAAGTGGCATTTGCAGCTCGCAATAGTGCAGAGTTATCTCAAAGAAAGGGGCCACGGTGTTTCTGTATCTCTATTATGTTGGTGCGGCTTCGGAACTTTTAAATATCTTGATATATCTCGAGAACTACGCATCTGATCAAAAAATATCATAGAACATAAAAAGTAGGAAACTTAATTCTCTACAAAAAAGGTCTCCTAACATTTTGCCATAGCTCGCTTCGTTTCCGAGATATTTGCAGATTTATCTCAAGGGAAGGGGCCTGACGGACATATTTCGAGATATTTCTTCATCTTGTTGTTCTTCTTCTGCACAGCTAAGCTGGAAGTGGCATTTTCAGCTCGCAATAGTGCAGAGTTATCTCAAAGAAAGGGGCCACGGTGTTTCTGTATCTCTATTATGTTGGTGCGGCTTCGGAACTTTTAAATATCTCGATATATCTCGAAAACTACGCTTCTGATCAAAAAATATCATAGAACATAAATTGTAGGAAACATAATTCTCTACAAAAAATGTCTCTTAACATTTTGCCATAGCTCGCTTCGTTTCCGAGATATTTACAGATTCAGCTCAAAGGAACTGGCCTGACGGACATATTTCGAGATATTTCTTCTTCTTGTTGTTCTTCCTCTGCACAGCTAAGCTGGAAGTGGCATTTGCAGCTCGCAATAGTGCAGAGTTATCTCAAAGAAAGGGGCCACGGTGTTTCTGTATCTCTATTATGTTGGTGCGGCTTCGGAACTTTTAAATATCTTGATATATCTCGAGAACTACGCATCTGGTCAAAAAATATCATAGAACATAAAAAGTAGGAAACTTAGTTCTCTACAAAAAAGGTCTCTTAACATTTTGCCATAGCTCGCTTGGTTTCCGAGATATTTGCAGATCTATCTCAAGGGAAGGGGCCTGACGGACATATTTCGAGATATTTCTTCTTCTTGTTGTTCTTCTTCTGCACAGCTAAGCTGGAAGTGGCATTTGCAGCTCGCAATAGTGCAGAATTATCTCAAAGAAAGGGCCCACGGTGTTTCTGTATCTCTATTATGTTGGTGCGGCTTCGGAACTTTTAAATATCTTGATATATCTCGAGAACTACGCATCTGATCAAAAAATATCATAGAACATAAAAAGTAGGAAACTTAATTCTCTACAAAAAAGGTCTCTTAACATTTTGCCATAGCTCTCTTCGTTTCCGAGATATTTGCAGATTTATCTCAAGGGAAGGGGCCTGACGGACATATTTCGAGATATTTCTTCTTCTTGTTGTTCTTCTTCTGCACAGCTAAGCTGGAAGTGGCATTTGCGGCTCGCACTAGTGCAGAGTTATCTCAAAGAAAGGGGCCACGGTGTTTCTGTATCTCTATTATGTTGGTGCGGCTTCGGAACTTTTAAATATCTCGATATATCTCGAAAACTACGCTTCTGATCAAAAAATATCATAGAACATAAATTGTAGGAAACATAATTCTCTACAAAAAACGTCTCTTAACATTTTGCCATAGCTCGCTTCGTTTCCGAGATATTTGCAGATTCAGCTCAAAGGAACTGGCCTGACGGACATATTTCGAGATATTTCTTCTTCTTGTTGTTCTTCCTCTGCACAGCTAAGCTGGAAGTGGCATTTGCAGCTCGCAATAGTGCAGAGTTATCTCAAAGAAAGGGGCCACGGTGTTTCTGTATCTCTATTATGTTGGTGCGGCTTCGGAACTTTTAAATATCTTGATATATCTCGAAAACTACGCTTCTGATCAAAAAATATCATAGAACATAAATTGTAGGAAACATAATTCTCTACAAAAAAGGTCTCTTAACATTTTGCCATAGCTCGCTTCGTTTCCGAGATATTTGCAGATATATCTCAAGGGAAGGGGCCTGACGGACATATTTCGAGATATTTCTTCTTCTTGTTGTTGTTCTTCTGCACAGCTAAGCTGGAAGTGGCATTTGCAGCTCGCAATAGTGCAGAGTTATCTCAAAGAAAGGGCCCACGGTGTTTCTGTATCTCTATTATGTTGGTGCGGCTTCGGAACTTTTAAATATCTTGATATATCTCGAGAACTACGCATCTGATCAAAAAATATCATAGAACATAAAAAGTAGGAAACTTAATTCTCTACAAAAAAGGTCTCTTAACATTTTGCCATAGCTCACTTCGTTTCCGAGATATTTGCAGATATATCTCACGGGAAGGGGCCTGACGGACATATTTCGAGATATTTCTTCTTCTTGTTGTTCTTCTTCTGCACAGCTAAGCTGGAAGTGGCATTTGCGGCTCGCACTAGTGCACAGTTATCTCAAAGAAAGGGGCCACGGTGTTTCTGTATCTCTATTATGTTGGTGCGTCTTCGGAACTTTTAAATATCTCGATATATCTCGAAAACTACGCTTCTGATCAAAAAATATCATAGAACGTAAATTGTAGGAAACATTATTCTCTACAAAAAAGGTCTCTTAACATTTTGCCATAGCTCGCTTCGTTTCCGAGATATTTGCAGATTTATCTCAAGGGATGGGGCCTGACGGACATATTTCGAGATATTTCTTCTTCTTGTTGTTCTTCTTCTGCACAGCTAAGCTGGAAGTGGCATTTGCAGCGCGCAATAGTGCAGAGTTATCTCAAAGAAAGGGGCCACGGTGTTTCTGTATCCCTATTATGTTGGTGCGGCTTCGGAACTTTTAAATATCTTGATATATCTCGAGAACTACGCATCTGATCAAAAAATATCATACTACATAAAAAGTAGGAAACTTAATTCTCTACAAGAAAGGTCTCTAAACATTTTGCCATAGCTCGCTTCGTTTCCGAGATATTTGCAGATTTATCTCAAGGGAAGGGGCCTGACGGACATATTTCGAGATGTTTCTTCTTCTTGTTGTTCTTCTTCTGCACAGCTAAGCTGGAAGTGGCATTTGCAGCTCGCAATAGTGCAGAGTTATCTCAAAGAAAGAGGCCACGGTGTTTCTGTACCTCTATTATGTGGGTGCAGCTTCGGAACTTTTAAATATCTTGATATATCTCGAGAACTACGCATCTGATCAAAAAATATCATCGAACATAAAAAGTAGGAAACTTAATTCTCTACAAAAAAGGTCTCTTAACATTTTGCCATAGCTCGCTTCGTTTCCGAGATATTTGCAGATTTATCTCAAGGGAAGTGGCCTGACGGACATATTTCGAGATATTTCTTCTTCTTGTTGTTCTTCTTGTGCACAGCTAAGCTGGAAGTGGCATTTGCAGCTCGCAATAGTGCAGAGTTATCCCAAAGAAAGGGGCCACGGTGTTTCTGCATCTCTATTATGTTGGTGCGGCTTCGGAACTTTTAAATATCTCGATATATCTCGAAAACTACGCTTCTGATCAAAAAATATCGGAGAACGTAAATTGTAGGAAAGATAATTCTGTACAAAAAAGGTCTCTTAACATTTTGCCATAGCTCGTTTCGTTTCCGAGATATTTGCAGATTTATCTCAAGGGAAGGGGCCTGACGGACATATTTCGAGATATTTCTTCTTCTTGTTGTTCTTCTTCTGCACAGCTAAGCTGGAAGTGGCATTTGCAGCTCGCAATAGTGCAGAGTTATCTCAAAGAAAGGAGCCACGGTGTTTCTGTATCTCTATTATGTTGGTGCGGCTTCGGAACTTTTAAATATCTTGATATATCTCGAGAACTACGCATCTGATCAAAAAATATCGTAGAACATAAAAAGTAGGAAACTTAATTCTCTACAAATAAGGTCTCTTAACATTTTGCCATAGCTCGCTTCGTTTCCGAGATATTTGCAGATTTATCTCGAGGGAAGGGGCCTGACGGACATATTTCGAGATATTTCTTCTTCTTGTTGTTCTTCTTCTGCACAGCTAAGCTGGAAGCGGCATTTGCGGCTCGCACTAGTGCAGAGTTATCTCAAAGAAAGGGGCCACGGTGTTTCTGTATCTCTATTATGTTGGTGCGGCTTCGGAACTTTTAAATATCTTGATATATCTCGAGAACTACGCCTCTGATCGAAAAATATCATAGAACATAAAAAGTAGGAAACTTAATTCTCTACAAAAAAGGTCTCTTAACATTTTCCCATAGCTGGCATCGTTTCCGAGATATTTGCAGATTTAGCTCAAGGGAAGGGGCCTGACGGACATATTCCGAGGTATTTCTTCTTCTTGTTGTTCCTCTTCTGCACAGCGAAGCTGGAAGTGGCATTTGCAGGTCGCAATAGTGCAGAGTTATCTCAAAGAAAGGGGCCACGGTGTTTCTGTATCTCTATTATGTTGGTGCGGCTTCGGAATTTTTAAATATCTCGATATATCTCGAAAACTACGCTTCTGATCAAAAAATATCAGAGAACGTAAATTGTAGGAAACATAATTCTCTACAAAAAAGGTCGCTTAACATTTTGCCATAGCTCGCTTGGTTTCCGAGATATTTGCAGATTTATCTCAAGGGAAGGGGCCTGACGGACATATTTCGAGATATTTCTTCTTCTTGTTGTTCTTCTTCTGCACAGCTAAGCTGGAAGTGGCATTTGCAGCTCGCAATAGTGCAGAGTTATCTCAAAGAAAGGGGCCACGGTGTTTCTGTATCTATTATGTTGGTGCGGCCTCGGAACTTTTAAATATCTTGATATATCTCGAGAACTACGCCTCTGATCGAAAAATATCATAGACCATAAAAAGTAGGAAACTTAATTCTCTACAAAAAAGGTCTCTTAACATTTTGCCATAGCTCGTTTCGTTTCCGAGATATTTGCAGATTTATCTCAAGGGAAGGGGCCTGACGGACATATTTCGAGATATTTCTTCTTCTTGTTGTTCTTCTTCTGCACAGCTAAGCTGGAAGTGGCATTTGCAGCTCGCAATAGTGCAGAGTTACCTCAAAGAAAGGGGCCACGGTGTGTCTGTATCTCTATTATGTTGGTGCCGCTTCGGAACTTTTAAATATCTGGATATATCTCGAGAACTACGCCTCTGATCGAAAAATATCATAGAACATAAAAAGTAGGAAACTTAATTCTCTACAAAAAAGGTCTCTTAACATTTTCCCATAGCTGGCATCGTTTCCGAGATATTTGCAGATTTAGCTCAAGGGAAGGGGCCTGACGGACATATTCCGAGATATTTCTTCTTCTTGTTGTTCCTCTTCTGCACAGCGAAGCTGGAAGTGGCATTTGCAGGTCGCAATAGTGCAGAGTTATCTCAAAGAAAGGGGCCACGGTGTTTCTGTATCTCTATTATGTTGGTGCGGCTTCGGAATTTTTAAATATCTCGATATATCTCGAAAACTACGCTTCTGATCAAAAAATATCAGAGAACGTAAATTGTAGGAAACATAATTCTCTACAAAAAAGGTCTCTTAACATTTTGCCATAGCTCGCTTGGTTTCCGAGATATTTGCAGATTTATCTCAAGGGAAGGGGCCTGACGGACATATTTCGAGATATTTCTTCTTCTTGTTGTTCTTCTTCTGCACAGCTAAGCTGGAAGTGGCATTTGCAGCTCGCAATAGTGCAGAGTTATCTCAAAGAAAGGGGCCACGGTGTTTCTGTATCTATTATGTTGGTGCGGCCTCGGAACTTTTAAATATCTTGATATATCTCGAGAACTACGCCTCTGATCGAAAAATATCATAGACCATAAAAAGTAGGAAACTTAATTCTCTACAAAAAAGGTCTCTTAACATTTTGCCATAGCTCGCTTCGTTTCCGAGATATTTGCAGATTTATCTCAAGGGAAGGGGCCTGACGGACATATTTCGAGATATTTCTTCTTCTTGTTGTTCTTCTTCTGCACAGCTAAGCTGGAAGTGGCATTTGCAGCTCGCAATAGTGCAGAGTTACCTCAAAGAAAGGGGCCACGGTGTGTCTGTATCTCTATTATGTTGGTGCCGCTTCGGAACTTTTAAATATCTGGATATATCTCGAGAACTGCGCATCTGATCAAAAAATATCATAGAACATAAAAAGTAGGAAACTTAATTCTCTACAAAAAAGGTCTCTTAACATTTTGCCATAGCTCGCTTCGTTTCCGAGATATTTGCAGATTTATCTCAAGGGAAGGGGTCTGACGGACATATTTCGAGATATTTCGTCTTCTTGTTGTTCTTCTTCTGCACAGCTAAGCTGGAAGTGGCATTTGCAGCGCGCAATAGTGCAGAGTTATCTCAAAGAAAGGGGCCACGGTGTTTCTGTATCTCTATTATGTTGGTGCGGCTTCGGAACTTTTAAATATCTTGATATATCTCGAGAACTACGCATCTGATCAAAAAATATCATAGAACATAAAAAGTAGGAAACTTAATTCTCTACAGAAAAGGTCTCTTAACATTTTGCCATAGCTCGCTTCGTTTCCGAGATATTTGCAGATTTATCTCAAGGGAAGGGGCCTAACGGACATATTTCGAGATATTTCTTCTTCTTGTTGTTCTTCTTCTGCACAGCTAAACTGGAAGTGGCATTTCCAGCTCGCAATAGTGCAGAGTTATCTCAAAGAAAGGGGCCACGGTGTTTCTGTATCTCTATTATGTTGGTGCGGCTTCGGAACTTTTAAATATCTCGATATATCTCGAAAACTACGCTTCTGATCAAAAAATATCATAGAACATAAATTGTAGGAAACATAATTCTCTACAAAAAAGGTCTCTTAACATTTTGCCATAGTTCGCTTCGTTTCCGAGATATTTGCAGATATATCTCAAGGGAAGGGGCCTGACGGACATATTTCGAGATATTTCTTCTTCTTGTTGTTCTTCTTCTGCACAGCTAAGCTGGAAGTGGCATTTGCGGCTCGCACTAGTGCAGAGTTATCTCAAAGAAAGGGGCCACGGTGTTTCTGTATCCCTATTATGTTGGTGCGGCTTCGGAACTTTTAAATATCTCGATATATCTCGCGAACTACGCTTCTGATCAAAAAATATCATAGAACATAAAGAGTAGGAAACATAATTCTCTACAAAAAACGTCTCTTAACATTTTGCCATAGCTCGCTTCGTTTCCGAGATATTTGCAGATTTATCTCAAGGGAAGGGGCCTGACGGACATATTTCGAGATATTTCTTCTTCTTGTTGTTCTTCTTCTGCACAGCTAAACTGGAAGTGGCATTTCCAGCTCGCAATAGTGCAGAGTTATCTCAAAGAAAGGGGCCACGGTGTTTCTGTATCTCTATTATGTTGGTGCGGCTTCGGAACTTTTAAATATCTCGATATATCTCGAAAACTACGCTTCTGATCAAAAAATATCATAGAACATAAATTGTAGGAAACATAATTCTCTACAAAAAAGGTCTCTTAACATTTTGCCATAGTTCGCTTCGTTTCCGAGATATTTGCAGATATATCTCAAGGGAAGGGGCCTGACGGACATATTTCGAGATATTTCTTCTTCTTGTTGTTCTTCTTCTGCACAGCTAAGCTGGAAGTGGCATTTGCGGCTCGCACTAGTGCAGAGTTATCTCAAAGAAAGGGGCCACGGTGTTTCTGTATCCCTATTATGTTGGTGCGGCTTCGGAACTTTTAAATATCTCGATATATCTCGCGAACTACGCTTCTGATCAAAAAATATCATAGAACATAAAGAGTAGGAAACATAATTCTCTACAAAAAAGGTCTCTTAACATTTTGCCATAGCTCGCTTCGTTTCCGAGATATTTGCAGATTTATCTCAAGGGAAGGGGCCTGACGGACATATTTCGAGATATTTCTTCTTCTTGTTGTTCTTCTTCTGCACAGCTAAGCTGGAAGCGGCATTTGCGGCTCGGAATAGTGCAGAGTTATCTCAAAGAAAGGGGCCACGGTGTTTCTGTATCTCTATTATGTTGGTGCGGCTTCGGAACTTTTAAATATCTTGATATATCTCGAGAACTACGCCTCTGATCGAAAAATATCATAGAACATAAAAAGTAGGAAACTTAATTCTCTACAAAAAAGGTCTCTTAACATTTTCCCATAGCTGGCATCGTTTCCGAGATATTTGCAGATTTAGCTCAAGGGAAGGGGCCTGACGGACATATTCCGAGATATTTCTTCTTCTTGTTGTTCCTCTTCTGCACAGCGAAGCTGGAAGTGGCATTTGCAGCTCGCAATAGTGCAGAGTTATCTCAAAGAAAGGGGCCACGGTGTTTCTGTATCTCTATTATGTTGGTGCGGCTTCGGAACTTTTAAATATCTCGATATATCTCGAAAACTACGCTTCTGATCAAAAAATATCAGAGAACGTAAATTGTAGGAAACATAATTCTCTACAAAAAAGGTCTCTTAACATTTTGCCATAGCTCGCTTGGTTTCCGAGATATTTGCAGATTTATCTCAAGGGAAGGGGCCTGACGGACATATTTCGAGATATTTCTTCTTCTTGTTGTTCTTCTTCTGCACAGCTAAGCTGGAAGTGGCATTTGCAGCTCGCAATAGTGCAGAGTTATCTCAAAGAAAGGGGCCACGGTGTTTCTGTATCTATTATGTTGGTGCGGCCTCGGAACTTTTAAATATCTTGATATATCTCGAGAACTACGCCTCTGATCGAAAAATATCATAGACCATAAAAAGTAGGAAACTTAATTCTCTACAAAAAAGGTCTCTTAACATTTTGCCATAGCTCGCTTCGTTTCCGAGATATTTGCAGATTTATCTCAAGGGAAGGGGCCTGACGGACATATTTCGAGATATTTCTTCTTCTTGTTGTTCTTCTTCTGCACAGCTAAGCTGGAAGTGGCATTTGCAGCTCGCAATAGTGCAGAGTTACCTCAAAGAAAGGGGCCACGGTGTGTCTGTATCTCTATTATGTTGGTGCCGCTTCGGAACTTTTAAATATCTGGATATATCTCGAGAACTGCGCATCTGATCAAAAAATATCATAGAACATAAAAAGTAGGAAACTTAATTCTCTACAAAAAAGGTCTCTTAACATTTTGCCATAGCTCGCTTGGTTTCCGAGATATTTGCAGATTTATCTCAAGGGAAGGGGTCTGACGGACATATTTCGAGATATTTCGTCTTCTTGTTGTTCTTCTTCTGCACAGCTAAGCTGGAAGTGGCATTTGCAGCGCGCAATAGTGCAGAGTTATCTCAAAGAAAGGGGCCACGGTGTTTCTGTATCTCTATTATGTTGGTGCGGCTTCGGAACTTTTAAATATCTTGATATATCTCGAGAACTACGCATCTGATCAAAAAATATCATAGAACATAAAAAGTAGGAAACTTAATTCTCTACAGAAAAGGTCTCTTAACATTTTGCCATAGCTCGCTTCGTTTCCGAGATATTTGCAGATTTATCTCAAGGGAAGGGGCCTAACGGACATATTTCGAGATATTTCTTCTTCTTGTTGTTCTTCTTCTGCACAGCTAAACTGGAAGTGGCATTTCCAGCTCGCAATAGTGCAGAGTTATCTCAAAGAAAGGGGCCACGGTGTTTCTGTATCTCTATTATGTTGGTGCGGCTTCGGAACTTTTAAATATCTCGATATATCTCGAAAACTACGCTTCTGATCAAAAAATATCATAGAACATAAATTGTAGGAAACATAATTCTCTACAAAAAAGGTCTCTTAACATTTTGCCATAGTTCGCTTCGTTTCCGAGATATTTGCAGATATATCTCAAGGGAAGGGGCCTGACGGACATATTTCGAGATATTTCTTCTTCTTGTTGTTCTTCTTCTGCACAGCTAAGCTGGAAGTGGCATTTGCGGCTCGCACTAGTGCAGAGTTATCTCAAAGAAAGGGGCCACGGTGTTTCTGTATCCCTATTATGTTGGTGCGGCTTCGGAACTTTTAAATATCTCGATATATCTCGCGAACTACGCTTCTGATCAAAAAATATCATAGAACATAAAGAGTAGGAAACATAATTCTCTACAAAAAAGGTCTCTTAACATTTTGCCATAGCTCGCTTCGTTTCCGAGATATTTGCAGATATATCTCAAGGGAAGGGGCCTGACGGACATATTTCGAGATATTTCTTCTTCTTGTTGTTCTTCTTCTGCACAGCTAAGCTGGAAGTGGCATTTACAGCTCGGAATAGTGCAGAGTTATCTCAAAGAAAGGGGCCACGGTGTTTCTGTATCTCTATTATGTTGGTGCGGCTTCGGAACTTTTAAATATCTTGATATATCTCGAGAACTACGCATCTGATCAAAAAATATCATAGAACATAAAAAGTAGGAAACTTAATTCTCTACAAAAAACGTCTCTTAACATTTTGCCATAGCTCGCTTCGTTTCCGAGATATTTGCAGATTTATCTCAAGGGAAGGGGCCTGACGGACATATTTCGAGATATTTCTTCTTCTTGTTGTTCTTCTTCTGCACAGCTAAGCTGGAAGTGGCATTTGCGGCTCGCACTAGTGCAGAGTTATCTCAAAGAAAGGGGCCACGGTGTTTCTGTATCCCTATTATGTTGGTGCGGCTTCGGAACTTTTAAATATCTTGATATATCTCGAGAACTACGCATCTGATCAAAAAATATCATAGAACAAGAAAAGTAGGAAACTTAATTCTCTACAAAAAAGGTCTCTTAACATTTTGCCATAGCTCTCTTTGTTTCCGAGATATTTGCAGATTTATCTCAAGGGAAGGGGCCTGACGGACATATTTCGAGATATTTCTTCTTCTTGTTGTTCTTCTTCTGCACAGCTAAGCTGGAAGTGGCATTTGCGGCTCGCACTAGTGCAGAGTTATCTCAAAGAAAGGGGCCACGGTGTTTCGGTATACCTATTATGTTGGTGCGGCTTCGGAACTTTTAAATATCTCAATATATCTCGAGAACTACGGTTCTGATCAAAAAATATCATAGAACATAAATTGTAGGAAACATAATTCTCTACAAAAAACGTCTCTTAACATTCTGCCATAGCTCGCTTCGTTTCCGAGATATTTGCAGATTTATCTCAAGGGAAGGGGCCTGACGGACATATTTCGAGATATTTCTTCTTCTTGTTGTTCTTCTTCTGCACAGCTAAGCTGGAAGTGGCATTTGCGGCTCGCACTAGTGCAGAGTTATCTCAAAGAAAGGGGCCACGGTGTTTCTGTATCCCTATTATGTTGGTGCGGCTTCGGAACTTTTAAATATCTCGATATATCTCGAGAACTACGCTTCTGATCAAAAAATATCATAGAACATAAATTGTAGGAAACATAATTCTCTACAAAAAAGGTCTCTTAACATTTTGCCATAGCTCGCTTCGTTTCCGAGATATTTGCAGATATATCTCAAGGGAAGGGGCCTGACGGACATATTTCGAGATATTTCTTCTTCTTGTTGTTCTTCCTCTGCACAGCTAAGCTGGAAGTGGCATTTGCAGCTCGCAATAGTGCAGAGTTATCTCAAAGAAAGGGGCCACGGTGTTTCTGTATCTCTATTATGTTGGTGCGGCTTCGGAACTTTTAAATATCTTGATATATCTCGAGAACTACGCATCTGATCAAAAAATATCATACAACATAAAAAGTAGGAAACTTAATTCTCTACAAAAAAGGTCTCTTAACATTTTGCCATAGCTCGCTTCGTTTCCGAGATATTTGCAGATATATCTCAAGGGAAGGGGCCTGACGGACATATTTCGAGATATTTCTTCTTCTTGTTGTTCTTCTTCTGCACAGCTAAACTGGAAGTGGCATTTCCAGCTCGCAATAGTGCAGAGTTATCTCAAAGAAAGGGGCCACGGTGTTTCTGTATCTCTATTATGTTGGTGCGGCTTCGGAACTTTTAAATATCTCGATATATCTCGAAAACTACGCTTCTGATCAAAAAATATCATAGAACATAAATTGTAGGAAACATAATTCTCTACAAAAAAGGTCTCTTAACATTTTGCCATAGTTCGCTTCGTTTCCGAGATATTTGCAGATATATCTCAAGGGAAGGGGCCTGACGGACATATTTCGAGATATTTCTTCTTCTTGTTGTTCTTCTTCTGCACAGCTAAGCTGGAAGTGGCATTTGCGGCTCGCACTAGTGCAGAGTTATCTCAAAGAAAGGGGCCACGGTGTTTCTGTATCCCTATTATGTTGGTGCGGCTTCGGAACTTTTAAATATCTCGATATATCTCGCGAACTACGCTTCTGATCAAAAAATATCATAGAACATAAAGAGTAGGAAACATAATTCTCTACAAAAAAGGTCTCTTAACATTTTGCCATAGCTCGCTTCGTTTCCGAGATATTTGCAGATATATCTCAAGGGAAGGGGCCTGACGGACATATTTCGAGATATTTCTTCTTCTTGTTGTTCTTCTTCTGCACAGCTAAGCTGGAAGTGGCATTTACAGCTCGGAATAGTGCAGAGTTATCTCAAAGAAAGGGGCCACGGTGTTTCTGTATCTCTATTATGTTGGTGCGGCTTCGGAACTTTTAAATATCTTGATATATCTCGAGAACTACGCATCTGATCAAAAAATATCATAGAACATAAAAAGTAGGAAACTTAATTCTCTACAAAAAACGTCTCTTAACATTTTGCCATAGCTCGCTTCGTTTCCGAGATATTTGCAGATTTATCTCAAGGGAAGGGGCCTGACGGACATATTTCGAGATATTTCTTCTTCTTGTTGTTCTTCTTCTGCACAGCTAAGCTGGAAGTGGCATTTGCGGCTCGCACTAGTGCAGAGTTATCTCAAAGAAAGGGGCCACGGTGTTTCTGTATCCCTATTATGTTGGTGCGGCTTCGGAACTTTTAAATATCTTGATATATCTCGAGAACTACGCATCTGATCAAAAAATATCATAGAACAAGAAAAGTAGGAAACTTAATTCTCTACAAAAAAGGTCTCTTAACATTTTGCCATAGCTCTCTTTGTTTCCGAGATATTTGCAGATTTATCTCAAGGGAAGGGGCCTGACGGACATATTTCGAGATATTTCTTCTTCTTGTTGTTCTTCTTCTGCACAGCTAAGCTGGAAGTGGCATTTGCGGCTCGCACTAGTGCAGAGTTATCTCAAAGAAAGGGGCCACGGTGTTTCGGTATACCTATTATGTTGGTGCGGCTTCGGAACTTTTAAATATCTCAATATATCTCGAGAACTACGCTTCTGATCAAAAAATATCATAGAACATAAATTGTAGGAAACATAATTCTCTACAAAAAACGTCTCTTAACATTCTGCCATAGCTCGCTTCGTTTCCGAGATATTTGCAGATTTATCTCAAGGGAAGGGGCCTGACGGACATATTTCGAGATATTTCTTCTTCTTGTTGTTCTTCTTCTGCACAGCTAAGCTGGAAGTGGCATTTGCAGCTCGCAATAGTGCAGAGTTATCTCAAAGAAAGGGGCCACGGTGTTTCTGTATCTCTATTATGTTGGTGCGGCTTCGGAACTTTTAAATATCTTGATATATCTCGAGAACTACGCATCTGATCAAAAAATATCATACAACATAAAAAGTAGGAAACTTAATTCTCTACAAAAAAGGTCTCTTAACATTTTGCCATAGCTCGCTTCGTTTCCGAGATATTTGCAGATTTATCTCAAGGGAAGGGGCCTGACGGACATATTTCGAGATATTTCTTCTTCTTGTTGTTCTTCTTCTGCACAGCTAAGCTGGAAGTGGCATTTGCAGCGCGCAATAGTGCAGAGTTATCTCAAAGAAAGGGGCCACGGTGTTTCTGTATCTCTATTATGTTGGTGCGGCTTCGGAACTTTTAAATATCTCGATATATCTCGAAAACTACGCTTCTGATCAAAAAATATCATAGAACATAAATTGTAGGAAACATAATTCTCTACAACAAAGGTCTCTTAACATTTTGCCATAGCTCGCTTCGTTTCCGAGATATTTGCAGATATATCTCAAGGGAAGGGGCCTGACGGACATATTTCGAGATATTTCTTCTTCTTGTTGTTCTTCCTCTGCACAGCTAAGCTGGAAGTGGCATTTGCAGCTCGCAATAGTGCAGAGTTATCTCAAAGAAAGGGGCCACGGTGTTTCTGTATCTCTATTATGTTGGTGCGGCTTCGGAACTTTTAAATATCTTGATATATCTCGAAAACTACGCTTCTGATCAAAAAATATCATAGAACATAAATTGTAGGAAACATAATTCTCGACAAAAAAGGTCTCTTAACATTTTGCCATAGCTCGCTTCGTTTCCGAGGTATTTGCAGATATATCTCAAGGGAAGGGGCCTGACGGACATATTTCGAGATATTTCTTCTTCTTGTTGTTCTTCTTCTGCACAGCTAAGCTGGAAGTGGCATTTGCGGCTCGCACTAGTGCACAGTTATCTCAAAGAAAGGGGCCACGGTGTTTCTGTATCTCTATTATGTTGGTGCGGCTTCGGAACTTTTAAATATCTCGATATATCTCGAAAACTACGCTTCTGATCAAAAAATATCATAGAACATAAATTGTAGGAAACATAATTCTCGACAAAAAAGGTCTCTTAACATTTTGCCATAGCTCGCTTCGTTTCCGAGATATTTGCAGATATATCTCAAGGGAAGGGGCCTGACGGACATATTTCGAGATATTTCTTCTTCTTGTTGTTCTTCTTCTGCACAGCTAAGCTGGAAGTGGCATTTGCAGCTCGCAATAGTGCAGAGTTATCTCAAAGAAAGGGGCCACGGTGTTTCTGTATCTCTATTATGTTGGTGCGGCTTCGGAACTTTTAAATATCTTGATATATCTCGAGAACTACGCGTCTGATCAAAAAATATCATAGAACATAAAAAGTAGGAAACTTAATTCTCTACAAAAAAGGTCTCTTAACATTTTGCCATAGCTCGCTTCGTTTCCGAGATATTTGCAGATTTATCTCAAGGGAAGGGGCCTAACGGACATATTTCGAGATATTTCTTCTTCTTGTTGTTCTTCTTCTGCACAGCTAAACTGGAAGTGGCATTTCCAGCTCGCAATAGTGCAGAGTTATCTCAAAGAAAGGGGCCACGGTGTTTCTGTATCTCTATTATGTTGGTGCGGCTTCGGAACTTTTAAATATCTCGATATATCTCGACCACTACGCTTCTGATCAAAAAATATCATAGAACATAAATTGTAGGAAACATAATTCTCGACAAAAAAGGTCTCTTAACATTTTGCCATAGCTCGCTTCCTTTCCGAGATATTTGCAGATATATCTCAAGGGAAGGGGCCTGACGGACATATTTCGAGATATTTCTTCTTCTTGTTGTTCTTCTTCTGCACAGCTAAGCTGGAGGTGGCATTTGCAGCGCGCAATAGTGCAGAGTTATCTCAAAGAAAGGGGCCACGGTGTTTCTGTATCTCTATTATGTTGGTGCGGCTTCGGAACTTTTAAATATCTTGATATATCTCGAGAACTACGCATCTGATCAAAAAATATCATAGAACATAAAAAGTAGGAAACTTAATTCTCTACAAAAAAGGTCTCTTAATATTTTGCCATAGCTCGCTTCGTTTCCGAGATATTTGCAGATTTATCTCAAGGGAAGGGGACTAACGGACATATTTCGAGATATTTCTTCTTCTTGTTGTTCTTCTTCTGCACAGCTAAACTGGAAGTGGCATTTCCAGCTCGCAATAGTGCAGAGTTATCTCAAAGAAAGGGGCCACGGTGTTTCTGTATCTCTATTATGTTGGTGCGGCTTCGGAACTTTTAAATATCTCGATATATCTCGAAAACTACGCTTCTGATCAAAAAATATCATAGAACATAAATTGTAGGAAACATAATTCTCGACAAAAAAGGTCTCTTAACATTTTGCCATAGCTCGCTTCGTTTCCGAGATATTTGCAGATATATCTCAAGGGAAGGGGCCTGACGGACATATTTCGAGATATTTCTTCTTCTTGTTGTTCTTCTTCTGCACAGCTAAGCTGGAAGTGGCATTTGCAGCTCGCAATAGTGCAGAGTTATCTCAAAGAAAGGGGCCACGGTGTTTCTGTATCTCTATTATGTTGGTGCGGCTTCGGAACTTTTAAATATCTTGATATATCTCGAGAACTACGCGTCTGATCAAAAAATATCATAGAACATAAAAAGTAGGAAACTTAATTCTCTACAAAAAAGGTCTCTTAACATTTTGCCATAGCTCGCTTCGTTTCCGAGATATTTGCAGATTTATCTCAAGGGAAGGGGCCTAACGGACATATTTCGAGATATTTCTTCTTCTTGTTGTTCTTCTTCTGCACAGCTAAACTGGAAGTGGCATTTCCAGCTCGCAATAGTGCAGAGTTATCTCAAAGAAAGGGGCCACGGTGTTTCTGTATCTCTATTATGTTGGTGCGGCTTCGGAACTTTTAAATATCTCGATATATCTCGACCACTACGCTTCTGATCAAAAAATATCATAGAACATAAATTGTAGGAAACATAATTCTCGACAAAAAAGGTCTCTTAACATTTTGCCATAGCTCGCTTCCTTTCCGAGATATTTGCAGATATATCTCAAGGGAAGGGGCCTGACGGACATATTTCGAGATATTTCTTCTTCTTGTTGTTCTTCTTCTGCACAGCTAAGCTGGAGGTGGCATTTGCAGCGCGCAATAGTGCAGAGTTATCTCAAAGAAAGGGGCCACGGTGTTTCTGTATCTCTATTATGTTGGTGCGGCTTCGGAACTTTTAAATATCTTGATATATCTCGAGAACTACGCATCTGATCAAAAAATATCATAGAACATAAAAAGTAGGAAACTTAATTCTCTACAAAAAAGGTCTCTTAATATTTTGCCATAGCTCGCTTCGTTTCCGAGATATTTGCAGATTTATCTCAAGGGAAGGGGACTAACGGACATATTTCGAGATATTTCTTCTTCTTGTTGTTCTTCTTCTGCACAGCTAAACTGGAAGTGGCATTTCCAGCTCGCAATAGTGCAGAGTTATCTCAAAGAAAGGGGCCACGGTGTTTCTGTATCTCTATTATGTTGGTGCGGCTTCGGAACTTTTAAATATCTCGATATATCTCGAAAACTACGCTTCTGATCAAAAAATATCATAGAACATAAATTGTAGGAAACATAATTCTCGACAAAAAAGGTCTCTTAACATTTTGCCATAGCTCGCTTCGTTTCCGAGATATTTGCAGATATATCTCAAGGGAAGGGGCCTGACGGACATATTTCGAGATATTTCTTCTTCTTGTTGTTCTTCTTCTGCACAGCTAAGCTGGAAGTGGCATTTGCAGCTCGCAATAGTGCAGAGTTATCTCAAAGAAAGGGGCCACGGTGTTTCTGTATCTCTATTATGTTGGTGCGGCTTCGGAACTTTTAAATATCTTGATATATCTCGAGAACTACGCGTCTGATCAAAAAATATCATAGAACATAAAAAGTAGGAAACTTAATTCTCTACAAAAACGGTCTCTTAACATTTTGCCATAGCTCGCTTCGTTTCCGAGATATTTGCAGATATATCTCAAGGGAAGGGGCCTGACGGACATATTTCGAGATATTTCTTCTTCTTGTTGTTCTTCTTCTGCACAGCTAAGCTGGAAGTGGCATTTGCGGCTCGCACTAGTGCACAGTTATCTCAAAGAAAGGGGCCACGGTGTTTCTGTATCTCTATTATGTTGGTGCGGCTTCGGAACTTTTAAATATCTCGATATATCTCGAAAACTACGCTTCTGATCAAAAAATATCATAGAACATAAATTGTAGGAAACATAATTCTCTACAAAAAGGGTCTCTTAACATTTTGCCATAGCTCGCTTCGTTTCCGAGATATTTGCAGATATATCTCAAGGGAAGGGGCCTGACGGACATATTTCGAGATATTTCTTCTTCTTGTTGTTCTTCTTCTGCACAGCTAAGCTGGTAGTGGCATTTGCGGCTCGCACTAGTGCAGAGTTATCTCAAAGAAAGGGGCCACGGTGTTTCTGTGTCCCTATTATGTTGGTGCGGCTTCGGAACTTCTAAATATCTCGATATATCTCGAGAACTACGCTTCTGATCAAAAAATACCATAGAACATAAATTGTAGAAAACATAATTCTCTACAAAAAAGGTCTCTTAACATTTTGCCATAGCTCGCTTCGTTTCCGAGATATTTGCAGATATATCTCAAGGGAAGGGGCCTGACGGACATATTTCGAGATATTTCTTCTTCTTGTTGTTCTTCTTCTGCACAGCTAAGCTGGAAGTGGCATTTACAGCTCGGAATAGTGCTGAGTTATCTCAAAGAGAGGGGTCACGGTGTTTCTGTATCTCTATTATGTTGGTGCGGCTTCGGAACTTTTAAATATCTTGATATATCTCGAGAACTACGCATCTGATCAAAAAATATCATAGAACATAAAAAGTAGGAAACTTAATTCTCTACAAAAAAGGTCTCTTAACATTATGCCATAGCTCGCTTCGTTTCCGAGATATTTGCAGATTTATCTCAAAGGAAGGGGCCTAACGGACATATTTCGAGATATTTCTTCTTCTTGTTGTTCGTCTTCTGCACAGCTAAACTGGAAGTGGCATTTCCAGCTCGCAATAGTGCAGAGTTATCTCAAAGAGAGGGGCCACGGTGTTTCTGTATCTCTATTATGTTGGTGCGGCTTCGGAACTTTTAAATATCTTGATATATCTCGAGAACTACGCATCTGATCAAAAAATATCGTAGAACATGAAAAGTAGGAAACTTAGTTCTCTACAAAAAAGGTCTCTTAACATTTTGCCATAGCTCGCTTCGTTTCCGAGATATTTGCAGATATATCTCAAGGGAAGGGGCCTGACGGACATATTTCGAGATATTTCTTCTTCTTGTTGTTCTTCTTCTGCACAGCTAAGCTGGAAGTGGCATTTGCAGCTCGCAATAGTGCAGAGTTATCTCAAAGAAAGGGGCCACGGTGTTTCTGTATCTCTATTATGTTGGTGCGGCTTCGGAACTTTTAAATATCTTGATATATCTCGAGAACTACGCGTCTGATCAAAAAATATCATAGAACATAAAAAGTAGGAAACTTAATTCTCTACAAAAACGGTCTCTTAACATTTTGCCATAGCTCGCTTCGTTTCCGAGATATTTGCAGATATATCTCAAGGGAAGGGGCCTGACGGACATATTTCGAGATATTTCTTCTTCTTGTTGTTCTTCTTCTGCACAGCTAAGCTGGTAGTGGCATTTGCGGCTCGCACTAGTGCAGAGTTATCTCAAAGAAAGGGGCCACGGTGTTTCTGTGTCCCTATTATGTTGGTGCGGCTTCGGAACTTTTAAATATCTCGATATATCTCGAGAACTACGCTTCTGATCAAAAAATATCATAGAACATAAATTGTAGAAAACATAATTCTCTACAAAAAAGGTCTCTTAACATTTTGCCATAGCTCGCTTCGTTTCCGAGATATTTGCAGATATATCTCAAGGGAAGGGGCCTGACGGACATATTTCGAGATATTTCTTCTTCTTGTTGTTCTTCTTCTGCACAGCTAAGCTGGAAGTGGCATTTACAGCTCGGAATAGTGCAGAGTTATCTCAAAGAAAGGGGCCACGGTGTTTCTGTATCTCTATTATGTTGGTGCGGCTTCGGAACTTTTAAATATCTTGATATATCTCGAGAACTACGCATCTGATCAAAAAATATCATAGAACATAAAAAGTAGGAAACTTAATTCTCTACAAAAAACGTCTCTTAACATTTTGCCATAGCTCGCTTCGTTTCCGAGATATTTGCAGATTTATCTCAAGGGAAGGGGCCTGACGGACATATTTCGAGATATTTCTTCTTCTTGTTGTTCTTCTTCTGCACAGCTAAGCTGGAAGTGGCATTTGCGGCTCGCACTAGTGCAGAGTTATCTCAAAGAAAGGGGCCACGGTGTTTCTGTATCCCTATTATGTTGGTGCGGCTTCGGAACTTTTAAATATCTTGATATATCTCGAGAACTACGCATCTGATCAAAAAATATCATAGAACAATAAAAGTAGGAAACTTAATTCTCTACAAAAAAGGTCTCTTAACATTTTGCCATAGCTCTCTTTGTTTCCGAGATATTTGCAGATTTATCTCAAGGGAAGGGGCCTGACGGACATATTTCGAGATATTTCTTCTTCTTGTTGTTCTTCTTCTGCACAGCTAAGCTGGAAGTGGCATTTGCGGCTCGCACTAGTGCAGAGTTATCTCAAAGAAAGGGGCCACGGTGTTTCGGTATACCTATTATGTTGGTGCGGCTTCGGAACTTTTAAATATCTCAATATATCTCGAGAACTACGCTTCTGATCAAAAAATATCATAGAACATAAATTGTAGGAAACATAATTCTCTACAAAAAACGTCTCTTAACATTCTGCCATAGCTCGCTTCGTTTCCGAGATATTTGCAGATTTATCTCAAGGGAAGGGGCCTGACGGACATATTTCGAGATATTTCTTCTTCTTGTTGTTCTTCTTCTGCACAGCTAAGCTGGAAGTGGCATTTGCGGCTCGCACTAGTGCAGAGTTATCTCAAAGAAAGGGGCCACGGTGTTTCTGTATCCCTATTATGTTGGTGCGGCTTCGGAACTTTTAAATATCTCGATATATCTCGAGAACTACGCTTCTGATCAAAAAATATCATAGAACATAAATTGTAGGAAACATAATTCTCTACAAAAAAGGTCTCTTAACATTTTGCCATAGCTCGCTTCGTTTCCGAGATATTTGCAGATATATCTCAAGGGAAGGGGCCTGACGGACATATTTCGAGATATTTCTTCTTCTTGTTGTTCTTCCTCTGCACAGCTAAGCTGGAAGTGGCATTTGCAGCTCGCAATAGTGCAGAGTTATCTCAAAGAAAGGGGCCACGGTGTTTCTGTATCTCTATTATGTTGGTGCGGCTTCGGAACTTTTAAATATCTTGATATATCTCGAGAACTACGCATCTGATCAAAAAATATCATACAACATAAAAAGTAGGAAACTTAATTCTCTACAAAAAAGGTCTCTTAACATTTTGCCATAGCTCGCTTCGTTTCCGAGATATTTGCAGATTTATCTCAAGGGAAGGGGCCTGACGGACATATTTCGAGATATTTCTTCTTCTTGTTGTTCTTCTTCTGCACAGCTAAGCTGGAAGTGGCATTTGCAGCGCGCAATAGTGCAGAGTTATCTCAAAGAAAGGGGCCACGGTGTTTCTGTATCTCTATTATGTTGGTGCGGCTTCGGAACTTTTAAATATCTCGATATATCTCGAAAACTACGCTTCTGATCAAAAAATATCATAGAACATAAATTGTAGGAAACATAATTCTCTACAAAAAACGTCTCTTAACATTCTGCCATAGCTCGCTTCGTTTCCGAGATATTTGCAGATTTATCTCAAGGGAAGGGGCCTGACGGACATATTTCGAGATATTTCTTCTTCTTGTTGTTCTTCTTCTGCACAGCTAAGCTGGAAGTGGCATTTGCGGCTCGCACTAGTGCAGAGTTATCTCAAAGAAAGGGGCCACGGTGTTTCTGTATCCCTATTATGTTGGTGCGGCTTCGGAACTTTTAAATATCTCGATATATCTCGAGAACTACGCTTCTGATCAAAAAATATCATAGAACATAAATTGTAGGAAACATAATTCTCTACAAAAAAGGTCTCTTAACATTTTGCCATAGCTCGCTTCGTTTCCGAGATATTTGCAGATATATCTCAAGGGAAGGGGCCTGACGGACATATTTCGAGATATTTCTTCTTCTTGTTGTTCTTCCTCTGCACAGCTAAGCTGGAAGTGGCATTTGCAGCTCGCAATAGTGCAGAGTTATCTCAAAGAAAGGGGCCACGGTGTTTCTGTATCTCTATTATGTTGGTGCGGCTTCGGAACTTTTAAATATCTTGATATATCTCGAGAACTACGCATCTGATCAAAAAATATCATACAACATAAAAAGTAGGAAACTTAATTCTCTACAAAAAAGGTCTCTTAACATTTTGCCATAGCTCGCTTCGTTTCCGAGATATTTGCAGATTTATCTCAAGGGAAGGGGCCTGACGGACATATTTCGAGATATTTCTTCTTCTTGTTGTTCTTCTTCTGCACAGCTAAGCTGGAAGTGGCATTTGCAGCGCGCAATAGTGCAGAGTTATCTCAAAGAAAGGGGCCACGGTGTTTCTGTATCTCTATTATGTTGGTGCGGCTTCGGAACTTTTAAATATCTCGATATATCTCGAAAACTACGCTTCTGATCAAAAAATATCATAGAACATAAATTGTAGGAAACATAATTCTCTACAACAAAGGTCTCTTAACATTTTGCCATAGCTCGCTTCGTTTCCGAGATATTTGCAGATATATCTCAAGGGAAGGGGCCTGACGGACATATTTCGAGATATTTCTTCTTCTTGTTGTTCTTCCTCTGCACAGCTAAGCTGGAAGTGGCATTTGCAGCTCGCAATAGTGCAGAGTTATCTCAAAGAAAGGGGCCACGGTGTTTCTGTATCTCTATTATGTTGGTGCGGCTTCGGAACTTTTAAATATCTTGATATATCTCGAAAACTACGCTTCTGATCAAAAAATATCATAGAACATAAATTGTAGGAAACATAATTCTCGACAAAAAAGGTCTCTTAACATTTTGCCATAGCTCGCTTCGTTTCCGAGGTATTTGCAGATATATCTCAAGGGAAGGGGCCTGACGGACATATTTCGAGATATTTCTTCTTCTTGTTGTTCTTCTTCTGCACAGCTAAGCTGGTAGTGGCATTTGCGGCTCGCACTAGTGCAGAGTTATCTCAAAGAAAGGGGCCACGGTGTTTCTGTGTCCCTATTATGTTGGTGCGGCTTCGGAACTTTTAAATATCTTGATATATCTCGAGAACTACGCATCTGATCAAAAAATATCATAGAACATAAAAAGTAGGAAACTTAATTCTCTACAAAAAAGGTCTCTTAACATTTTGCCATAGCTCGCTTCGTTTCCGAGATATTTGCAGATTTATCTCAAGGGAAGGGGCCTAACGGACATATTTCGAGATATTTCTTCTTCTTGTTGTTCTTCTTCTGCACAGCTAAACTGGAAGTGGCATTTCCAGCTCGCAATAGTGCAGAGTTATCTCAAAGAAAGGGGCCACGGTGTTTCTGTATCTCTATTATGTTGGTGCGGCTTCGGAACTTTTAAATATCTCGATATATCTCGACCACTACGCTTCTGATCAAAAAATATCATAGAACATAAATTGTAGGAAACATAATTCTCGACAAAAAAGGTCTCTTAACATTTTGCCATAGCTCGCTTCCTTTCCGAGATATTTGCAGATATACCTCAAGGGAAGGGGCCTGACGGACATATTTCGAGATATTTCTTCTTCTTGTTGTTCTTCTTCTGCACAGCTAAGCTGGAGGTGGCATTTGCAGCGCGCAATAGTGCAGAGTTATCTCAAAGAAAGGGGCCACGGTGTTTCTGTATCTCTATTATGTTGGTGCGGCTTCGGAACTTTTAAATATCTTGATATATCTCGAGAACTACGCATCTGATCAAAAAATATCATAGAACATAAAAAGTAGGAAACTTAATTCTCTACAAAAAAGGTCTCTTAATATTTTGCCATAGCTCGCTTCGTTTCCGAGATATTTGCAGATTTATCTCAAGGGAAGGGGACTAACGGACATATTTCGAGATATTTCTTCTTCTTGTTGTTCTTCTTCTGCACAGCTAAACTGGAAGTGGCATTTCCAGCTCGCAATAGTGCAGAGTTATCTCAAAGAAAGGGGCCACGGTGTTTCTGTATCTCTATTATGTTGGTGCGGCTTCGGAACTTTTAAATATCTCGATATATCTCGAAAACTACGCTTCTGATCAAAAAATATCATAGAACATAAATTGTAGGAAACATAATTCTCGACAAAAAAGGTCTCTTAACATTTTGCCATAGCTCGCTTCGTTTCCGAGATATTTGCAGATATATCTCAAGGGAAGGGGCCTGACGGACATATTTCGAGATATTTCTTCTTCTTGTTGTTCTTCTTCTGCACAGCTAAGCTGGAAGTGGCATTTGCAGCTCGCAATAGTGCAGAGTTATCTCAAAGAAAGGGGCCACGGTGTTTCTGTATCTCTATTATGTTGGTGCGGCTTCGGAACTTTTAAATATCTTGATATATCTCGAGAACTACGCGTCTGATCAAAAAATATCATAGAACATAAAAAGTAGGAAACTTAATTCTCTACAAAAACGGTCTCTTAACATTTTGCCATAGCTCGCTTCGTTTCCGAGATATTTGCAGATATATCTCAAGGGAAGGGGCCTGACGGACATATTTCGAGATATTTCTTCTTCTTGTTGTTCTTCTTCTGCACAGCTAAGCTGGAAGTGGCATTTGCGGCTCGCACTAGTGCACAGTTATCTCAAAGAAAGGGGCCACGGTGTTTCTGTATCTCTATTATGTTGGTGCGGCTTCGGAACTTTTAAATATCTCGATATATCTCGAGAACTACGCTTCTGATCAAAAAATATCATAGAACATAAATTGTAGAAAACATAATTCTCTACAAAAAAGGTCTCTTAACATTTTGCCATAGCTCGCTTCGTTTCCGAGATATTTGCAGATATATCTCAAGGGAAGGGGCCTGACGGACATATTTCGAGATATTTCTTCTTCTTGTTGTTCTTCTTCTGCACAGCTAAGCTGGAAGTGGCATTTACAGCTCGGAATAGTGCTGAGTTATCTCAAAGAGAGGGGTCACGGTGTTTCTGTATCTCTATTATGTTGGTGCGGCTTCGGAACTTTTAAATATCTTGATATATCTCGAGAACTACGCATCTGATCAAAAAATATCATAGAACATAAAAAGTAGGAAACTTAATTCTCTACAAAAAAGGTCTCTTAACATTATGCCATAGCTCGCTTCGTTTCCGAGATATTTGCAGATTTATCTCAAAGGAAGGGGCCTAACGGACATATTTCGAGATATTTCTTCTTCTTGTTGTTCTTCTTCTGCACAGCTAAACTGGAAGTGGCATTTCCAGCTCGCAATAGTGCAGAGTTATCTCAAAGAGAGGGGCCACGGTGTTTCTGTATCTCTATTATGTTGGTGCGGCTTCGGAACTTTTAAATATCTTGATATATCTCGAGAACTACGCATCTGATCAAAAAATATCATAGAACATGAAAAGTAGGAAACTTAATTCTCTACAAAAAAGGTCTCTTAACATTTTGCCATAGCTCGCTTGGTTTCCGAGATATTTGCAGATTTATCTCAAGGGAAGGGGCCTGAGGGACATATTTCGAGATATTTCTTCTTCTTGTTGTTCTTCTTCTGCACAGCTAAGCTGGAAGTGGCATTTGCAGCTCGCAATAGTACAGAGTTACCTCAAAGAAAGAGGCCACGGTGTTTCTGTATCTCTATTATGTTGGTGCCGCTTCGGAACTTTTAAATATCTGGATATATCTCGAGAACTACGCATCTGATCAAAAAATATCATAGAACATAAAAAGTAGGAAACTTAATTCTCTACAAAAAAGGTCTCTTAACATTTTGCCATAGCTCGCTTGGTTTCCGAGATATTTGCAGATTTATCTCAAGGGAAGGGGCCTGAGGGACATATTTCGAGATATTTCTTCTTCTTGTTGTTCTTCTTCTGCACAGCTAAGCTGGAAGTGGCATTTGCAGCTCGCAATAGTGCAGAGTTACCTCAAAGAAAGGGGCCACGGTGTTTCTGTATCTCTATTATGTTGGTGCCGCTTCGGAACTTTTAAATATCTGGATATATCTCGAGAACTACGCATCTGATCAAAAAATATCATAGAACATAAAAAGTAGGAAACTTAATTCTCTACAAAAAAGGTCTCTTAACATTTTGCCATAGCTCGCTTCGTTTCCGAGATATTTGCAGATTTATCCCAAGGGAAGGGGCCTGACGGACATATTTCGAGATATTTCTTCTTCTTGTTGTTCTTCTTCTGCACAGCTAAGCTGGAAGTGGCATTTGCAGCTCGCAGTAGTGCAGAGTTATCTCAAAGAAAGGGGCCACGGTGTTTCTGTATCTCTATTATGTTGGTGCGGCTTCGGAACTTTTAAATATCTTGATATATCTCGAGAACTACGCATCTGATCAAAAAATATCATAGAACATAAAAAGTAGGAAACTTAATTCTCTACAAAAAAGGTCTCTTAATATTTTGCCATAGCTCGCTTCGTTTCCGAGATATTTGCAGATTTATCTCAAGGGAAGGGGCCTGACGGACATATTTCGAGATATTTCTTCTTCTTGTTGTTCTTCTTCTGCACAGCTAAGCTGGAAGTGGCATTTGCAGCTCGCAATTGTGCAGAGTTATCTCAAAGAGAGGGGCCACGGTGTTTCTGTATCTCTATTATGTTGGTGCGGCTTCGGATCTTTTAAATATCTTGATATATCTCGAGAACTACGCATCTGTTCAAAAAATATCATAGAACATAAAAAGTACGAATCCTAATTTTCTACAAAAAAGGTCTCTTAACATTTTGCCGTAGCTCGCTTCGTTTCCGAGATATTTGCAGATTTATCTCAAGGGAAGGGGCCTGACGGACATATTTCCAGATATTTCTTCTTCTTGTTGTTCTTCTTCTGCACAGCTAAGCTGGAAGTGGCATTTGCAGCTCGCAATAGTGCAGAGTTATCTCAAAGAAAGGGGCCACGGTGTTTCTGTATCTCTATTATGTTGGTGCGGCTTCGGAACTTTTAAATATCTCGATATATCTCGAAAACTACGCTTCTGATCAAAAAATATCAGAGAACGTAAATTGTAGGAAACATAATTCTCTACAATAAAGGTCTCTTAAGATTTTGCCATAGCTCGCTTCGTTTCCGAGATATTTGCAGATTTATCTCAAGGGAAGGGGCCTGACGGACATATTTCGAGATATTTCTTCTTCTTGTTGTTCTTCTTCTGCACAGCTAAGCTGGAAGTGGCATTTGCAGCTCGCAATAGTGCAGAGTTATATCAAAGAAAGGGGCCACGGTGTTTCTGTATCTCTATTATGTTGGTGCGGCTTCGGAACTTTTAAATATCTTGATATATCTCGAGAACTACGCATCTGATCAAAAAATATCGTAGAACATAAAAAGTAGGAAACTTAATTCTCTACAAATAAGGTCTCTTAACATTTTGCCATAGCTCGCTTGGTTTCCGAGATATTTGCAGATTTATCTCAAGGGAAGGGGCCTGAGGGACATATTTCGAGATATTTCTTCTTCTTGTTGTTCTTCTTCTGCACAGCTAAGCTGGAAGTGGCATTTGCAGCTCGCAATAGTGCAGAGTTACCTCAAAGAAAGGGGCCACGGTGTTTCTGTATCTCTATTATGTTGGTGCCGCTTCGGAACTTTTAAATATCTTGATATATCTCGAGAACTACGCGTCTGATCAAAAAATATCATAGAACATAAAAAGTAGGAAACTTAATTCTCTACAAAAAAGTCTGTTAACATTTTGCCATAGCTCGCTTCGTTTCCGAGATATTTGCAGATTTATCTCAAGGGAAGGGGCCTAACGGACATATTTCGAGATATTTCTTCTTCTTGTTGTTCTTCTTCTGCACAGCTAAACTGGAAGTGGCATTTCCAGCTCGCAATATTGCAGAGTTATCTCAAAGAGAGGGGCCACGGTGTTTCTGTATCTCTATTATGTTGGTGCGGCTTCGGAACTTTTAAATATCTTGATATATCTCGAGAACTACGCCTCTGATCGAAAAATATCATAGAACATAAAAAGTAGGAAACTTAATTCTCTACAAAAAAGGTCTCTTAACATTTTGCCATAGCTCGCTTCGTTTCCGAGATATTTGCAGATTTATCTCAAGGGAAGGGGCCTGACGGACATATTTCGAAATATTTCTTCTTCTTGTTGTTCTTCTTCTGCACAGCTAAGCTGGAAGTGGCATTTGCAGCTCGCAATAGTGCAGAGTTATCTCAAAGAAAGGGGCCACGGTGTTTCTGTATCTCTATTATGTTGGTGCGGCTTCGGAACTTTTAAATATCTCGATATATCTCGAAAACTACGCTTCTGATCAAAAAATATCAGAGAACGTAAATTGTAGGAAACATAATTCTCTACAATAAAGGTCTCTTAAGATTTTGCCATAGCTCGCTTCGTTTCCGAGATATTTGCAGATTTATCTCAAGGGAAGGGGCCTGACGGACATATTTCGAGATATTTCTTCTTCTTGTTGTTCTTCTTCTGCACAGCTAAGCTGGAAGTGGCATTTGCAGCTCGCAATAGTGCAGAGTTATATCAAAGAAAGGGGCCACGGTGTTTCTGTATCTCTATTATGTTGGTGCGGCTTCGGAACTTTTAAATATCTTGATATATCTCGAGAACTACGCATCTGATCAAAAAATATCGTAGAACATAAAAAGTAGGAAACTTAATTCTCTACAAATAAGGTCTCTTAACATTTTGCCATAGCTCGCTTGGTTTCCGAGATATTTGCAGATTTATCTCAAGGGAAGGGGCCTGAGGGACATATTTCGAGATATTTCTTCTTCTTGTTGTTCTTCTTCTGCACAGCTAAGCTGGAAGTGGCATTTGCAGCTCGCAATAGTGCAGAGTTACCTCAAAGAAAGGGGCCACGGTGTTTCTGTATCTCTATTATGTTGGTGCCGCTTCGGAACTTTTAAATATCTTGATATATCTCGAGAACTACGCATCTGGTCAAAAAATATCATAGAACATAAAAAGTAGGAATCCTAATTTTCTACAAAAAAGGTCTCTAGACATTTTGCCGTAGCTCGCTTCGTTTCCGAGATATTTGCAGATTTATCTCAAGGGAAGGGGCCTGACGGACATATTTCCAGATATTTCTTCTTCTTGTTGTTCTTCTTCTGCACAGCTAAGCTGGAAGTGGCATTTGCAGCTCGCAATAGTGCAGAGTTATCTCAAAGAAAGGGGCCACGGTGTTTCTGTATCTCTATTATGTTGGTGCGGCTTCGGAACTTTTAAATATCTCGATATATCTCGAAAACTACGCTTCTGATCAAAAAATATCAGAGAACGTAAATTGTAGGAAACATAATTCTCTACAAAAAAGGTCTCTTAAGATTTTGCCATAGTTCGCTTCGTTTCCGAGATATTTGCAGATTTATCTCAAGGGAAGGGGCCTGACGGACATATTTCGAGATATTTCTTCTTCTTGTTGTTCTTCTTCTGCACAGCTAAGCTGGAAGTGGCATTTGCAGCTCGCAATAGTGCAGAGTTATCTCAAAGAAAGAGGCCACGGTGTTTCTGTATCTCTATTATGTTGGTGCGGCTTCGGAACTTTTAAATATCTTGATATATCTCGAGAACTACGCATCTGATCAAAAAATATCGTAGAACATAAAAAGTAGGAAACTTAATTCTCTACAAATAAGGTCTCTTAACATTTTGCCATAGCTCGCTTGGTTTCCGAGATATTTGCAGATTTATCTCAAGGGAAGGGGCCTGAGGGACATATTTCGAGATATTTCTTCTTCTTGTTGTTCTTCTTCTGCACAGCTAAGCTGGAAGTGGCATTTGCAGCTCGCAATAGTGCAGAGTTACCTCAAAGAAAGGGGCCACGGTGTTTCTGTATCTCTATTATGTTGGTGCGGCTTCGGAACTTTTAAATATCTTGATATATCTCGAGAACTACGCATCTGATCAAAAAATATCATAGAACATAAAAAGTAGGAAACTTAATTCTCTACAAAAAAGGTCTCTTAACATTTTGCCATAGCTCGCTTCGTTTCCGCGATATTTGCAGATTTATCTCAAGGGAAGGGGCCTGACGGACATATTTCGAGATATTTCTTCTTGTTGTTGTTCTTCTTCTGCACAGCTAAGCTGGAAGTGGCATTTGCAGCGCGCAATAGTGCTGAGTTATCTCAAAGAAAGGGGCCACGGTGTTTCTGTATCTCTATTATGTTAGTGCGGCTTCGGAACTTTTAAATATCTTGATATATCTCGAGAACTACGCATCTGTTCAAAAAATATCATAGAACATAAAAAGTAGGAATCCTAATTTTCTACAAAAAAGGTCTCTTAACATTTTGCCGTAGCTCGCTTCGTTTCCGAGATATTTGCAGATTTATCTCAAGGGAAGGGGCCTGACGGACATATTTCCAGATATTTCTTCTTCTTGTTGTTCTTCTTCTGCACAGCTAAGCTGGGAGTGGCATCTGCAGCTCGCAATAGTGCAGAGTTATCTCAAAGAAAGGGGCCACGGTGTTTCTGTACCTCTATTATGTTGGTGCAGCTTCGGAGCTTTTAAATATCTTGATATATCTCGAGAACTACGCATCTGATCAAAAAATATCATAGAACATAAAAAGTAGGAAACTTAATTCTCTACAAAAAAGGTCTCTTAACGTTTTGCAATAGCTCGCTTCGTTTCCGAGATATTTGCAGATTTATCTCAAGGGAAGGGTCCTGACGGACATATTTCGAGATATTTCTTCTTCTTGTTGTTCTTCTTCTGCACAGCTAAACTGGAAGTGGCATTTCCAGCTCGCAATAGTGCAGAGTTATCTCAAAGAAAGGGGCCACGGTGTTTCCGTATCTCTATTATGTTGGTGCGGCTTCGGAACTTTTAAATATCTCGATATATCTCGAAAACTACGCTTCTGATCAAAAAATATCATAGAACATAAATTGTAGGAAACATAATTCTCTACAAAAAAGGTCTCTTAACATTTTCCCATAGCTGGCATCGTTTCCGAGATATTTGCAGATTTAGCTCAAGGGAAGGGGCCTGACGGACATATTCCGAGATATTTCTTCTTCTTGTTGTTCCTCTTCTGCACAGCTAAGCTCGAAGTGGCATTTGCAGGTCGCAATAGTGCAGAGTTATCTCAAAGAAAGGGGCCACGGTGTTTCTGTATCTCTATTATGTTGGTGCGGCTTCGGAACTTTTAAATATCTTGATATATCTCGAGAACTACGCATCTACTCAAAAAATATCATAGAACATAAAAAGTAGGAATCCTAATTTTCTACAAAAAAGGTCTCTTAACATTTTGCGGTAGCTCGCTTCGTTTCCGAGATATTTGCAGATTTATCTCAAGGGAAGGGGCCTGACGGACATATTTCGAGATATTTCTTCTTTTTGTTGTTCTTCTTCTGCACAGCTAAGCTGGAAGTGGCATTTGCAGCTCGCAATAGTGCAGAGTTATCTCAAAGAAAGGGGCCACGGTGTTTCTGTATCTCTCTTATGTTGGTGCGGCTTCGGAACTTTTAAATATCTTGATATATCTCGAGAACTACGCATCCGATCAAAAAATATCATAGAACATAAAAAGTAGGAAACTTAATTCTCTACAAAAAAGGTCTCTTAACATTTTGCCATAGCTCGCTTCGTTTCCGAGATATTTGCAGATTTATCTCGAGGGAAGGGGCCTGACGGACATATTTCGAGATATTTCTTCTTCTTGTTGTTCTTCTTCTGCACAGCTAAGCTGGAAGCGGCATTTGCGGCTCGCACTAGTGCAGAGTTATATCAAAGAAAGGGGCCACGGTGTTTCTGTATCTCTATTATGTTGGTGCGGCTTCGGATCTTTTAAATATCTCGATATATCTCGAAAACTACGCATCTGATCACAAAATATCATAGAACATAAAAAGTAGGAAACTTGATTCTCTACAAAAAAGGTCTCTTAACATTTTGCCATAGCTCGCTTCGTTTCCGAGATATTTGCAGATTTATCTCAAGGGAAGGGGCCTGACGGACATATTCCGAGATATTTCTTCTTCTTGTTGTTCCTCTTCTGCACAGCTAAGCTGGAAGTGGCATTTGCAGGTCGCAATAGTGCAGAGTTATCTCAAAGAAAGGGGCCACGGTGTTTCTGTATCTCTATTATGTTGGTGCGGCTTCGGAACTTTTGAATATCTCGATATATCTCGAAAACTACGCTTCTGATCAAAAAATATCAGAGAACGTAAATTGTAGGAAACATAATTCTCTACAAAAAAGGTCTCTTAACGTTTTGCCATAGCTCGCTTCGTTTCCGAGATATTTGCAGATTTATCTCAAGGCAAGGGGCCTGACGGACATATTTCCAGATATTTCTTCTTCTTGTTGTTCTTCTTCTGCACAGCTAAGCTGGAAGTGGCATTTGCAGCTCGCAATAGTGCAGAGTTATCTCAAAGAAAGGGGCCACGGTGTTTCTGTATCTCTATTATGTTGGTGCGGCTTCGGAACTTTTAAATATCTCGATATATCTCGAAAACTACGCTTCTGATCAAAAAATATCAGAGAACGTAAATTGTAGGAAACATAATTCTCTACAAAAAAGGTCTCTTAAGATTTTGCCATAGTTCGCTTCGTTTCCGAGATATTTGCAGATTTATCTCAAGGGAAGGGGCCTGACGGACATATTTCGAGATATTTCTTCTTCTTGTTGTTCTTCTTCTGCACAGCTAAGCTGGAAGTGGCATTTGCAGCTCGCAATAGTGCAGAGTTATCTCAAAGAAAGAGGCCACGGTGTTTCTGTATCTCTATTATGTTGGTGCGGCTTCGGAACTTTTAAATATCTTGATATATCTCGAGAACTACGCATCTGATCAAAAAATATCGTAGAACATAAAAAGTAGGAAACCTAATTCTCTACAAATAAGGTCTCTTAACATTTTGCCATAGCTCGCTTGGTTTCCGAGATATTTGCAGATTTATCTCAAGGGAAGGGGCCTGAGGGACATATTTCGAGATATTTCTTCTTCTTGTTGTTCTTCTTCTGCACAGCTAAGCTGGAAGTGGCATTTGCAGCTCGCAATAGTGCAGAGTTACCTCAAAGAAAGGGGCCACGGTGTTTCTGTATCTCTATTATGTTGGTGCGGCTTCGGAACTTTTAAATATCTTGATATATCTCGAGAACTACGCATCTGATCAAAAAATATCATAGAACATAAAAAGTAGGAAACTTAATTCTCTACAAAAAAGGTCTCTTAACGTTTTGCAATAGCTCGCTTCGTTTCCGAGATATTTGCAGATTTATCTCAAGGGAAGGGTCCTGACGGACATATTTCGAGATATTTCTTCTTCTTGTTGTTCTTCTTCTGCACAGCTAAACTGGAAGTGGCATTTCCAGCTCGCAATAGTGCAGAGTTATCCGAAAGAAAGGGGCCACGGTGTTTCCGTATCTCTATTATGTTGGTGCGGCTTCGGAACTTTTAAATATCTCGATATATCTCGAAAACTACGCTTCTGATCAAAAAATATCATAGAACATAAATTGTAGGAAACATAATTCTCTACAAAAAAGGTCTCTTAACATTTTCCCATAGCTGGCATCGTTTCCGAGATATTTGCAGATTTAGCTCAAGGGAAGGGGCCTGGCGGACATATTCCGAGATATTTCTTCTTCTTGTTGTTCCTCTTCTGCACAGCTAAGCTGGAAGTGGCATTTGCAGGTCGCAATAGTGCAGAGTTATCTCAAAGAAAGGGGCCACGGTGTTTCTGTATCTCTATTATGTTGGTGCGGCTTCGGAACTTTTGAATATCTCGATATATCTCGAAAACTGCGCTTCTGATCAAAAAATATCAGAGAACGTAAATTGTAGGAAACATAATTCTCTACAAAAAAGGTCTCTTAACGTTTTGCCATAGCTCGCTTCGTTTCCGAGATATTTGCAGATTTATCTCAAGGCAAGGGGCCTGACGGACATATTTCGAGATATTTCTTCTTCTTGTTGTTCTTCTTCTGCACAGCTAAGCTGGAAGTGGCATTTGCAGCTCGCAATAGTGCAGAGTTATCTCAAAGAAAGGGGCCACGGTGTTTCTGTATCTCTATTATGTTGGTGCGGCTTCGGAACTTTTAAATATCTTGATATATCTCGAGAACTACGCATCTATTCAAAAAATATCATAGAACATAAAAAGTAGGAATCCTAATTTTCTACAAAAAAGGTCTCTTAACATTTTGCGGTAGCTCGCTTCGTTTCCGAGATATTTGCAGATTTATCTCAAGGGAAGGGGCCTGACGGACATATTTCGAGATATTTCTTCTTTTTGTTGTTCTTCTTCTGCACAGCTAAGCTGGAAGTGGCATTTGCAGCTCGCAATAGTGCAGAGTTATCTCAAAGAAAGGGGCCACGGTGTTTCTGTATCTCTCTTATGTTGGTGCGGCTTCGGAACTTTTAAATATCTTGATATATCTCGAGAACTACGCATCCGATCAAAAAATATCATAGAACATAAAAAGTAGGAAACTTAATTCTCTACAAAAAAGGTCTCTTAACATTTTGCCATAGCTCGCTTCGTTTCCGAGATATTTGCAGATTTATCTCGAGGGAAGGGGCCTGACGGACATATTTCGAGATATTTCTTCTTCTTGTTGTTCTTCTTCTGCACAGCTAAGCTGGAAGCGGCATTTGCGGCTCGCACTAGTGCAGAGTTATATCAAAGAAAGGGGCCACGGTGTTTCTGTATCTCTATTATGTTGGTGCGGCTTCGGATCTTTTAAATATCTCGATATATCTCGAAAACTACGCATCTGATCACAAAATATCATAGAACATAAAAAGTAGGAAACTTAATTCTCTACAAAAAAGGTCTCTTAACATTTTGCCATAGCTCGCTTCGTTTTCGAGATATTTGCAGATTTATCTCGAGGGAAGGGGCCTGACGGACATATTTCGAGATATTTCTTCTTCTTGTTGTTCTTCTTCTGCACAGCTAAGCTGGAAGCGGCATTTGCGGCTCGCACTAGTGCAGAGTTATATCAAAGAAAGGGGCCACGGTGTTTCTGTATCTCTATTATGTTGGTGCGGCTTCGGATCTTTTAAATATCTCGATATATCTCGAAAACTACGCATCTGATCAAAAAATATCATAGAACATAAATTGTAGGAAACATAATTCTCTACAAAAAAGGTCGCTTAACATTTTGCCATAGCTCGCTTCGTTTCCGAGATATTTGCAGATATGTCTCAAGGGAAGGGGCCTGACGGACATATTTCGAGATATTTCTTCTTCTTGTTGTTCTTCTTCTGCACAGCTAAGCTGGAAGTGGCATTTGCAGGTCGCAATAGTGCAGAGTTATCTCAAAGAAAGGGGCTACGGTGTTTCTGTATCTCTATTATGTTGGTGCGGCTTCGGAACTTTTAAATATCTCGATATATGTCGAAAACTACGCTTCTGATCAAAAAATATCAGAGAACGTAAATTGTAGGAAACATAATTCTCTACAAAAAAGGTCTCTTAAGATTTTGCCATAGCTCGCTTCGTTTCCGAGATATTTGCAGATTTATCTCAAGGGAAGGGGCCTGACGGACATATTTCGAGATATTTCTTCTTCTTGTTGTTCTTCTTCTGCACAGCTAAGCTGGAAGTGGCATTTGCAGCTCGCAATAGTGCAGAGTTATCTCAAAGAAAGGGGCCACGGTGTTTCTGTATCTCTGTTATGTTGGTGCGGCTTCGGAACTTTTAAATATCTTGATATATCTCGAGAACTACGCATCTGATCAAAAAATATCGTAGAACATAAAAAGTAGGACACTTAATTCTCTACTAATAAGGTCTCTTAACATTTTGCCATAGCTCGCTTGGTTTCCGAGATATTTGCAGATTTATCTCAAGGGAAGGGGCCTGAGGGACATATTTCGAGATATTTCTTCTTCTTGTTGTTCTTCTTCTGCACAGCTAAGCTGGAAGTGGCATTTGCAGCTCGCAATAGTGCAGAGTTACCTCAAAGAAAGGGGCCACGGTGTTTCTGTATCTCTATTATGTTGGTGCCGCTTCGGAACTTTTAAATATCTGGATATATCTCGAGAACTACGCATCTGATCAAAAAATATCATAGAACATAAAAAGTAGGAAACTTAATTCTCTACAAAAAAGGTCTCTTAACATTTTGCCATAGCTCGCTTCGTTTCCGAGATATTTGCAGATTTATCCCAAGGGAAGGGGCCTGACGGACATATTTCGAGATATTTCTTCTTCTTGTTGTTCTTCTTCTGCACAGCTAAGCTGGAAGTGGCATTTGCAGCGCGCAATAGTGCAGAGTTATCTCAAAGAAAGGGGCCACGGTGTTTCTGTATCTCTATTATGTTAGTGCGGCTTCGGAGATTTTAAATATCTTGATATATCTCGAGAACTACGCATCTGGTCAAAAAATATCATAGAAAATAAAAAGTAGGAATCCTAATTTTCTACAAAAAAGGTCTCTTAACATTTTGCCGTAGCTCGCTTCGTTTCCGAGATATTTGCAGATTTATCTCAAGGGAAGGGGCCTGACGGACATATTTCCAGATATTTCTTCTTCTTGTTGTTCTTCTTCTGCACAGCTAAGCTGGAAGTGGCATTTGCAGCTCGCAATAGTGCAGAGTTGTCTCAAAGAAAGGGGCCACGGTGTTTCGGTATCTCTATTATGTTGGTGCGGCTTCGGAACTTTTAAATATCTCGATATATCTCGAAAACTACGCTTCTGATCAAAAAATATCAGAGAACGTAAATTGTAGGAAACATAATTCTCTACAAAAAAGGTCTCTTAAGATTTTGCCATAGTTCGCTTCGTTTCCGAGATATTTGCAGATTTATCTCAAGGGAAGGGGCCTGACGGACATATTTCGAGATATTTCTTCTTCTTGTTGTTCTTCTTCTGCACAGCTAAGCTGGAAGTGGCATTTGCAGCTCGCAATAGTGCAGAGTTATCTCAAAGAAAGAGGCCACGGTGTTTCTGTATCCCTATTATGTTGGTGCGGCTTCGGAACTTTTAAATATCTTGATATATCTCGAGAACTACGCATCTGATCAAAAAATATCGTAGAACATAAAAAGTAGGAGATTTAATTCTCTACAAATAAGGTCTCTTAACATTTTGCCATAGCTCGCTTGGTTTCCGAGATATTTGCAGATTTATCTCAAGGGAAGGGGCCTGAGGGACATATTTCGAGATATTTCTTCTTCTTGTTGTTCTTCTTCTGCACAGCTAAGCTGGAAGTGGCATTTGCAGCTCGCAATAGTGCAGAGTTACCTCAAAGAAAGGGGCCACGGTGTTTCTGTATCTCTATTATGTTGGTGCGGCTTCGGAACTTTTAAATATCTTGATATATCTCGAGAACTACGCATCCGATCAAAAAATATCATAGAACATAAAAAGTAGGAAACATAATTCTCTACAAAAAAGGTCTCTTAACATTTTGCCATAGCTCGCTTCGTTTCCGAGATATTTGCAGATTTATCTCGAGGGAAGGGGCCTGACGGACATATTTCGAGATATTTCTTCTTCTTGTTGTTCTTCTTCTGCACAGCTAAGCTGGAAGCGGCATTTGCGGCTCGCACTAGTGCAGAGTTATATCAAAGAAAGGGGCCACGGTGTTTCTGTATCTCTATTATGTTGGTGCGGCTTCGGAACTTTTAAATATCTCGATATATGTCGAAAACTACGCTTCTGATCAAAAAATATCAGAGAACGTAAATTGTAGGAAACATAATTCTCTACAAAAAAGGTCTCTTAAGATTTTGCCATAGCTCGCTTCGTTTCCGAGATATTTGCAGATTTATCTCAAGGGAAGGGGCCTGACGGACATATTTCGAGATATTTCTTCTTCTTGTTGTTCTTCTTCTGCACAGCTAAGCTGGAAGTGGCATTTGCAGCTCGCAATAGTGCAGAGTTATCTCAAAGAAAGGGGCCACGGTATTTCTGTATCTCTGTTATGTTGGTGCGGCTTCGGAACTTTTAAATATCTTGATATATCTCGAGAACTACGCATCTGATCAAAAAATATCGTAGAACATAAAAAGTAGGACACTTAATTCTCTACTAATAAGGTCTCTTAACATTTTGCCATAGCTCGCTTGGTTTCCGAGATATTTGCAGATTTATCTCAAGGGAAGGGGCCTGAGGGACATATTTCGAGATATTTCTTCTTCTTGTTGTTCTTCTTCTGCACAGCTAAGCTGGAAGTGGCATTTGCAGCTCGCAATAGTGCAGAGTTACCTCAAAGAAAGGGGCCACGGTGTTTCTGTATCTCTATTATGTTGGTGCCGCTTCGGAACTTTTAAATATCTGGATATATCTCGAGAACTACGCATCTGATCAAAAAATATCATAGAACATAAAAAGTAGGAAACTTAATTCTCTACAAAAAAGGTCTCTTAACATTTTGCCATAGCTCGCTTCGTTTCCGGGATATTTGCAGATTTATCCCAAGGGAAGGGGCCTAACGGACATATTTCGAGATATTTCTTCTTCTTGTTGTTCTTCTTCTGCACAGCTAAGCTGGAAGTGGCATTTGCAGCGCGCAATAGTGCAGAGTTATCTCAAAGAAAGGGGCCACGGTGTTTCTGTATCTCTATTATGTTGGTGCGGCTTCGGAACTTTTAAATATCTTGATATATCTCGAGAACTACGCATCTGATCAAAAAATATCATAGAACATAAAAAGTAGGAAACTTAATTCTCTACAAAAAAGGTCTCTTAACATTTTGCCATAGCTCGCTTCGTTTCCGCGATATTTGCAGATATATCTCAAGGGAAGGGGCCTGACGGACATATTTGGAGATATTTCTTCTTGTTGTTGTTCTTCTTCTGCACAGCTAAGCTGGAAGTGGCATTTGCAGCGCGCAATAGTGCAGAGTTATCTCAAAGAAAGGGGCCACGGTGTTTCTGTATCTCTATTATGTTAGTGCGGCTTCGGAACTTTTAAATATCTCGATATATCTCGAGAACTACGCATCTGTTCAAAAAATATCGTAGAACATAAAAAGTAGGAATCCTAATTTTCTACAAAAAAGGTCTCTTAACATTTTGCCGTAGCTCGCTTCGTTTCCGAGATATTTGCAGATTTATCTCAAGGGAAGGGGCCTGACGGACATATTTCCAGATATTTCTTCTTCTTGTTGTTCTTCTTCTGCACAGCTAAGCTGGAAGTGGCATCTGCAGCTCGCAATAGTGCAGAGTTATCTCAAAGAAAGGGGCCACGGTGTTTCTGTACCTCTATTATGTTGGTGCAGCTTCGGGGCTTTTAAATATCTTGATATATCTCGAGAACTACGCATCTGATCAAAAAATATCATAGAACATTAAAAGTAGGAAACTTAATTCTCTACAAAAAAGGTCTCTTAACGTTTTGCAATAGCTCGCTTCGTTTCCGAGATATTTGCAGATTTATCTCAAGGGAAGGGTCCTGACGGACATATTTCGAGATATTTCTTCTTCTTGTTGTTCTTCTTCTGCACAGCTAAACTGGAAGTGGCATTTCCAGGTCGCAATAGTGCAGAGTTATCTCAAAGAAAGGAGCCACGGTGTTTCTGTATCTCTATTATGTTGGTGCGGCTTCGGAACTTTTAAATATCTTGATATATCTCGAGAACTACGCGTCTGATCAAAAAATATCATAGAACATAAAAAGTAGGAAACATAATTCTCTACAAAAAAGGTCTCTTAACATTTTGCCATAGCTCGCTTCGTTTCCGAGATATTTGCAGATTTATCTCAAGGGAAGGGGGCTGACGGACATATTTCGAGATATTTCTTCTTCTCGTTGTTCTTCTTCTGCACAGCTAAGCTGTAAGTGGCATTTGCGGCTCGCGTTAGTGCAGAGTTATCTCAAAGAAAGGGGCCACGGTGTTTCTGTATCTCTATTATGTTGGTGCGGCTTCGGAACTTTTAAATATCTCGATATATCTCGAAAACTACGCTTCTGATCAAAAAATATCAGAGAACGTAAATTGTAGGAAACATAATTCTCTACAAAAAAGGTCTCTTAAGATTTTGCCATAGTTCGCTTCGTTTCCGAGATATTTGCAGATTTATCTCAAGGGAAGGGGCCTGACGGACATATTTCGAGATATTTCTTCTTCTTGTTGTTCTTCTTCTGCACAGCTAAGCTGGAAGTGGCATTTGCAGCTCGCAATAGTGCAGAGTTATCTCAAAGAAAGAGGCCACGGTGTTTCTGTATCTCTATTATGTTGGTGCGGCTTCGGAACTTTTAAATATCTTGATATATCTCGAGAACTACGCATCTGATCAAAAAATGTCATAGAACATAAAAAGTAGGAAACTTAATTCTCTACAAAAAAGGTCTCTTAACGTTTTGCCATACCTCGCTTCGTTTCCGAGATATTTGCAGATTTATCTCAAGGGAAGGGTCCTGACGGACATATTTCGAGATATTTCTTCTTCTTGTTGTTCTTCTTCTGCACAGCTAAACTGGAAGTGGCATTTCCAGCTCGCAATAGTGCAGAGTTACCCCAAAGAAAGGGGCCACGGTGTTTCCGTATCTCTATTATGTTGGTGCGGCTTCGGAACTTTTAAATATCTCGATATATCTCGAAAACTACGCTTCTGATCAAAAAATATCATAGAACATAAATTGTAGGAAACATAATTCTCTACAAAAAAGGTCTCTTAACATTTTCCCATAGCTGGCATCGTTTCCGAGATATTTGCAGATTTAGCTCAAGGGAAGGGGCCTGACGGACATATTCCGAGATATTTCTTCTTCTTGTTGTTCCTCTTCTGCACAGCTAAGCTGGAAGTGGCATTTGCAGGTCGCAATAGTGCAGAGTTATATCAAAGAAAGGGGCCACGGTGTTTCTGTATCTCTATTATGTTGGTGCGGCTTCGGATCTTTTAAATATCTCGATATATCTCGAAAACTACGCATCTGATCAAAAAATATCATAGAACATAAAAAGTAGGAAACTTAATTCTCTACAAAAAGGGTCCATTAACATTTTGCCATAGCTCGCTTCGTTTCCGAGATATTTGCAGATTTATCTCAAGGGAAGGGGCCTAACGGACATATTTCGAGATATTTCTTCTTCTTGTTGTTCTTCTTCTGCACAGCGAAACTGGAAGTGGCATTTCCAGCTCGCAATAGTGCAGAGTTATCTCAAAGAAAGGAGCCACGGTGTTTCTGTATCTCTATTATGTTGGTGCGGCTTCGGAACTTTTAAATATCTTGATATATCTCGAGAACTACGCATCTGATCAAAAAATATCATAGAACATAAAATGTAGAAAACTTAATTCTCTACAAAAAAGGTCTCTTAACATTTTGCCATAGCTCGCTTCGTTTCCGAGATATTTGCAGATTTATCTCAAGGGAAGGGGCCTGACGGACATATTTCGAGATATTTCTTCTTCTCGTTGTTCTTCTTCTGCACAGCTAAGCTGTAAGTGGCATTTGCGGCTCGCGCTAGTGCAGAGTTATCTCAAAGAAAGGGGCCACGGTGTTTCTGTATCTCTATTATGTTGGTGCGGCTTCGGAACTTTTAAATATCTTGATATATCTCGAGAACTACGCATCCGATCAAAAAATATCATAGAACATAAAAAGTAGGAAACTTAATTCTCTACAAAAAAGATCTCTTAACATTTTGCCATAGCTCGCTTCGTTTCCGAGATATTTGCAGATTTATCTCAAGGGAAGGGGCCTGACGGACATATTTCGAGATATTTCTTCTTCTCGTTGTTCTTCTTCTGCACAGCTAAGCTGTAAGTGGCATTTGCGGCTCGCGCTAGTGCAGAGTTATCTCAAAGAAAGGGGCCACGGTGTTTCTGTATCTCTATTATGTTGGTGCGGCTTCGGAACTTTTAAATATCTTGATATATCTCGAGAACTACGCATCTGATCAAAAAATATCATAGAACATAAAAAGTAGGAAACATAATTCTCTACAAAAAAGGTCTCTTAACATTTTGCCATAGCTCGCTTCGTTTCCGAGATATTTGCAGATTTATCTCAAGGGAAGGGGGCTGACGGACATATTTCGAGATATTTCTTCTTCTCGTTGTTCTTCTTCTGCACAGCTAAGCTGTAAGTGGCATTTGCGGCTCGCGTTAGTGCAGAGTTATCTCAAAGAAAGGGGCCACGGTGTTTCTGTATCTCTATTATGTTGGTGCGGCTTCGGAACTTTTAAATATCTCGATATATCTCGAAAACTACGCTTCTGATCAAAAAATATCAGAGAACGTAAATTGTAGGAAACATAATTCTCTACAAAAAAGGTCTCTTAAGATTTTGCCATAGTTCGCTTCGTTTCCGAGATATTTGCAGATTTATCTCAAGGGAAGGGGCCTGACGGACATATTTCGAGATATTTCTTCTTCTTGTTGTTCTTCTTCTGCACAGCTAAGCTGGAAGTGGCATTTGCAGCTCGCAATAGTGCAGAGTTATCTCAAAGAAAGAGGCCACGGTGTTTCTGTATCTCTATTATGTTGGTGCGGCTTCGGAACTTTTAAATATCTTGATATATCTCGAGAACTACGCATCTGATCAAAAAATGTCATAGAACATAAAAAGTAGGAAACTTAATTCTCTACAAAAAAGGTCTCTTAACGTTTTGCCATAGCTCGCTTCGTTTCCGAGATATTTGCAGATTTATCTCAAGGGAAGGGTCCTGACGGACATATTTCGAGATATTTCTTCTTCTTGTTGTTCTTCTTCTGCACAGCTAAACTGGAAGTGGCATTTCCAGCTCGCAATAGTGCAGAGTTACCCCAAAGAAAGGGGCCACGGTGTTTCCGTATCTCTATTATGTTGGTGCGGCTTCGGAACTTTTAAATATCTCGATATATCTCGAAAACTACGCTTCTGATCAAAAAATATCATAGAACATAAATTGTAGGAAACATAATTCTCTACAAAAAAGGTCTCTTAACATTTTCCCATAGCTGGCATCGTTTCCGAGATATTTGCAGATTTAGCTCAAGGGAAGGGGCCTGACGGACATATTCCGAGATATTTCTTCTTCTTGTTGTTCCTCTTCTGCACAGCTAAGCTGGAAGTGGCATTTGCAGGTCGCAATAGTGCAGAGTTATATCAAAGAAAGGGGCCACGGTGTTTCTGTATCTCTATTATGTTGGTGCGGCTTCGGATCTTTTAAATATCTCGATATATCTCGAAAACTACGCATCTGATCAAAAAATATCATAGAACATAAAAAGTAGGAAACTTAATTCTCTACAAAAAGGGTCCATTAACATTTTGCCATAGCTCGCTTCGTTTCCGAGATATTTGCAGATTTATCTCAAGGGAAGGGGCCTAACGGACATATTTCGAGATATTTCTTCTTCTTGTTGTTCTTCTTCTGCACAGCGAAACTGGAAGTGGCATTTCCAGCTCGCAATAGTGCAGAGTTATCTCAAAGAAAGGAGCCACGGTGTTTCTGTATCTCTATTATGTTGGTGCGGCTTCGGAACTTTTAAATATCTTGATATATCTCGAGAACTACGCATCTGATCAAAAAATATCATAGAACATAAAATGTAGAAAACTTAATTCTCTACAAAAAAGGTCTCTTAACATTTTGCCATAGCTCGCTTCGTTTCCGAGATATTTGCAGATTTATCTCAAGGGAAGGGGCCTGACGGACATATTTCGAGATATTTCTTCTTCTCGTTGTTCTTCTTCTGCACAGCTAAGCTGTAAGTGGCATTTGCGGCTCGCGCTAGTGCAGAGTTATCTCAAAGAAAGGGGCCACGGTGTTTCTGTATCTCTATTATGTTGGTGCGGCTTCGGAACTTTTAAATATCTTGATATATCTCGAGAACTACGCATCCGATCAAAAAATATCATAGAACATAAAAAGTAGGAAACTTAATTCTCTACAAAAAAGATCTCTTAACATTTTGCCATAGCTCGCTTCGTTTCCGAGATATTTGCAGATTTATCTCAAGGGAAGGGGCCTGACGGACATATTTCGAGATATTTCTTCTTCTCGTTGTTCTTCTTCTGCACAGCTAAGCTGTAAGTGGCATTTGCGGCTCGCGCTAGTGCAGAGTTATCTCAAAGAAAGGGGCCACGGTGTTTCTGTATCTCTATTATGTTGGTGCGGCTTCGGAACTTTTAAATATCTTGATATATCTCGAGAACTACGCATCTGATCAAAAAATATCATAGAACATAAAAAGTAGGAAACTTAATTCTCTACAAAAAAGATCTCTTAACATTTTGCCATAGCTCGCTTCGTTTCCGAGATATTTGCAGATTTATCTCAAGGGAAGGGGCCTGACGGACATATTTCGAGATACTTCTTCTTCTTGTTGTTCTTCTTCTGCACAGCTAAGCTGGAAGTGGCATTTGCAGCTCGCAATAGTGCAGAGTTATCTCAAAGAAAGGGGCCACGGTGTTTCTGTATCTCTATTATGTTGGTGCGGCTTCGGAACTTTTAGATATCTTAATATATCTCGAGAACTACGCATCTGATCAAAAAATATCATAGAACATAAAAAGTAGGAAACTTAATTCTCTACAAAAATGGTCTCTTAACATTTTGCCATAGCTCGCTTCGTTTCCGAGATATTTGCAGATTTATCTCAAGGGAAGGGGCCTCACGGACATATTTCGAGATATTTCTTCTTCTCGTTGTTCTTCTTCTGCACAGCTAAGCTGGAAGTGACATTTGCAGCTCGCAATAGTGCAGAGATATCTCAAAGAAAGGGGCCACGGTGTTTCTGTATCTCTATTATGTTGGTGCGGCTTCGGAGCTTTTAAATATCTTGATATATCTCGAGAACTACACGTCTGATCAAAAAATATCAAAGAACATAAAAAGTAGGAAACATAATTCTCTACAAAAAACGTCTCTTAACATTTTGCCATAGCTCGCTTCGTTTCCGAGATATTTGCAGATTCAGCTCAAAGGAACTGGCCTGACGGACATATTTCGAGATATTTCTTCTTCTCGTTGTTCTTCTTCTGCACAGCTAAGCTGTAAGTGGCATTTGCGGCTCGCGCTAGTGCAGAGTTATCTCAAAGAAAGGGGCCACGGTGTTTCTGTATCTCTATTATGTTGGTGCGGCTTCGGAACTTTTAAATATCTTGATATATCTCGAGAACTACGCATCCGATCAAAAAATATCATAGAACATAAAAAGTAGGAAACTTAATTCTCTACAAAAAAGATCTCTTAACATTTTGCCATAGCTCGCTTCGTTTCCGAGATATTTGCAGATTTATCTCAAGGGAAGGGGCCTGACGGACATATTTCGAGATATTTCTTCTTCTCGTTGTTCTTCTTCTGCACAGCTAAGCTGTAAGTGGCATTTGCGGCTCGCGCTAGTGCAGAGTTATCTCAAAGAAAGGGGCCACGGTGTTTCTGTATCTCTATTATGTTGGTGCGGCTTCGGAACTTTTAAATATCTTGATATATCTCGAGAACTACGCATCCGATCAAAAAATATCATAGAACATAAAAAGTAGGAAACTTAATTCTCTACAAAAAAGATCTCTTAACATTTTGCCATAGCTCGCTTCGTTTCCGAGATATTTGCAGATTTATCTCAAGGGAAGGGGCCTGACGGACATATTTCGAGATATTTCTTCTTCTCGTTGTTCTTCTTCTGCACAGCTAAGCTGTAAGTGGCATTTGCGGCTCGCGCTAGTGCAGAGTTATCTCAAAGAAAGGGGCCACGGTGTTTCTGTATCTCTATTATGTTGGTGCGGCTTCGGAACTTTTAAATATCTTGATATATCTCGAGAACTACGCATCTGATCAAAAAATATCGTAGAACATAAAAAGTAGGAAACTTAATTCTCTACAAAAAAGATCTCTTAACATTTTGCCATAGCTCGCTTCGTTTCCGAGATATTTGCAGATTTATCTCAAGGGAAGGGGCCTGACGGACATATTTCGAGATACTTCTTCTTCTTGTTGTTCTTCTTCTGCACAGCTAAGCTGGAAGTGGCATTTGCAGCTCGCAATAGTGCAGAGTTATCTCAAAGAAAGGGGCCACGGTGTTTCTGTATCTCTATTATGTTGGTGCGGCTTCGGAACTTTTAGATATCTTAATATATCTCGAGAACTACGCATCTGATCAAAAAATATCATAGAACATAAAAAGTAGGAAACTTAATTCTCTACAAAAATGGTCTCTTAACATTTTGCCATAGCTCGCTTCGTTTCCGAGATATTTGCAGATTTATCTCAAGGGAAGGGGCCTCACGGACATATTTCGAGATATTTCTTCTTCTCGTTGTTCTTCTTCTGCACAGCTAAGCTGGAAGTGGCATTTGCAGCTCGCAATAGTGCAGAGATATCTCAAAGAAAGGGGCCACGGTGTTTCTGTATCTCTATTATGTTGGTGCGGCTTCGGAGCTTTTAAATATCTTGATATATCTCGAGAACTACACGTCTGATCAAAAAATATCAAAGAACATAAAAAGTAGGAAACATAATTCTCTACAAAAAACGTCTCTTAACATTTTGCCATAGCTCGCTTCGTTTCCGAGATATTTGCAGATTCAGCTCAAAGGAACTGGCCTGACGGACATATTTCGAGATATTTCTTCTTCTCGTTGTTCTTCTTCTGCACAGCTAAGCTGTAAGTGGCATTTGCGGCTCGCGCTAGTGCAGAGTTATCTCAAAGAAAGGGGCCACGGTGTTTCTGTATCTCTATTATGTTGGTGCGGCTTCGGAACTTTAAAATATCTTGATATATCTCGAGAACTACGCATCCGATCAAAAAATATCATAGAACATAAAAAGTAGGAAACTTAATTCTCTACAAAAAAGATCTCTTAACATTTTGCCATAGCTCGCTTCGTTTCCGAGATATTTGCAGATTTATCTCAAGGGAAGGGGCCTGACGGACATATTTCGAGATATTTCTTCTTCTCGTTGTTCTTCTTCTGCACAGCTAAGCTGTAAGTGGCATTTGCGGCTCGCGCTAGTGCAGAGTTATCTCAAAGAAAGGGGCCACGGTGTTTCTGTATCTCTATTATGTTGGTGGGGCTTCGGAACTTTTAAATATCTTGATATATCTCGAGAACTACGCATGTGATCAAAAAATATCATAGAACATAAAAAGTAGGACACTTAATTCTCTACAAAAAAGGTCGCTTAACATTTTGCCATAGCTCGCTTCGTTTCCGAGATATTTGCATATTTATCTCAAGGGAAGGGGCCTGACGGACATATTTCGAGATATTTCTTCTTCTTGTTGTTCTTCCTCTGCACAGCTAAGCTGGAAGTGGCATTTGCGGCTCGCACTAGTGCAGAGTTATCTCAAAGAAAGGGGCCACGGTGTTTCTGTATCTCTATTATGTTGGTGCGGCTTCGGAACTTTTAAATATCTCGATATATCTCGAAAACTACGCTGCTGATCAAAAAATATCATAGAACATAAATTGTAGGAAACATAATTCTCTACAAAAAAGGTCTCTCAACATTTTGCCATAGCTCGCTTCGTTTCCGAGATATTTGCAGATATATCTCAAGGGCAGGGGCCTAACGGACATATTTCGAGATATTTCTTCTTCTTGTTGTTCTTCTTCTGCACAGCTAAGCTGTTAGTGGCATTTGCGGCTCGCACTAGTGCAGAGTTATCTCAAAGAAAGGGGCCACGGTGTTTCTGTATCTCTATTATGTTGGTGCGGCTTCGGAACTTTTAAATATCTTGATATATCTCGAGAACTACGCATCTGATCAAAAAATGTCATAGAACGTAAAAAGTAGGAAACTTAATTCTCTACAAAAAAGGTCTCTTAACATTTTGCCATAGCTCTCTTCGTTTCCGAGATATTTGCAGATTTATCTCAAGGGAAGGGGCCTGACGGACATATTTCGAGATATTTCTTCTTCTTGTTGTTCTTCTTCTGCACAGCTAAGCTGGAAGTGGCATTTGCGGCTCGCACTAGTGCACAGTTATCTCAAAGAAAGGGGCCACGGTGTTTCTGTATCTCTATTATGTTGGTGCGGCTTCGGAACTTTTAAGTATCTCGATATATCTCGAAAACTACGCTTCTGATCAAAAAATATCATAGAACATAAATTGTAGGAAACATAATTCTCTACAAAAAACGTCTCTTAACATTTTGCCATAGCTCGCTTCGTTTCCGAGATATTTGCAGATTCAGCTCAAAGGAACTGGCCTGACGGACATATTTCGAGATATTTCTTCTTCTTGTTGTTCTTCCTCTGCACAGCTAAGCTGGAAGTGGCATTTGCAGCTCGCAATAGTGCAGAGTTATCTCAAAGAAAGGGGCCACGGTGTTTCTGTATCTCTATTATGTTGGTGCGGCTTCGGAACCTTTAAATATCTCGATATATCTCGAAAACTACGCTTCTGATCAAAAAATATCATAGAACATAAATTGTAGAAAACATAATTCTCTACAAAAAAGGTCTCTTAACATTTTGCCATAGCTCGCTTCGTTTCCGAGATATTTGCAGATATATCTCAAGGGCAGGGGCCTGACGGACATATTTCGAGATATTTCTTCTTCTTGTTGTTCTTCTTCTGCACAGCTAAGCTGGAAGTGGCATTTACAGCTCGCAATAGTGCAGAGTTATCTCAAAGAAAGGGGCCACGGTGTTTCTGTATCTCTATTATGTTGGTGCGGCTTCGGAACTTTTAAATATCCTGATATATCTCGAGAACTACGCATCTGATCAAAAAATATCATAGAAGATAAAAAGTAGGAAACTTAATTCTCTACAAAAAAGGTCTCTTAACATTTTGCCATAGCTCTCTTCGTTTCCGAGATATTTGCAGATTTATCTCAAGGGAAGGGGCCTGACGGACATATTTCGAGATACTTCTTCTTCTTGTTGTTCTTCTTCTGCACAGCTAAGCTGGAAGTGGCATTTGCAGCTCGCAATAGTGCAGAGTTATCTCAAAGAGAGGGGCCACGGTGTTTCTGTATCTCTATTATGTTGGTGCGGCTTCGGAACTTTTAAATATCTTGATATATCTCGAGAACTACGAATCTGATCAGAAAATACCATAGAAGATAAAAAGTAGGAAACTTAATTCTCTACAAAAAAGGTCTCTTAACATTTTGCCATAGCTCTCTTCGTTTCCGAGATATTTGCAGATTTATCTCAAGGGAAGGGGCCTGACGGACATATTTCGAGATATTTCTTCTTCTTGTAGTTCTTCTTCTGCACAGCTAAGCTGGAAGTGGCATTTGCGGCTCGCACTAGTGCACAGTTATCTCAAAGAAAGGGGCCACGGTGTTTCTGTATCTCTATTATGTTGGTGCGGCTTCGGAACTTTTAAGTATCTCGATATATCTCGAAAACTACGCTTCTGATCAAAAAATATCATAGAATATAAATTGTAGGAAACATAATTCTCTACAAAAAACGTCTCTTAACATTTTGCCATAGCTCGCTTCGTTTCCGAGATATTTGCAGATTCAGCTCAAAGGAACTGGCCTGACGGACATATTTCGAGATATTTCTTCTTCTTGTTGTTCTTCCTCTGCACAGCTAAGCTGGAAGTGGCATTTGCAGCTCGCAATAGTGCAGAGTTATCTCAAAGAAAGGGGCCACGGTGTTTCTGTATCTCTATTATGTTGGTGGGGCTTCGGAACTTTTAAATATCTTGATATATCTCGAGAACTACGCATCTGATCAAAAAATATCATAGAACATAAAAAGTAGGACACTTAATTCTCTACAAAAAAGGTCGCTTAACATTTTGCCATAGCTCGCTTCGTTTCCGAGATATTTGCATATTTATCTCAAGGGAAGGGGCCTGACGGACATATTTCGAGATATTTCTTCTTCTTGTTGTTCTTCTTCTGCACAGCTAAGCTGGAAGCGGCATTTGCGGCTCGCACTAGTGCAGTTATCTCAAAGAAAGGGGCCACGGTGTTTCTGTATCTCTATTATGTTGGTGCGGCTTCGGAACTTTTAAATATCTCGATATATCTCGAAAACTACGCTTCTGATCAAAAAATATCATAGAACATAAATTGTAGGAAACATAATTCTCTACAAAAAAGGTCTCTCAACATTTTGCCATAGCTCGCTTCGTTTCCGAGATATTTGCAGATTTATCTCAAGGGAAGGGGCCTGACGGACATATTTCGAGATATTTCTTCTTCTTGTTGTTCTTCTTCTGCACAGCTAAACTGGAAGTGGCATTTCCAGCTCGCAATAGTGCAGAGTTATCTCAAAGAAAGGAGCCACGGTGTTTCTGTATCTCTATTATGTTGGTGCGGCTTCGGAACTTTTAAATATCTTGATATATCTCGAGAACTACGCATCTGATCAAAAAATATCATAGAACATAAAATGTAGGAAACTTAATTCTCTACAAAAAAGGTCTCTTAACATTTTGGCATAGCTCGCTTCGTTTCCGAGATATTTGCAGATTTATCTCAAGGGAAGGGGCCTGACGGACATATTTCGAGATACTTCTTCTTCTTGTTGTTCTTCTTCTGCACAGCTAAGCTGGAAGTGGCATTTGCAGCTCGCAATAGTGCAGAGTTATCTCAAAGAAAGGGGCCACGGTGTTTCTGTATCTCTATTATGTTGGTGCGGCTTCGGAACTTTTAAATATCTTGATATATCTCGAGAACTACGCATCTGATCAAAAAATATCATAGAACATAAAAAGTAGGAAACCTAATTCTCTACAAAAAAGGTCTCTCAACATTTTGCCATAGCTCGCTTCGTTTCCGAGATATTTGCAGATTTATCTCAAGGGAAGGGGCCTGACGGACATATTTCGAGATATTTCTTCTTCTTGTTGTTCTATTTCTGCACAGCTAAGCTGGAAGTGGCATTTGCGGCTCGCACTAGTGCAGAGTTATCTCAAAGAAAGGGGCCACGGTGTTTCTGTATCTCTATTATGTTGGTGCGGCTTCGGAACCTTTAAATATCTCGATATATCTCGAAAACTACGCTTCTGATCAAAAAATATCATAGAACATAAATTGTAGGAAACATAATTCTCTACAAAAAAGGTCTCTTAACATTTTGCCATAGCTCGCTTCGTTTCCGAGATATTTGCAGATATATCTCAAGGGCAGGGGCCTGACGGACATATTTCGAGATATTTCTTCTTCTTGTTGTTCTTCTTCTGCACAGCTAAGCTGGAAGTGGCATTTGCGGCTCGCACTAGTGCACAGTTATCTCAAAGAAAGGGGCCACGGTGTTTCTGTATCTCTATTATGTTGGTGCGGCTTCGGAACTTTTAAGTATCTCGATATATCTCGAAAACTACGCATCTGATCAAAAAATATCATAGAACATAAATTGTAGGAAACATAATTCTCTACAAAAAACGTCTCTTAACATTTTGCCATAGCTCGCTTCGTTTCCGAGATATTTGCAGATTCAGCTCAAAGGAACTGGCCTGACGGACATATTTCGAGATATTTCTTCTTCTTGTTGTTCTTCCTCTGCACAGCTAAGCTGGAAGTGGCATTTGCGGCTCGCACTAGTGCAGAGTTATCTCAAAGAAAGGGGCCACGGTGTTTCTGTATCTCTATTATGTTGGTGCGGCTTCGGAACTTTTAAATATCTCGATATATCTCGAAAACTACGCATCTGATTAAAAAATATCATAGAACATAAATTGTAGGAAACATAATTCTCTACAAAAAAGGTCTCTCAACATTTTGCCATAGCTCGCTTCGTTTCCGAGATATTTGCAGATATATCTCAAGGGCAGGGGCCTGACGGACATATTTCGAGATATTTCTTCTTCTTGTTGTTCTTCTTCTGCACAGCTAAACTGGAAGTGGCATTTCCAGCTCGCAATAGTGCAGAGTTATCTCAAAGAAAGGAGCCACGGTGTTTCTGTATCTCTATTATGTTGGTGCGGCTTCGGAACTTTTAAATATCTTGATATATCTCGAGAACTACGCATCTGATCAAAAAATATCATAGAACATAAAATGTAGGAAACTTAATTCTCTACAAAAAAGGTCTCTTAACATTTTGCCATAGCTCGCTTCGTTTCCGAGATATTTGCAGATTTATCTCAAGGGAAGGGGCCTGACGGACATATTTCGAGATATTTCTTCTTCTCGTTGTTCTTCTTCTGCACAGCTAAGCTGTAAGTGGCATTTGCGGCTCGCACTAGTGCAGAGTTATCTCAAAGAAAGGGGCCACGGTGTTTCTGTATCTCTATTATGTTGGTGCGGCTTCGGAACCTTTAAATATCTCGATATATCTCGAAAACTACGCTTCTGATCAAAAAATATCATAGAACATAAATTGTAGGAAACATAATTCTCTACAAAAAAGGTCTCTTAACATTTTGCCATAGCTCGCTTCGTTTCCGAGATATTTGCAGATATATCTCAAGGGCAGGGGCCTGACGGACATATTTCGAGATATTTCTTCTTCTTGTTGTTCTTCTTCTGCACAGCTAAGCTGGAAGTGGCATTTACAGCTCGCAATAGTGCAGAGTTATCTCAAAGAATGGGGCCACGGTGTTTCTGTATCTCTATTATGTTGGTGCGGCTTCGGAACTTTTAAATATCTCGATATATCTCGAAAACTACGCTTCTGATCAAAAAATATCATAGAACATAAATTGTAGGAAACAATTCTCTACAAAAAACGTCTCTTAACATTTTGCCATAGCTCGCTTCGTTTCCGAGATATTTGCAGATTCAGCTCAAAGGAACTGGCCTGACGGACATATTTCGAGATATTTCTTCTTCTTGTTGTTCTTCTTCTGCACAGCTAAACTGGAAGTGGCATTTCCAGCTCGCAATCGTGCAGAGTTATCTCAAAGAAAGGGGCCACGGTGTTTCTGTATCTCTATTATGTTGGTGCGGCTTCGGAACTTTTAAATATCTTGATATATCTCGAGAACTACGCCTCTGATCGAAAAATATCATAGAACATAAAAAGTAGGAAACTTAATTCTCTACAAAAAAGGTCTCTTAACATTTTGCCATAGCTCGCTTCGTTTCCGAGATATTTGCAGATTTATTTCAAGGGAAGGGGCCTGACGGACATATTTCGAGATATTTCTTCTTCTTGTTGTTCTTCTTCTGGACAGCTAAGCTGGAAGTGGCATTAGCGGCTCGCACTAGTGCAGAGTTATCTCAAAGAAAGGGGCCACGGTGTTTCTGTATCCCTATTATGTTGGTGCGGCTTCGGAACTTTTAAATATCTCGATATATCTCGAAAACTACGCTTCTGATCAAAAAATATCATAGAACATAAATTGTAGGAAACATAATTCTCTACAAAAAACGTCTCTTAACATTTTGCCATAGCTCGCTTCGTTTGCGAGATATTTGCAGATTCAGCTCAAAGGAACTGGCCTGACGGACATATTTCGAGATATTTCTTCTTCTTGTTGTTCTTCTTCTGCACAGCTAAACTGGAAGTGGCATTTCCAGCTCGCAATCGTGCAGAGTTATCTCAAAGAAAGGGGCCACGGTGTTTCTGTATCTCTATTATGTTGGTGCGGCTTCGGAACTTTTAAATATCTTGATATATCTCGAGAACTACGCATCTGATCAAAAAATGTCATAGAACGTAAAAAGTAGGAAACTTAATTCTCTACAAAAAAGGTCTCTTAACATTTTGTCATAGCTCTCTTCGTTTCCGAGATATTTCCAGATTTATCTCAAGGGAAGGGGCCTCACGGACATATTTCGAGATATTTCTTCTTCTTGTTGTTCTTCTTCTGCACAGCTAAACTGAGAGTGGCATTTCCAGCTCGCAATAGTGCAGAGTTATCTCAAAGAAAGGAGCCACGGTGTTTCTGTATCTCTATTATGTTGGTGCGGCTTCGGAACTTTTAAATATCTTGATATATCTCGAGAACTACGCGTCTGATCAAAAAATATCATAGAACATAAAAAGTAGGAAACATAATTCTGTACAAAAAAGGTCTCTTAACATTTTGCCATAGCTCGCTTCGTTTCCGAGATATTTGCAGATTTATCTCAAGGGAAGGGGCCTGACGGACATATTTCGAGATATTTCTTCTTCTCGTTGTTCTTCTTCTGCACAGCTAGGCTGTAAGTGGCATTTGCGGCTCGCGCTAGTGCAGTGTTACCTCAAAGAAAGGGGCCACGGTGTTTCTGTATCTCTATTATGTTGTTGCGGCTTCGGAACTTTTAAATATCTTAATATATCTCGAGAACTACGCATCTGATCAAAAAATATCATAGAACATAAAAAGTAGGAAACTTAATTCTCTACAAAAAAGGTCTCTTAACATTTTGCCATAGCTCGCTTCGTTTCCGAGATATTTGCAGATTTATCTCAAGGGAAGGGGCCTCACGGACATATTTCGAGATATTTCTTCTTCTTGTTGTTCTTCCTCTGCACAGCTAAGCTGGAAGTGGCATTTGCGGCTCGCACTAGTGCAGAGTTATCTCAAAGAAAGGGGCCACGGTGTTTCTGTATCTCTATTATGTTGGTGCGGCTTCGGAACTTTTAAATATCTCGATATATCTCGAAAACTACGCATCTGATCAAAAAATATCATAGAACATAAATTGTAGGAAACATAATTCTCTACAAAAAGGTCTCTCAACATTTTGCCATAGCTCGCTTCGTTTCCGAGATATTTGCAGATATATCTCAAGGGCAGGGGCCTGACGGACATATTTCGAGATATTTCTTCTTCTTGTTGTTCTTCTTCTGCACAGCTAAGCTGGAAGTGGCATTTACAGCTCGCAATAGTGCAGAGTTATCTCAAAGAAAGGGGCCACGGTGTTTCTGTATCTCTATTATGTTGGTGCGGCTTCGGAACTTTTAAATATCTCGATATATCTCGAAAACTACGCTTCTGATCAAAAAATATCATAGAACATAAATTGTAGGAAACAATTCTCTACAAAAAACGTCTCTTAACATTTTGCCATAGCTCGCTTCGTTTCCGAGATATTTGCAGATTCAGCTCAAAGGAACTGGCCTGACGGACATATTTCGAGATATTTCTTCTTCTTGTTGTTCTTCTTCTGCACAGCTAAACTGGAAGTGGCATTTCCAGCTCGCAATCGTGCAGAGTTATCTCAAAGAAAGGGGCCACGGTGTTTCTGTATCTCTATTATGTTGGTGCGGCTTCGGAACTTTTAAATATCTTGATATATCTCGAGAACTACGCCTCTGATCGAAAAATATCATAGAACATAAAAAGTAGGAAACTTAATTCTCTACAAAAAAGGTCTCTTAACATTTTGCCATAGCTCGCTTCGTTTCCGAGATATTTGCAGATTTATTTCAAGGGAAGGGGCCTGACGGACATATTTCGAGATATTTCTTCTTCTTGTTGTTCTTCTTCTGCACAGCTAAGCTGGAAGTGGCATTAGCGGCTCGCACTAGTGCAGAGTTATCTCAAAGAAAGGGGCCACGGTGTTTCTGTATCCCTATTATGTTGGTGCGGCTTCGGAACTTTTAAATATCTCGATATATCTCGAAAACTACGCTTCTGATCAAAAAATATCATAGAACATAAATTGTAGGAAACATAATTCTCTACAAAAAACGTCTCTTAACATTTTGCCATAGCTCGCTTCGTTTGCGAGATATTTGCAGATTCAGCTCAAAGGAACTGGCCTGACGGACATATTTCGAGATATTTCTTCTTCTTGTTGTTCTTCTTCTGCACAGCTAAGCTGGAAGTGGCATTTGCGGCGCGCAATAGTGCAGAGTTATCTCAAAGAAAGGAGCCACGGTGTTTCTGTATCTCTATTATGTTGGTGCGGCTTCGGAACTTTTAAATATCTTGATATATCTCGAGAACTACGCATCTGATCAAAAAATATCATAGAACATAAAATGTAGGAAACTTAATTCTCTACAAAAAAGGTCTCTTAACATTTTGCCATAGCTCGCTTCGTTTCCGAGATATTTGCAGATTTATCTCAAGGGAAGGGGCCTGACGGACATATTTCGAGATATTTCTTCTTCTTGTTGTTCTTCTTCTGCACAGCTAAGCTGGAAGTGGCATTTGCAGCGCGCAATAGTGCAGAGTTATCTCAAAGAAAGGGGCCACGGTGTTTCTGTATCTCTATTATGTTGGTGCGGCTTCGGAACTTTTAAATATCTCGATATATCTCGAAAACTACGCTTCTGATCAAAAAATATCATAGAACATAAATTGTAGGAAACAATTCTCTACAAAAAACGTCTCTTAACATTTTGCCATAGCTCGCTTCGTTTCCGAGATATTTGCAGATTCAGCTCAAAGGAACTGGCCTGACGGACATATTTCGAGATATTTCTTCTTCTTGTTGTTCTTCTTCTGCACAGCTAAACTGGAAGTGGCATTTCCAGCTCGCAATCGTGCAGAGTTATCTCAAAGAAAGGGGCCACGGTGTTTCTGTATCTCTATTATGTTGGTGCGGCTTCGGAACTTTTAAATATCTTGATATATCTCGAAAACTACGCTTCTGATCAAAAAATATCATAGAACATAAATTGTAGGAAACATAATTCTCTACAAAAAAGCTCTCTTAACATTTTGCCATAGCTCGCTTCGTTTCCGAGATATTTGCAGATATATCTCAAGGGAAGGGGCCTGACGGACATATTTCGAGATATTTCTTCTTCTTGTTGTTCTTCTTCTGCACAGCTAAGCTGGAAGTGGCATTTGCGGCTCGCACTAGTGCAGAGTTATCTCAAAGAAAGGGGCCACGGTGTTTCTGTATCTCTATTATGTTGGTGCGGCTTCGGAACTTTTAAATATCTCGATATATCTCGAAAACTACGCTTCTGATCAAAAAATATCATAGAACATAAATTATAGGAAACATAATTCTCTACAAAAAACGTCTCTTAACATTTTGCCATAGCTCGCTTCGTTTCCGAGATATTTGCAGATTCAGCTCAAAGGAACTGGCCTGACGGACATATTTCGAGATATTTCTTCTTCTTGTTGTTCTTCTTCTGCACAGCTAAGCTGGAAGTGGCATTTGCAGCTCGCACTAGTGCAGAGTTACCTCAAAGAAAGGGGCCACGGTGTTTCTGTATCTCTATTATGTTGGTGCGGCTTTGGAACTTTTAAATATCTCGATATATCTCGAAAACTACGCTTCTCACCAAAAAATATCATAGAACATAAATTGTACTAAACATAATTCTCTACAAAAAAGGTCTCTTAACATTTTGCCATAGCTCGCTTCGTTTCCGAGATATTTGCAGATATATCTCAAGGGAAGGGGCCTGACGGACATATTTCGAGATATTTCTTCTTCTTGTTGTTCTTCTTCTGCACAGCTAAGCTGGAAGTGGCATTTGCGGCTCGCACTAGTGCAGAGTTATCTCAACGAAAGGGGCCACGGTGTTTCTGTATCTCTATTATGTTGGTGCGGCTTCGGAACTTTTAAATATCTTGATATATCTCGAGAACTACGCATCTGATCAAAAAATATCATAGAACATAAAACGTAGGAAACTTAATTCTCTACAAAAAAGGTCTCTCAACATTTTGCCATAGCTCGCTTCGTTTCCGAGATATTTGCAGATTTATCTCAAGGGAAGGGGCCTGACGGACATATTTCGAGATATTTCTTCTTCTTGTTGTTCTTCTTCTGCACAGCTAAGCTGGAAGTGGCATTTGCGGCTCGCAATAGTGCAGAGTTATCTCAAAGAAAGGGGCCACGGTGTTTCTGTATCTCTATTATGTTGGTGCGGCTTCGGAACTTTTAAATATCTTGATATATCTCGAGAACTACGCATCTGATCAAAAAATATCATAGACCATAAAACGTAGGAAACTTAATTCTCTACAAAAAAGGTCTCTCAACATTTTGCCATAGCTCGCTTCGTTTCCGAGATATTTGCAGATTTATCTCAAGGGAAGGGGCCTGACGGACATATTTCGAGATATTTCTTCTTCTTGTTGTTCTTCTTCTGCACAGCTAAGCTGGAAGTGGCATTTGCGGCTCGCACTAGTGCAGAGTTATCTCAAAGAAAGGGGCCACGGTGTTTCTGTATCTCTATTATGTTGGTGCGGCTTTGGAACTTTTAAATATCTCGATATATCTCGAAAACTACGCTTCTCACCAAAAAATATCATAGAACATAAATTGTACTAAACATAATTCTCTACAAAAAAGGTCTCTTAACATTTTGCCATAGCTCGCTTCGTTTCCGAGATATTTGCAGATATATCTCAAGGGAAGGGGCCTGACGGACATATTTCGAGATATGTCTTCTTCTTGTTGTTCTTCTTCTGCACAGCTAAGCTGGAAGTGGCATTTACAGCTCGCAATAGTGCAGAGTTATCTCAAAGAAAGGGGCCACGGTGTTTCTGTATCTCTATTATGTTGGTGCGGCTTCGGAACTTTTAAATATCTTGATATATCTCGAGAACTACGCATCAGATCAAAAAATATCATAGAACATAAAAAGTAGGAAACTTAATTCTCTACAAAAAAGGTCTCTCAACATTTTGCCATAGCTCTCTTCGTTTCCGAGATATTTGCAGATTTATCTCAAGGGAAGGGGCCTGACGGACACATTTCGAGATATTTCTTCTTCTTGATGTTCTTCTTCTGCACAGCTAAGCTGGAAGTGGCATTTGCAGCTCGCAATAGTGCAGAGTTATCTCAAAGAAAGGGGCCACGGTGTTTCTGTATCTCTATTATGTTGGTGCGGCTTCGGAACTTTTAAATATCTTGATATATCTCGAGAACTACGCATCTGATCAAAAAATATCATCGAACATAAAACGTAGGAAACTTAATTCTCTACAAAAAAGGTCTCTCAACATTTTGCCATAGCTCGCTTCGTTTCCGAGATATTTGCAGATTTATCTCAAGGGAAGGGGCCTGACGGACATATTTCGAGATATTTCTTCTTCTTGTTGTTCTTCTTCTGCACAGCTAAGCCGGAAGTGGCATTTGCGGCTCGCAATAGTGCAGAGTTATCTCAAAGAAAGGGGCCACGGTGTTTCTGTATCTCTATTATGTTGGTGCGGCTTCGGAACTTTTAAATATCTTGATATATCTCGAGAACTACGCATCAGATCAAAAAATATCAATGAACATAAAAAGTAGGAAACTTAATTCTCTACAAAAAAGGTCTCTTAACATTTTGCCATAGCTCTCTTCGTTTCCGAGATATTTGCAGATTTATCTCAAGGGAAGGGGCCTGACGGACATATTTCGAGATATTTCTTCTTCTTGATGTTCTTCTTCTGCACAGCTAAGCTGGAAGTGGCATTTGCAGCTCGCAGTAGTGCAGAGTTATCTCAAAGAAAGGGGCCACGGTGTTTCTGTATCTCTATTATGTTGGTGCGGCTTCGGAACTTTTAAATATCTTGATATATCTCGAGAACTACGCATCTGATCAAAAAATATCATAGAACATAAAAAGTAGGAAACTTAATTCTCTACAAAAAAGGTCTCTTAACATTTTGCCATAGCTCGCTTCGTTTCCGAGATATTTGCAGATTTATCTCAAGGGAAGGGGCCTGACGGACATATTTCGAGATATTTCTTCTTCTTGTTGTTCTTCTTCTGCACAGCTAAGCTGGAAGTGGCATTTGCGGCTCGCACTAGTGCAGAGTTATCTCAAAGAAAGGGGCCACGGTGTTTCTGTATCTCTATTATGTTGGTGCGGCTTTGGAACTTTTAAATATCTCGATATATCTCGAAAACTACGCTTCTCACCAAAAAATATCATAGAACATAAATTGTACGAAACATAATTCTCTACAAAAAAGGTCTCTTAACATTTTGCCATAGCTCGCTTCGTTTCCGAGATATTTGCAGATATATCTCAAGGGAAGGGGCCTGACGGACATATTTCGAGATATTTCTTCTTCTTGTTGTTCTTCTTCTGCACAGCTAAGCTGGAAGTGGCATTTACAGCTCGCAATAGTGCAGAGTTATCTCAAAGAAAGGGGCCACGGTGTTTCTGTATCTCTATTATGTTGGTGCGGCTTCGGAACTTTTAAATATCTTGATATATCTCGAGAACTACGCATCAGATCAAAAAATATCATAGAACATAAAAAGTAGGAAACTTAATTCTCTACAAAAAAGGTCTCTTATCATTTTGCCATAGCTCTCTTCGTTTCCGAGATATTTGCAGATTTATCTCAAGGGAAGGGGCCTGACGGACATATTTCGAGATATTTCTTCTTCTTGTTGTTCTTCTTCTTCTGCACAGCTAAGCTGGAAGTGGCATTGGCGGCTCGCACTAGTGCAGAGTTATCTCAAAGAAAGGGGCCACGGTGTTTCTGTATCTCTATTATGTTGGTGCGGCTTTGGAACTTTTAAATATCTCGATATATCTCGAAAACTACGCTTCTGATCAAAAAATATCATAGAATATAAATTGTAGGAAACATAATTCTCTACAAAAAAGGTCTCTTAACATTTTGCCATAGCTCGCTTCGTTTCCGAGATATTTGCAGATATATCTCAAGGGAAGGGGCCTGACGGACATATTTCGAGATATGTCTTCTTCTTGTTGTTCTTCTTCTGCACAGCTAAGCTGGAAGTGGCATTTACAGCTCGCAATAGTGCAGAGTTATTTCAAAGAAAGGGGCCACGGTGTTTCTGTATCTCTATTATGTTGGTGCGGCTTCGAAACTTTTAAATATCTTGATATATCTCGAGAACTACGCATCTGATCAAAAAATATCATAGAACATAAAAAGTAGGAAACTTAATTCTCTACAAAAAAGGTCTCTTAACATTTTGCCATAGCTCGCTTCGTTTCCGAGATATTTGCAGATTTATCTCAAGGGAAGGGGCCTATCGGACATATTTCGAGATATTTCTTCTTCTTGTTGTTCTTCTTCTGCACAGCTAAACTGGAAGTGGCATTTGCAGCTCGCAATAGTGCAGAGTTATCTCAAAGAAAGGGGCCACGGTGTTTCTGTATCTCTATTATGTTGGTGCGGCTTCGGAACTTTTAAATATCTTGATATATCTCGAGAACTACGCATCTGATCAAAAAATATCATAGAACATAAAACGTAGGAAACTTAATTCTCTAAAAAAAAGGTCTCTCAACATTTTGCCATAGCTCGCTTCGTTTCCGAGATATTTGCAGATTTATCTCAAGGGAAGGGGCCTGACGGACATATTTCGAGATATTTCTTCTTCTTGTTGTTCTTCTTCTGCACAGCTAAGCTGGAAGTGGCATTTGCAGCTCGCAATAGTGCAGAGTTATCTCAAAGAAAGGGGCCACGGTGTTTCTGTATCTCTATTATGTTGGTGCGGCTTCGGAACTTTCAAATATCTTGATATATCTCGAGAACTACGCATCAGATCAAAAAATATCAATGAACATAAAAAGTAGGAAACATAATTCTCTACAAAAAAGGTCTCTTAACATTTTGCCATAGCTCTCTTCGTTTCCGAGATATTTGCAGATTTATCTCAAGGGAAGGGGCCTGACGGACATATTTCGAGATATTTCTTCTTCTTGTTGTTCTTCTTCTGCACAGCTAAGCTGGAAGTGGCATTTGCGGCTCGCAATAGTGCAGAGTTATCTCAAAGAAAGGGGCCACGGTGTTTCTGTATCTCTATTATGTTGGTGCGGCTTCGGAACTTTTAAATATCTTGATATATCTCGAGAACTACGCATCAGATCAAAAAATATCAATGAACATAAAAAGTAGGAAACATAATTCTCTACAAAAAAGGTCTCTTAACATTTTGCCATAGCTCTCTTCGTTTCCGAGATATTTGCAGATTTATCTCAAGGGAAGGGGCCTGACGGACATATTTCGAGATATTTCTTCTTCTTGATGTTCTTCTTCTGCACAGCTAAGCTGGAAGTGGCATTTGCAGCTCGCAATAGTGCAGAGTTATCTCAAAGAAAGGGGCCACGGTGTTTTTGTATCTCTATTATGTTGGTGCGGCTTCGGAACTTTTAAATATCTTGATATATCTCGAGAACTACGCATCTGATCAAAAAATATCATAGAACATAAAACGTAGGAAACTTAATTCTCTACAAAAAAGGTCTCTCAACATTTTGCCATAGCTCGCTTCGTTTCCGAGATATTTGCAGATTTATCTCAAGGGAAGGGGCCTGACGGACATATTTCGAGATATTTCTTCTTCTTGTTGTTCTTCTTCTGCACAGCTAAGCTGGAAGTGGCATTTGCGGCTCGCACTAGTGCAGAGTTATCTCAAAGAAAGGGGCCACGGTGTTTCTGTATCTCTATTATGTTGGTGCGGCTTCGGAACTTTTAAATATCTCGATATATCTCGAAAACTACGCTTCTGATCAAAAAATATCATAGAACATAAAAAGTAGGAAACATAATTCTCTACAAAAAAGGTCTCTTAACATTTTGCCATAGCTCGCTTCGTTTCCGAGATATTTGCTGATTTATCTCAAGGGAAGGGGCCGGGCGGACATATTTCGAGATATTTCTTCTTCTTGTTGTTCTTCTTCTGCACAGCTAAGCTGGAAGTGGCATTTGCGGCTCGCTCTAGTGCAGAGTTATCTCAAAGAAAGGGGCCACGGTGTTTCTGTATCCCTATTATGTTGGTGCGGCTTCGGAACTTTTAAATATCTCGATATATCTCGAAAACTACGCTTCTGATCAAAAAATATCATAGAACATAAATTGTAGGAAACATAATTCTCTACAAAAAACGTCTCTTAACATTTTGCCATAGCTCGCTTCGTTTCCGAGATATTTGCAGATTCAGCTCAAAGGAACTGGCCTGACGGACATATTTCGAGATATTTCTTCTTCTTGTTGTTCTTCCTCTGCACAGCTAAGCTGGAAGTGGCATTTGCAGCTCGCAATAGTGCAGAGTTATCTGTAAGAAAGGGGCCACGGTGTTTCTGTATCTCTATTATGTTGGTGCGGCTTCGGAACTTTTAAATATCTTGATATATCTCGAGAACTACGCATCTGATCAAAAAATATCATAGAACATAAATTGTAGGAAACATAATTCTCTACAAAAAAGGTCTCTGAACATTTTGCCATAGCTCGCTTCGTTTCCGAGATATTTGCAGATTTATCTCAAGGGAAGGGGCCTGACGGACATATTTCGAGATATTTCTTCTTCTTGTTGTTCTTCTTCTGCACAGCTAAGCTGGAAGTGGCATTGGCGGCTCGCACTAGTGCAGAGTTATCTCAAAGAAAGAGGCCACGGTGTTTCTGTATCTCTATTATGTTGGTGCGGCTTTGGAACTTTTAAATATCTCGATATATCTCGAAAACTACGCTTCTGATCAAAAAATATCATAGAACATAAATTGTAGGAAACATAATTCTCTACAAAAAAGGTCTCTTAACATTTTGCCATAGCTCGCTTCGTTTCCGAGATATTTGCAGATTTATCTCAAGGGAAGGGGCCTGACGGACATATTTCGAGATATTTCTCCTTCTTGTTGTTCTTCTTCTGCACAGCTAAGCTGGAAGTGGCATTGGCGGCTCGCACTAGTGCAGAGTTATCTCAAAGAAAGGGGCCACGGTGTTTCTGTATCTCTATTATGTTGGTGCGGCTTTGGAACTTTTAAATATCTCGATATATCTCGAAAACTACGCTTCTGATCAAAAAATATCATAGAACAGAAATTGTAGGAAACATAATTCTCTACAAAAAAGGTCTCTTAACATTTTGCCATAGCTCGCTTCGTTTCCGAGATATTTGCAGATATATCTCAAGGGAAGGGGCCTGACGGACATATTTCGAGATATGTCTTCTTCTTGTTGTTCTTCTTCTGCACAGCTAAGCTGGAAGTGGCATTTACAGCTCGCAATAGTGCAGAGTTATTTCAAAGAAAGGGGCCACGGTGTTTCTGTATCTCTATTATGTTGGTGCGGCTTCGGAACTTTTAAATATCTTGATATATCTCGAGAACTACGCATCAGATCAAAAAATATCAATGAACATAAAAAGTAGGAAACATAATTCTCTACAAAAAAGGTCTCTTAACATTTTGCCATAGCTCTCTTCGTTTCCGAGATATTTGCAGATTTATCTCAAGGGAAGGGGCCTGACGGACATATTTCGAGATATTTCTTGTTCTTGTTGTTCTTCTTCTGCACAGCTAAGCTGGAAGTGGCATTTGCGGCTCGCAATAGTGCAGAGTTATCTCAAAGAAAGGGGCCACGGTGTTTCTGTATCTCTATTATGTTGGTGCGGCTTCGGAACTTTTAAATATCTTGATATATCTCGAGAACTACGCATCAGATCAAAAAATATCAATGAACATAAAAAGTAGGAAACATAATTCTCTACAAAAAAGGTCTCTTAACATTTTGCCATAGCTCTCTTCGTTTCCGAGATATTTGCAGATTTATCTCAAGGGAAGGGGCCTGACGGACATATTTCGAGATATTTCTTCTTCTTGATGTTCTTCTTCTGCACAGCTAAGCTGGAAGTGGCATTTGCAGCTCGCAATAGTGCAGAGTTATCTCAAAGAAAGGGGCCACGGTGTTTTTGTATCTCTATTATGTTGGTGCGGCTTCGGAACTTTTAAATATCTTGATATATCTCGAGAACTACGCATCTGATCAAAAAATATCATAGAACATAAAACGTAGGAAACTTAATTCTCTACAAAAAAGGTCTCTCAACATTTTGCCATAGCTCGCTTCGTTTCCGAGATATTTGCAGATTTATCTCAAGGGAAGGGGCCTGACGGACATATTTCGAGATATTTCTTCTTCTTGTTGTTCTTCTTCTGCACAGCTAAGCTGGAAGTGGCATTTGCGGCTCGCACTAGTGCAGAGTTATCTCAAAGAAAGGGGCCACGGTGTTTCTGTATCTCTATTATGTTGGTGCGGCTTCGGAACTTTTAAATATCTCGATATATCTCGAAAACTACGCTTCTGATCAAAAAATATCATAGAACATAAAAAGTAGGAAACATAATTCTCTACAAAAAAGGTCTCTTAACATTTTGCCATAGCTCGCTTCGTTTCCGAGATATTTGCTGATTTATCTCAAGGGAAGGGGCCGGGCGGACATATTTCGAGATATTTCTTCTTCTTGTTGTTCTTCTTCTGCACAGCTAAGCTGGAAGTGGCATTTGCGGCTCGCACTAGTGCAGAGTTATCTCAAAGAAAGGGGCCACGGTGTTTCTGTATCCCTATTATGTTGGTGCGGCTTCGGAACTTTTAAATATCTCGATATATCTCGAAAACTACGCTTCTGATCAAAAAATATCATAGAACATAAATTGTAGGAAACATAATTCTCTACAAAAAACGTCTCTTAACATTTTGCCATAGCTCGCTTCGTTTCCGAGATATTTGCAGATTCAGCTCAAAGGAACTGGCCTGACGGACATATTTCGAGATATTTCTTCTTCTTGTTGTTCTTCCTCTGCACAGCTAAGCTGGAAGTGGCATTTGCAGCTCGCAATAGTGCAGAGTTATCTGTAAGAAAGGGGCCACGGTGTTTCTGTATCTCTATTATGTTGGTGCGGCTTCGGAACTTTTAAATATCTTGATATATCTCGAGAACTACGCATCTGATCAAAAAATATCATAGAACAGAAATTGTAGGAAACATAATTCTCTACAAAAAAGGTCTCTTAACATTTTGCCATAGCTCGCTTCGTTTCCGAGATATTTGCAGATTTATCTCAAGGGAAGGGGCCTGACGGACATATTTCGAGATATTTCTCCTTCTTGTTGTTCTTCTTCTGCACAGCTAAGCTGGAAGTGGCATTGGCGGCTCGCACTAGTGCAGAGTTATCTCAAAGAAAGGGACCACGGTGTTTCTGTATCTCTATTATGTTGGTGCGGCTTTGGAACTTTTAAATATCTCGATATATCTCGAAAACTACGCTTCTGATCAAAAAATATCATAGAACAGAAATTGTAGGAAACATAATTCTCTACAAAAAAGGTCTCTTAACATTTTGCCATAGCTCGCTTCGTTTCCGAGATATTTGCAGATATATCTCAAGGGAAGGGGCCTGACGTACATATTTCGAGATATGTCTTCTTCTTGTTGTTCTTCTTCTGCACAGCTAAGCTGGAAGTGGCATTTACAGCTCGCAATAGTGCAGAGTTATTTCAAAGAAAGGGGCCACGGTGTTTCTGTATCTCTATTATGTTGGTGCGGCTTCGGAACTTTTAAATATCTTGATATATCTCGAGAACTACGCATCTGATCAAAAAATATCATAGAACATAAAAAGTAGGAAACTTAATTCTCTACAAAAAAGGTCTCTTAACATTTTGCCATAGCTCGCTTCGTTTCCGAGATATTTGCAGATTTATCTCAAGGGAAGGGGCCTGACGGACATATTTCGAGATATTTCTTCTTCTTGTTGTTCTTCTTCTGCACAGCTAAGCTGGAAGTGGCATTTGCGGCTCGCACTAGTGCAGAGTTATCTCAAAGAAAGGGGCCACGGTGTTTCTGTATCCCTGTTATGTTGGTGCGGCTTCGGAACTTTTAAATATCTCGATATATCTCGAAAACTACGCTTCTGATCAAAAAATATCATAGAACATAAATTGTAGGAAACATAATTCTCTACAAAAAACGTCTCTTAACATTTTGCCATAGCTCGCTTCGTTTCCGAGATATTTGCAGATTCAGCTCAAAGGAACTGGCCTGACGGACATATTTCGAGATATTTCTTCTTCTTGTTGTTCTTCCTCTGCACAGCTAAGCTGGAAGTGGCATTGGCGGGTCGCACTAGTGCAGAGTTATCTCAAAGAAAGGGGCCACGGTGTTTCTGTATCTCTATTATGTTGGTGCGGCTTTGGAACTTTTAAATATCTCGATATATCTCGAAAACTACGCTTCTGATCAAAAAATATCATAGAACATAAATTGTAGGAAACATAATTCTCTACAAAAAAGGTCTCTTAACATTTTGCCATAGCTCGCTTCGTTTCCGAGATATTTGCAGATATATCTCAAGGGAAGGGGCCTGACGGACATATTTCGAGATATGTCTTCTTCTTGTTGTTCTTCTTCTGCACAGCTAAGCTGGAAGTGGCATTTACAGCTCGCAATAGTGCAGAGTTATTTCAAAGAAAGGGGCCACGGTGTTTCTGTATCTCTATTATGTTGGTGCGGCTTCGGAACTTTTAAATATCTTGATATATCTCGAGAACTACGCATCTGATCAAAAAATATCATAGAACATAAAAAGTAGGAAACTTAATTCTCTACAAAAAAGGTCTCTTAACATTTTGCCATAGCTCGCTTCGTTTCCGAGATATGTGCAGATTTATCTCAAGGGAAGTGGCCTGACGGACATATTTCGAGATATTTCTTCTTCTTGTTGTTCTTCTGCTGCACAGCTAAGCTGGAAGTGGCATTTGCGGCTCGCACTAGTGCAGAGTTATCTCAAAGAAAGGGGCCACGGTGTTTCTGTATCTCTATTATGTTGGTGCGGCTTCGGAACTTTTAAATATCTTGATATATCTCGAGAACTACGCATCTGATCAGAAAATATCATAGAAGATAAAAAGTAGGAAACTTAATTCTCTACACAAAAGGTCTCTTAACATTTTGCCATAGCTCGCTTCGTTTCCGAGATATTTGCAGATTTAGCTCAAAGGAACTGGACTGACGGACATATTTCGAGATATTTCTTCTTCTTGTTGTTCTTCCTCTGCACAGCTAAGCTGGAAGTGGCATTTGCAGCTCGCAATAGTGCAGAGTTATCTCAAAGAAAGGGGCCACGGTGTTTCTGTATCCCTATTATGTTGGTGCGGCTTCGGAACTTTTAAATATCTCGATATATCTCGAAAACTACGCTTCTGATCAAAAAATATCATAGAACATAAATTGTAGGAAACATAATTCTCTACAAAAAAGGTCTCTTAACATTTTGCCATAGCTCGCTTCGTTTCCGAGATATTTGCAGATTTATCTCAAGGGATGGGGCCTAACGGACATATTTCGAGATATTTCTTCTTCTTGTTGTTCTTCTTCTGCACAGCTAAACTGGAAGTGGCATTTCCAGCTCGCAATAGTGCAGAGTTATCTCAAAGAGAGGGGCCACGGTGTTTCTGTATCTCTATTATGTTGGTGCGGCTTCGGAACTTTTAAATATCTTGATATATCTCGAGAGCTACGCGTCTGATCAAAAAATATCATAGAACATAAAAAGTAGGAAACATAATTCTCTACAAAAAAGGTCTCTTAACATTTTGCCATAGCTCGCTTCGTTTCCGAGATATTTGCAGATATATCTCAAGGGAAGGGGCCTGACGGACATATTTCGAGATATATCTTCTTCTTGTTGTTCTTCTTCTGCACAGCTAAACTGGAAGTGGCATTTCCAGCTCGCAATAGTGCAGAGTTATCTCAAAGAAAGGGGCCACGGTGTTTCTGTATCTCTATTATGTTGGTGCGGCTTCGGAACTTTTAAATATCTTGATATATCTCGAGAACTACGCATCTGATCAGAAAATATCATAGAAGATAAAAAGTAGGAAACTTAATTCTCTACAAAAAAGGTCTCTTAACATTTTGCCATAGCTCGCTTCGTTTCCGAGATATTTGCAGATTCAGCTCAAAGGAACTGGCCTGACGGACATATTTCGAGATATTTCTTCTTCTTGTTGTTCTTCCTCTGCACAGCTAAGCTGGAAGCGGCATTTGCAGCTCGCAATAGTGCAGAGTTATCTCAAAGAAAGGGGCCACGGTGTTTCTGTATCTCTATTATGTTGGTGCGGCTTCGGAACTTTTAAATATCTCGATATATCTCGAAAACTACGCTTCTGATCAAAAAATATCATAGAACATAAAAAGTAGGAAACATAATTCTCTACAAAAAAGGTCTCTTAACATTTTGCCATAGCTCGCTTCGTTTCCGAGATATTTGCAGATTTATCTCAAGGGAAGGGGCCTAACGGACATATTTCGAGATATTTCTTCTTCTTGTTGTTCTTCTTCTGCACAGCTAAACTGGAAGTGGCATTTCCAGCTCGCAATAGTGCAGAGTTATCTCAAAGAGAGGGGCCACGGTGTTTCTGTATCTCTATTATGTTGGTGCGGCTTCGGAACTTTTAAATATCTTGATATATCTCGAGAGCTACGCATCTGATCAAAAAATATCATAGAACATAAAAAGTAGGAAACTCAATTCTCTACAAAAAAGGTCTCTCAACATTTTGCCATAGCTCGCTTCGTTTCCGAGATATTTGCAGATTTATCTCAAGGGAAGGGGCCTAACGGACATATTTCCAGATATTTCTTCTTCTTGTTGTTCTTCTTCTGCACAGCTAAGCTGGAAGTGGCATTTGCGGCTCGCACTAGTGCAGAGTTATCTCAAAGAAAGGGGCCACGGTGTTTCTGTATCTCTATTATGTTGGTGCAGCTTCAGAACTTTTAAATATCTTGATATATCTCGAGAACTACGCATCTGATCAAAAAATATCATGGAACATAAAAAGTAGAAAACTTAATTCTCTAGAAATAAAGTCGCTTAACATTTTGCCATAGCTCGCTTCGTTTCCGAGATATTTGCAGATTTATCTCAAGGGAAGGGGCCTGACGGACATATTTCGAGATATTTCTTCTTCTTGTTGTTCTTCTTCTGCACAGCTAAGCTGGAAGTGGCATTTGCAGCTCGCAATAGTGCAGAGTTATCTCAAAGAAAGGGGCGACGGTGTTTCTGTATCTCTATTATGTTGGTGCGGCTTCGGAACTTTGAAATATCTTGATATATCTCGAGAACTACGCATCTGATCAAAAAATATCATAGAACATAAAAAGTAGGAAACTTAATTCTCTACAAATAAAGTCGCTTAACATTTTGCCATAGCTCGCTTCGTTTCCGAGATATTTGCAGATTTATCTCAAGGGAAGGGGCCTGACGGACATATTTCGAGATATTTCTTCTTCTTGTTGTTCTTCTTCTGCACAGCTAAGCTGGAAGTGGCATTTGCAGCTCGCAATAGTGCAGAGTTATCTCAAAGAAAGGGGCCACGGTGTTTCTGTATCTCTATTATGTCGGTGCGGCTTCGGAACTTTTAAATATCTTGATATATCTCGAGAACTACGCATCTGATCAAATAATATCATAGAACATAAAAAGTAGGAAACTTAATTCTCTACAAATAAGGTCTCTTAACATTTTGCCATAGCTCGCTTCGTTTCCGAGATATTTGCAGATTTATCTCAAGGGAAGGGGCCTGACGGACATATTTCGAGATATTTCTTCTTCTTGTTGGTCTTGTTCTGCACAGCTAAGCTGGAAGTGGCATTTGCAGCTCGCAATGGTGCAGAGTTATCTCAAAGAAAGGGGCCACGGTGTTTCTGTATCTCTATTATGTTGGTGCGGCTTCGGATCTTTTAAATATCTCGATATATCTCGGAAACTACGCTTCTGATCAAAAAATATCATAGAACCTAAATTGTGGGAAATATAATTCTCTACAAAAAAGGTCTCTTAACATTTTGCCATAGCTCGTTTCGTTTCCGAGATATTTGCAGATATATCTCAAGGGAAGGGGCCTGACGGACATATTTCGAGATATTTCCTCTTCTTGTTGTTCTTCTTCTGCACAGCTAAACTGGAAGTGGCATTTGCAGCTCGCAATAGTGCAGAGTTATCTCAAAGAAAGGGGCCACGGTGTTTCTGTATCTCTATTAAGTTGGTGCGGCTTCGGAACTTTAAAATATCTTGATATATCTCGAGAACTACGCATCTGATCAAAATATATCATAGAACATAAAAAGTAGGAAACTTAATTCTCTACAAATAAGGTCTCTTAACATTTTGCCATAGCTCGCTTCGTTTCCGAGATATTTGCAGATTTATCTCAAGGGAAGGGGCCTGACGGACATTTTTCGAGATGTTTCTTCTTCTTGTTGTTCTTCTTCTGCACAGCTAAGCTGGAAGTGGCATTTGCAGCTCGCAATAGTGCAGAGTTATCTCAAAGAAAGGGGCCACGGTGTTTCTGTATCTCTATTATGTTGGTGCGGCTTCGGAACTTTAAAATATCTTGATATATCTCGAGAACTACGCATCTGATCAAAAAATATCATAGAACGTAAAAAGTAGGAAACTTAATTCTCTACAAATAAAGTCGCTTAACATTTTGCCATAGCTCGCTTCGTTTCCGAGATATTTGCAGATTTATCTCAAGGGAAGCGGCCTGACGGACATATTTCGAGATATTTCTTCTTCTTGTTGTTCTTCTTCTGCACAGCTAAGCTGGAAGTGGCATTTGCAGCTCGCAATGGTGCAGAGTTATCTCAAAGAAAGGGGCCACGGTGTTTCTGTATCTCTATTATGTTGGTGCGGCTTCGGAACTTTTAAATATCTTGATATATCTCGAGAACTACGCATCTGATCAAAAAATATCATAGAACATAAAAAGTAGGAAACTTCATTCTCTACCAAAAAGGTCTCTTAACATTTTGCCATAGCTCGCTTCGTTTCCGAGATATATGCAGATTTATCTCAAGGGAAGGGGCCTGACGGACATATTTCGGGATATTTCTTCTTCTTGTTGTTCTTCTGCTGCACAGCTAAACAGGAAGTGGCATTTCCAGCTCGCAATAGTGCAGAGTTATCTGAAAGAAAGGGGCCACGGTGTTTCTGTATCTCTATTATGTCGGTGCGGCTTCGGAACTTTTAAATATCTTGATATATCTCGAGAACTATGCATCTGATCAAATAATATCATAGAACATAAAAAGTAGGAAACTTAATTCTCTACAAATAAGGTCTCTTAACATTTTGCCATAGCTCGCTTCGTTTCCGAGATATTTGCAGATTTATCTCAAGGGAAGGGGCCTGACGGACATATTTCGAGATATTTCTTCTTCTTGTTGTTCTTCCTCTGCACAGCTAAGCTGGAAGTGGCATTTGCAGCTCGCAATAGTGCAGAGTTATCTCAAAGAAAGGGGCCACGGTGTTTCTGTATCCCTATTATGTTGGTGCGGCTTCGGAACTTTTAAATATCTCGATATATCTCGAAAACTACGCTTCTGATCAAAAAATATCATAGAACATAAATTGTAGGAAACATAATTCTCTACAAAAAAGGTCTCTTAACATTTTGCCATAGCTCGCTTCGTTTCCGAGATATTTGCAGATTTATCTCAAGGGATGGGGCCTAACGGACATATTTCGAGATATTTCTTCTTCTTGTTGTTCTTCTTCTGCACAGCTAAACTGGAAGTGGCATTTCCAGCTCGCAATAGTGCAGAGTTATCTCAAAGAGAGGGGCCACGGTGTTTCTGTATCTCTATTATGTTGGTGCGGCTTCGGAACTTTTAAATATCTTGATATATCTCGAGAGCTACGCGTCTGATCAAAAAATATCATAGAACATAAAAAGTAGGAAACATAATTCTCTACAAAAAAGGTCTCTTAACATTTTGCCATAGCTCGCTTCGTTTCCGAGATATTTGCAGATATATCTCAAGGGAAGGGGCCTGACGGACATATTTCGAGATATATCTTCTTCTTGTTGTTCTTCTTCTGCACAGCTAAACTGGAAGTGGCATTTCCAGCTCGCAATAGTGCAGAGTTATCTCAAAGAAAGGGGCCACGGTGTTTCTGTATCTCTATTATGTTGGTGCGGCTTCGGAACTTTTAAATATCTTGATATATCTCGAGAACTACGCATCTGATCAGAAAATATCATAGAAGATAAAAAGTAGGAAACTTAATTCTCTACAAAAAAGGTCTCTTAACATTTTGCCATAGCTCGCTTCGTTTCCGAGATATTTGCAGATTCAGCTCAAAGGAACTGGCCTGACGGACATATTTCGAGATATTTCTTCTTCTTGTTGTTCTTCCTCTGCACAGCTAAGCTGGAAGCGGCATTTGCAGCTCGCAATAGTGCAGAGTTATCTCAAAGAAAGGGGCCACGGTGTTTCTGTATCTCTATTATGTTGGTGCGGCTTCGGAACTTTTAAATATCTCGATATATCTCGAAAACTACGCTTCTGATCAAAAAATATCATAGAACATAAAAAGTAGGAAACATAATTCTCTACAAAAAAGGTCTCTTAACATTTTGCCATAGCTCGCTTCGTTTCCGAGATATTTGCAGATTTATCTCAAGGGAAGGGGCCTAACGGACATATTTCGAGATATTTCTTCTTCTTGTTGTTCTTCTTCTGCACAGCTAAACTGGAAGTGGCATTTCCAGCTCGCAATAGTGCAGAGTTATCTCAAAGAGAGGGGCCACGGTGTTTCTGTATCTCTATTATGTTGGTGCGGCTTCGGAACTTTTAAATATCTTGATATATCTCGAGAGCTACGCATCTGATCAAAAAATATCATAGAACATAAAAAGTAGGAAACTCAATTCTCTACAAAAAAGGTCTCTCAACATTTTGCCATAGCTCGCTTCGTTTCCGAGATATTTGCAGATTTATCTCAAGGGAAGGGGCCTAACGGACATATTTCCAGATATTTCTTCTTCTTGTTGTTCTTCTTCTGCACAGCTAAGCTGGAAGTGGCATTTGCGGCTCGCACTAGTGCAGAGTTATCTCAAAGAAAGGGGCCACGGTGTTTCTGTATCTCTATTATGTTGGTGCAGCTTCAGAACTTTTAAATATCTTGATATATCTCGAGAACTACGCATCTGATCAAAAAATATCATGGAACATAAAAAGTAGAAAACTTAATTCTCTAGAAATAAAGTCGCTTAACATTTTGCCATAGCTCGCTTCGTTTCCGAGATATTTGCAGATTTATCTCAAGGGAAGGGGCCTGACGGACATATTTCGAGATATTTCTTCTTCTTGTTGTTCTTCTTCTGCACAGCTAAGCTGGAAGTGGCATTTGCAGCTCGCAATAGTGCAGAGTTATCTCAAAGAAAGGGGCGACGGTGTTTCTGTATCTCTATTATGTTGGTGCGGCTTCGGAACTTTGAAATATCTTGATATATCTCGAGAACTACGCATCTGATCAAAAAATATCATAGAACATAAAAAGTAGGAAACTTAATTCTCTACAAATAAAGTCGCTTAACATTTTGCCATAGCTCGCTTCGTTTCCGAGATATTTGCAGATTTATCTCAAGGGAAGGGGCCTGACGGACATATTTCGAGATATTTCTTCTTCTTGTTGTTCTTCTTCTGCACAGCTAAGCTGGAAGTGGCATTTGCAGCTCGCAATAGTGCAGAGTTATCTCAAAGAAAGGGGCCACGGTGTTTCTGTATCTCTATTATGTCGGTGCGGCTTCGGAACTTTTAAATATCTTGATATATCTCGAGAACTACGCATCTGATCAAATAATATCATAGAACATAAAAAGTAGGAAACTTAATTCTCTACAAATAAGGTCTCTTAACATTTTGCCATAGCTCGCTTCGTTTCCGAGATATTTGCAGATTTATCTCAAGGGAAGGGGCCTGACGGACATATTTCGAGATATTTCTTCTTCTTGTTGGTCTTGTTCTGCACAGCTAAGCTGGAAGTGGCATTTGCAGCTCGCAATGGTGCAGAGTTATCTCAAAGAAAGGGGCCACGGTGTTTCTGTATCTCTATTATGTTGGTGCGGCTTCGGATCTTTTAAATATCTCGATATATCTCGGAAACTACGCTTCTGATCAAAAAATATCATAGAACCTAAATTGTGGGAAATATAATTCTCTACAAAAAAGGTCTCTTAACATTTTGCCATAGCTCGTTTCGTTTCCGAGATATTTGCAGATATATCTCAAGGGAAGGGGCCTGACGGACATATTTCGAGATATTTCCTCTTCTTGTTGTTCTTCTTCTGCACAGCTAAACTGGAAGTGGCATTTGCAGCTCGCAATAGTGCAGAGTTATCTCAAAGAAAGGGGCCACGGTGTTTCTGTATCTCTATTAAGTTGGTGCGGCTTCGGAACTTTAAAATATCTTGATATATCTCGAGAACTACGCATCTGATCAAAATATATCATAGAACATAAAAAGTAGGAAACTTAATTCTCTACAAATAAAGTCGCTTAACATTTTGCCATAGCTCGCTTCGTTTCCGAGATATTTGCAGATTTATCTCAAGGGAAGGGGCCTGACGGACATATTTCGAGATATTTCTTCTTCTTGTTGTTCTTCTTCTGCACAGCTAAGCTGGAAGTGGCATTTGCAGCTCGCAATAGTGCAGAGTTATCTCAAAGAAAGGGGCCACGGTGTTTCTGTATCTCTATTATGTCGGTGCGGCTTCGGAACTTTTAAATATCTTGATATATCTCGAGAACTACGCATCTGATCAAATAATATCATAGAACATAAAAAGTAGGAAACTTAATTCTCTACAAATAAGGTCTCTTAACATTTTGCCATAGCTCGCTTCGTTTCCGAGATATTTGCAGATTTATCTCAAGGGAAGGGGCCTGACGGACATATTTCGAGATATTTCTTCTTCTTGTTGGTCTTGTTCTGCACAGCTAAGCTGGAGGTGGCATTTGCAGCTCGCAATGGTGCAGAGTTATCTCAAAGAAAGGGGCCACGGTGTTTCTGTATCTCTATTATGTTGGTGCGGCTTCGGATCTTTTAAATATCTCGATATATCTCGGAAACTACGCTTCTGATCAAAAAATATCATAGAACATAAAAAGTAGGAAACTTCATTCTCTACCAAAAAGGTCTCTTAACATTTTGCCATAGCTCGCTTCGTTTCCGAGATATATGCAGATTTATCTCAAGGGAAGGGGCCTGACGGACATATTTCGGGATATTTCTTCTTCTTGTTGTTCTTCTGCTGCACAGCTAAACAGGAAGTGGCATTTCCAGCTCGCAATAGTGCAGAGTTATCTGAAAGAAAGGGGCCACGGTGTTTCTGTATCTCTATTATGTCGGTGCGGCTTCGGAACTTTTAAATATCTTGATATATCTCGAGAACTATGCATCTGATCAAATAATATCATAGAACATAAAAAGTAGGAAACTTAATTCTCTACAAATAAGGTCTCTTAACATTTTGCCATAGCTCGCTTCGTTTCCGAGATATTTGCAGATTTATCTCAAGGGAAGGGGCCTGACGGACATATTTCGAGATATTTCTTCTTCTTGTTGGTCTTCTTCCGCACAGCTAAGCTGGAAGTGGCATTTGCAGCTCGCAATGGTGCAGAGTTATCTCAAAGAAAGGGGCCACGGTGTTTCTGTATCTCTATTATGTTGGTGCGGCTTCGGATCTTTTAAGTATCTCCATATATCTCGAAAACTACGCTTCTGATCAAAAAATATCATAGAACCTAAATTGTGGGAAATATAGTTCTCTACAAAAAAGGTCTCTTAACATTTTGCCGTAGCTCGCTTCGTTTCCGAGATATTTGCAGATTTATCTCAAGGGAAGGGGCCTGACGGACATATTTCCAGATATTTCTTCTTCTTGTTGTTCTTCTTCTGCACAGCTAAGCTGGAAGTGGCATTTGCAGCTCGCAATAGTGCAGAGTTATCTCAAAGAAAGGGGCCACGGTGTTTCTGTATCTCTATTATGTTGGTGCGGCTTCGGAACTTTAAAATATCTTGATATATCTCGATAACTACGCATCTGATCAAAAAATATCATAGAACATAAAAAGTAGGAAACCTAATTCTCTACAAAAAAGGTCTCTTAACATTTTGCCATAGCTCGCTTCGTTTCCGAGATATTTGCAGATTTATCTCGAGGGAAGGGGCCTGACGGACATATTTCGAGATATTTCTTCTTCTTGTTGTTCTTCTTCGGCACAGCTAAGCTGGAAGCGGCATTTGCGGCTCGCACTAGTGCAGAGTTATCTCAAAGAAAGGGGCCACGGTGTTTCTGTATCTCTATTATGTTGGTGCGGCTTCGGAACTTTTAAATATCTTGATATATCTCGAGAACTACGCATCTGATTAAAAAATATCATAGAACGTAAAAAGTAGGAAACTTAATTCTCTACAAATAAAGTCGCTTAACATTTTGCCATAGCTCGCTTCGTTTCCGAGATATTTGCAGATTTATCTCAAGGGAAGGGGCCTGACGGACATATTTCGAGATATTTCTTCTTCTTGTTGTTCTTCTTCTGCACAGCTAAGCTGGAAGTGGCATTTGCAGCTCGCAATAGTGCAGAGTTATCTCAAAGAAAGGGGCGACGGTGTTTCTGTATCTCTATTATGTTGGTGCGGCTTCGGAACTTTGAAATATCTTGATATATCTCGAGAACTACGCATCTGATCAAAAAATATCATAGAACATAAAAAGTAGGAAACTTAATTCTCTACAAAAAAGGTCTCTTAACATTTTGCCGTAGCTCGCTTCGTTTCCGAGATATTTGCAGATTTATCTCAAGGGAAGGGGCCTGACGGACATATTTCCAGATATTTCTTCTTCTTGTTGTTCTTCTTCTGCACAGCTAAGCTGGAAGTGGCATTTGCAGCTCGCAATAGTGCAGAGTTATCTCAAAGAAAGGGGCCACGGTGTTTCTGTATCTCTATTATGTTGGTGCGGCTTCGGAACTTTAAAATATCTTGATATATCTCGATAACTACGCATCTGATCAAAAAATATCATAGAACATAAAAAGTAGGAAACCTAATTCTCTACAAAAAAGGTCTCTTAACATTTTGCCATAGCTCGCTTCGTTTCCGAGATATTTGCAGATTTATCTCGAGGGAAGGGGCCTGACGGACATATTTCGAGATATTTCTTCTTCTTGTTGTTCTTCTTCGGCACAGCTAAGCTGGAAGCGGCATTTGCGGCTCGCACTAGTGCAGAGTTATCTCAAAGAAAGGGGCCACGGTGTTTCTGTATCTCTATTATGTTGGTGCGGCTTCGGAACTTTTAAATATCTTGATATATCTCGAGAACTACGCATCTGATTAAAAAATATCATAGAACGTAAAAAGTAGGAAACTTAATTCTCTACAAATAAAGTCGCTTAACATTTTGCCATAGCTCGCTTCGTTTCCGAGATATTTGCAGATTTATCTCAAGGGAAGGGGCCTGACGGACATATTTCGAGATATTTCTTCTTCTTGTTGTTCTTCTTCTGCACAGCTAAGCTGGAAGTGGCATTTGCAGCTCGCAATAGTGCAGAGTTATCTCAAAGAAAGGGGCGACGGTGTTTCTGTATCTCTATTATGTTGGTGCGGCTTCGGAACTTTGAAATATCTTGATATATCTCGAGAACTACGCATCTGATCAAAAAATATCATAGAACATAAAAAGTAGGAAACTTAATTCTCTACAAATAAAGTCGCTTAACATTTTGCCATAGCTCGCTTCGTTTCCGAGATATTTGCAGATTTATCTCAAGGGAAGGGGCCTGACGGACATATTTCGAGATATTTCTTCTTCTTGTTGTTCTTCTTCTGCACAGCTAAGCTGGAAGTGGCATTTGCAGCTCGCAATAGTGCAGAGTTATCTCAAAGAAAGGGGCCACGGTGTTTCTGTATCTCTATTATGTCGGTGCGGCTTCGGAACTTTTAAATATCTTGATATATCTCGAGAACTACGCATCTGATCAAATAATATCATAGAACATAAAAAGTAGGAAACTTAATTCTCTACAAATAAGGTCTCTTAACATTTTGCCATAGCTCGCTTCGTTTCCGAGATATTTGCAGATTTATCTCAAGGGAAGGGGCCTGACGGACATATTTCGAGATATTTCTTCTTCTTGTTGGTCTTGTTCTGCACAGCTAAGCTGGAGGTGGCATTTGCAGCTCGCAATGGTGCAGAGTTATCTCAAAGAAAGGGGCCACGGTGTTTCTGTATCTCTATTATGTTGGTGCGGCTTCGGATCTTTTAAATATCTCGATATATCTCGGAAACTACGCTTCTGATCAAAAAATATCATAGAACATAAAAAGTAGGAAACTTCATTCTCTACCAAAAAGGTCTCTTAACATTTTGCCATAGCTCGCTTCGTTTCCGAGATATATGCAGATTTATCTCAAGGGAAGGGGCCTGACGGACATATTTCGGGATATTTCTTCTTCTTGTTGTTCTTCTGCTGCACAGCTAAACAGGAAGTGGCATTTCCAGCTCGCAATAGTGCAGAGTTATCTGAAAGAAAGGGGCCACGGTGTTTCTGTATCTCTATTATGTCGGTGCGGCTTCGGAACTTTTAAATATCTTGATATATCTCGAGAACTATGCATCTGATCAAATAATATCATAGAACATAAAAAGTAGGAAACTTAATTCTCTACAAATAAGGTCTCTTAACATTTTGCCATAGCTCGCTTCGTTTCCGAGATATTTGCAGATTTATCTCAAGGGAAGGGGCCTGACGGACATATTTCGAGATATTTCTTCTTCTTGTTGGTCTTCTTCCGCACAGCTAAGCTGGAAGTGGCATTTGCAGCTCGCAATGGTGCAGAGTTATCTCAAAGAAAGGGGCCACGGTGTTTCTGTATCTCTATTATGTTGGTGCGGCTTCGGATCTTTTAAGTATCTCCATATATCTCGAAAACTACGCTTCTGATCAAAAAATATCATAGAACCTAAATTGTGGGAAATATAGTTCTCTACAAAAAAGGTCTCTTAACATTTTGCCGTAGCTCGCTTCGTTTCCGAGATATTTGCAGATTTATCTCAAGGGAAGGGGCCTGACGGACATATTTCCAGATATTTCTTCTTCTTGTTGTTCTTCTTCTGCACAGCTAAGCTGGAAGTGGCATTTGCAGCTCGCAATAGTGCAGAGTTATCTCAAAGAAAGGGGCCACGGTGTTTCTGTATCTCTATTATGTTGGTGCGGCTTCGGAACTTTAAAATATCTTGATATATCTCGATAACTACGCATCTGATCAAAAAATATCATAGAACATAAAAAGTAGGAAACCTAATTCTCTACAAAAAAGGTCTCTTAACATTTTGCCATAGCTCGCTTCGTTTCCGAGATATTTGCAGATTTATCTCGAGGGAAGGGGCCTGACGGACATATTTCGAGATATTTCTTCTTCTTGTTGTTCTTCTTCGGCACAGCTAAGCTGGAAGCGGCATTTGCGGCTCGCACTAGTGCAGAGTTATCTCAAAGAAAGGGGCCACGGTGTTTCTGTATCTCTATTATGTTGGTGCGGCTTCGGAACTTTTAAATATCTTGATATATCTCGAGAACTACGCATCTGATTAAAAAATATCATAGAACGTAAAAAGTAGGAAACTTAATTCTCTACAAATAAAGTCGCTTAACATTTTGCCATAGCTCGCTTCGTTTCCGAGATATTTGCAGATTTATCTCAAGGGAAGGGGCCTGACGGACATATTTCGAGATATTTCTTCTTCTTGTTGTTCTTCTTCTGCACAGCTAAGCTGGAAGTGGCATTTGCAGCTCGCAATAGTGCAGAGTTATCTCAAAGAAAGGGGCGACGGTGTTTCTGTATCTCTATTATGTTGGTGCGGCTTCGGAACTTTGAAATATCTTGATATATCTCGAGAACTACGCATCTGATCAAAAAATATCATAGAACATAAAAAGTAGGAAACTTAATTCTCTACAAATAAAGTCGCTTAACATTTTGCCATAGCTCGCTTCGTTTCCGAGATATTTGCAGATTTATCTCAAGGGAAGGGGCCTGACGGACATATTTCGAGATATTTCTTCTTCTTGTTGTTCTTCTTCTGCACAGCTAAGCTGGAAGTGGCATTTGCAGCTCGCAATAGTGCAGAGTTATCTCAAAGAAAGGGGCCACGGTGTTTCTGTATCTCTATTATGTCGGTGCGGCTTCGGAACTTTTAAATATCTTGATATATCTCGAGAACTACGCATCTGATCAAATAATATCATAGAACATAAAAAGTAGGAAACTTAATTCTCTACAAATAAGGTCTCTTAACATTTTGCCATAGCTCGCTTCGTTTCCGAGATATTTGCAGATTTATCTCAAGGGAAGGGGCCTGACGGACATATTTCGAGATATTTCTTCTTCTTGTTGGTCTTGTTCTGCACAGCTAAGCTGGAGGTGGCATTTGCAGCTCGCAATGGTGCAGAGTTATCTCAAAGAAAGGGGCCACGGTGTTTCTGTATCTCTATTATGTTGGTGCGGCTTCGGATCTTTTAAGTATCTCGATATATCTCGAAAACTACGCTTCTGATCAAAAAATATCATAGAACCTAAATTGTGGGAAATATAATTCTCTACAAAAAAGGTCTCTTAACATTTTGCCGTAGCTCGCTTCGTTTCCGAGATATTTGCAGATTTATCTCAAGGGAAGGGGCCTGACGGACATATTTCCAGATATTTCTTCTTCTTGTTGTTCTTCTTCTGCACAGCTAAGCTGGAAGTGGCATTTGCAGCTCGCAATAGTGCAGAGTTATCTCAAAGAAAGGGGCCACGGTGTTTCTGTATCTCTATTATGTTGGTGCGGCTTCGGAACTTTAAAATATCTTGATATATCTCGATAACTACGCATCTGATCAAAAAATATCATAGAACATAAAAAGTAGGAAACCTAATTCTCTACAAAAAAGGTCTCTTAACATTTTGCCATAGCTCGCTTCGTTTCCGAGATATTTGCAGATTTATCTCGAGGGAAGGGGCCTGACGGACATATTTCGAGATATTTCTTCTTCTTGTTGTTCTTCTTCGGCACAGCTAAGCTGGAAGCGGCATTTGCGGCTCGCACTAGTGCAGAGTTATCTCAAAGAAAGGGGCCACGGTGTTTCTGTATCTCTATTATGTTGGTGCGGCTTCGGAACTTTTAAATATCTTGATATATCTCGAGAACTACGCATCTGATTAAAAAATATCATAGAACGTAAAAAGTAGGAAACTTAATTCTCTACAAATAAAGTCGCTTAACATTTTGCCATAGCTCGCTTCGTTTCCGAGATATTTGCAGATTTATCTCAAGGGAAGGGGCCTGACGGACATATTTCGAGATATTTCTTCTTCTTGTTGTTCTTCTTCTGCACAGCTAAGCTGGAAGTGGCATTTGCAGCTCGCAATAGTGCAGAGTTATCTCAAAGAAAGGGGCGACGGTGTTTCTGTATCTCTATTATGTTGGTGCGGCTTCGGAACTTTGAAATATCTTGATATATCTCGAGAACTACGCATCTGATCAAAAAATATCATAGAACATAAAAAGTAGGAAACTTAATTCTCTACAAATAAAGTCGCTTAACATTTTGCCATAGCTCGCTTCGTTTCCGAGATATTTGCAGATTTATCTCAAGGGAAGGGGCCTGACGGACATATTTCGAGATATTTCTTCTTCTTGTTGTTCTTCTTCTGCACAGCTAAGCTGGAAGTGGCATTTGCAGCTCGCAATAGTGCAGAGTTATCTCAAAGAAAGGGGCCACGGTGTTTCTGTATCTCTATTATGTCGGTGCGGCTTCGGAACTTTTAAATATCTTGATATATCTCGAGAACTACGCATCTGATCAAATAATATCATAGAACATAAAAAGTAGGAAACTTAATTCTCTACAAATAAGGTCTCTTAACATTTTGCCATAGCTCGCTTCGTTTCCGAGATATTTGCAGATTTATCTCAAGGGAAGGGGCCTGACGGACATATTTCGAGATATTTCTTCTTCTTGTTGGTCTTGTTCTGCACAGCTAAGCTGGAGGTGGCATTTGCAGCTCGCAATGGTGCAGAGTTATCTCAAAGAAAGGGGCCACGGTGTTTCTGTATCTCTATTATGTTGGTGCGGCTTCGGATCTTTTAAATATCTCGATATATCTCGGAAACTACGCTTCTGATCAAAAAATATCATAGAACCTAAATTGTGGGAAATATAATTCTCTACAAAAAAGGTCTTTTAACATTTTGCCATAGCTCGTTTCGTTTCCGAGATATTTGCAGATATATCTCAAGGGAAGGGGCCTGACGGACATATTTCGAGATATTTCCTCTTCTTGTTGTTCTTCTTCTGCACAGCTAAACTGGAAGTGGCATTTGCAGCTCGCAATAGTGCAGAGTTATCTCAAAGAAAGGGGCCACGGTGTTTCTGTATCTCTATTAAGTTGGTGCGGCTTCGGAACTTTAAAATATCTTGATATATCTCGAGAACTACGCATCTGATCAAAAAATATCATAGAACATAAAAAGTAGGAAACTTAATTCTCTACAAATAAGGTCTCTTAACATTTTGCCATAGCTCGCTTCGTTTCCGAGATATTTGCAGATTTATCTCAAGGGAAGGGGCCTGACGGACATTTTTCGAGATATTTCTTCTTCTTGTTGTTCTTCTTCTGCACAGCTAAGCTGGAAGTGGCATTTGCAGCTCGCAATAGTGCAGAGTTATCTCAAAGAAAGGGGCCACGGTGTTTCTGTATCTCTATTATGTTGGTGCGGCTTCGGAACTTTAAAATATCTTGATATATCTCGAGAACTACGCATCTGATCAAAAAATATCATAGAACGTAAAAAGTAGGAAACTTAATTCTCTACAAATAAAGTCGCTTAACATTTTGCCATAGCTCGCTTCGTTTCCGAGATATTTGCAGATTTATCTCAAGGGAAGCGGCCTGACGGACATATTTCGAGATATTTCTTCTTCTTGTTGTTCTTCTTCTGCACAGCTAAGCTGGAAGTGGCATTTGCAGCTCGCAATGGTGCAGAGTTATCTCAAAGAAAGGGGCCACGGTGTTTCTGTATCTCTATTATGTTGGTGCGGCTTCGGAACTTTTAAATATCTTGATATATCTCGAGAACTACGCATCTGATCAAAAAATATCATAGAACATAAAAAGTAGGAAACTTAATTCTCTACAAATAAAGTCGCTTAACATTTTGCCATAGCTCGCTTCGTTTCCGAGATATTTGCAGATTTATCTCAAGGGAAGGGGCCTGACGGACATATTTCGAGATATTTCTTCTTCTTGTTGTTCTTCTTCTGCACAGCTAAGCTGGAAGTGGCATTTGCAGCTCGCAATAGTGCAGAGTTATCTCAAAGAAAGGGGCCACGGTGTTTCTGTATCTCTATTATGTCGGTGCGGCTTCGGAACTTTTAAATATCTTGATATATCTCGAGAACTACGCATCTGATCAAATAATATCATAGAACATAAAAAGTAGGAAACTTAATTCTCTACAAATAAGGTCTCTTAACATTTTGCCATAGCTCGCTTCGTTTCCGAGATATTTGCAGATTTATCTCAAGGGAAGGGGCCTGACGGACATATTTCGAGATATTTCTTCTTCTTGTTGGTCTTGTTCTGCACAGCTAAGCTGGAAGTGGCATTTGCAGCTCGCAATGGTGCAGAGTTATCTCAAAGAAAGGGGCCACGGTGTTTCTGTATCTCTATTATGTTGGTGCGGCTTCGGATCTTTTAAATATCTCGATATATCTCGGAAACTACGCTTCTGATCAAAAAATATCATAGAACCTAAATTGTGGGAAATATAATTCTCTACAAAAAAGGTCTCTTAACATTTTGCCATAGCCCGTTTCGTTTCCGAGATATTTGCAGATATATCTCAAGGGAAGGGGCCTGACGGACATATTTCGAGATATTTCCTCTTCTTGTTGTTCTTCTTCTGCACAGCTAAACTGGAAGTGGCATTTGCAGCTCGCAATAGTGCAGAGTTATCTCAAAGAAAGGGGCCACGGTGTTTCTGTATCTCTATTAAGTTGGTGCGGCTTCGGAACTTTAAAATATCTTGATATATCTCGAGAACTACGCATCTGATCAAAAAATATCATAGAACATAAAAAGTAGGAAACTTAATTCTCTACAAATAAGGTCTCTTAACATTTTGCCATAGCTCGCTTCGTTTCCGAGATATTTGCAGATTTATCTCAAGGGAAGGGGCCTGACGGACATTTTTCGAGATATTTCTTCTTCTTGTTGTTCTTCTTCTGCACAGCTAAGCTGGAAGTGGCATTTGCAGCTCGCAATAGTGCAGAGTTATCTCAAAGAAAGGGGCCACGGTGTTTCTGTATCTCTATTATGTTGGTGCGGCTTCGGAACTTTAAAATATCTTGATATATCTCGAGAACTACGCATCTGATCAAAAAATATCATAGAACGTAAAAAGTAGGAAACTTAATTCTCTACAAATAAAGTCGCTTAACATTTTGCCATAGCTCGCTTCGTTTCCGAGATATTTGCAGATTTATCTCAAGGGAAGCGGCCTGACGGACATATTTCGAGATATTTCTTCTTCTTGTTGTTCTTCTTCTGCACAGCTAAGCTGGAAGTGGCATTTGCAGCTCGCAATGGCGCAGAGTTATCTCAAAGAAAGGGGCCACGGTGTTTCTGTATCTCTATTATGTTGGTGCGGCTGCGGAACTTTTAAATATCTTGATATATCTCGAGAACTACGCATCTGATCAAAAAATATCATAGAACATAAAAAGTAGGAAACTTCATTCTCTACCAAAAAGGTCTCTTAACATTTTGCCATAGCTCGCTTCGTTTCCGAGATATATGCAGATTTATCTCAAGGGAAGGGGCCTGACGGACATATTTCGGGATATTTCTTCTTCTTGTTGTTCTTCTGCTGCACAGCTAAACAGGAAGTGGCATTTCCAGCTCGCAATAGTGCAGAGTTATCTGAAAGAAAGGGGCCACGGTGTTTCTGTATCTCTATTATGTCGGTGCGGCTTCGGAACTTTTAAATATCTTGATATATCTCGAGAACTATGCATCTGATCAAATAATATCATAGAACATAAAAAGTAGGAAACTTAATTCTCTACAAATAAGGTCTCTTAACATTTTGCCATAGCTCGCTTCGTTTCCGAGATATTTGCAGATTTATCTCAAGGGAAGGGGCCTGACGGACATATTTCGAGATATTTCTTCTTCTTGTTGGTCTTCTTCCGCACAGCTAAGCTGGAAGTGGCATTTGCAGCTCGCAATGGTGCAGAGTTATCTCAAAGAAAGGGGCCACGGTGTTTCTGTATCTCTATTATGTTGGTGCGGCTTCGGATCTTTTAAATATCTCGATATATCTCGAAAACTACGCTTCTGATCAAAAAATATCATAGAACCTAAATTGTGAGAAATATAATTCTCTACAAAAAAGGTCTCTTAACATTTTGCCGTAGCTCGCTTCGTTTCCGAGATATCTGCAGATTTATCTCAAGGGAAGGGGCCTGACGGACATATTTCCAGATATTTCTTCTTCTTGTTGTTCTTCTTCTGCACAGCTAAGCTGGAAGTGGCATTTGCAGCTCGCAATAGTGCAGAGTTATCTCAAAGAAAGGTGCCACGGTGTTTCTGTATCTCTATTATGTTGGTGCGGCTTCGGAACTTTAAAATATCTTGATATATCTCGATAACTACGCATCTGATCAAAAAATATCATAGAACATAAAAAGTAGGAAACCTAATTCTCTACAAAAAAGGTCTCTTAACATTTTGCCATAGCTCGCTTCGTTTCCGAGATATTTGCAGATTTATCTCGAGGGAAGGGGCCTGACGGACATATTTCGAGATATTTCTTCTTCTTGTTGTTCTTCTTCGGCACAGCTAAGCTGGAAGCGGCATTTGCGGCTCGCACTAGTGCAGAGTTATCTCAAAGAAAGGGGCCACGGTGTTTCTGTATCTCTATTATGTTGGTGCAGCTTCGGATCTTTTAAATATCTCGATATATCTCGAAAACTACGCTTCTGATCAAAAAATATCATAGAACATAAATTGTAGGAAACATAATTCTCTACAAAAAAGGTCTCTCAACATTTTGCCATAGCTCGTTTCGTTTCCGAGATATTTGCAGATATATCTCAAGGGAAGGGGCCTGACCGACATATTTCGAGATATTTCCTCTTCTTGTTGTTCTTCTTCTGCACAGCTAAACTGGAAGTGGCATTTGCAGCTCGCAATAGTGCAGAGTTATCTCAAAGAAAGGGGCCACGGTGTTTCTGTATCTCTATTAAGTTGGTGCGGCTTCGGAACTTTAAAATATCTTGATATATCTCGAGAACTACGCATCTGATCAAAAAATATCATAGAACATAAAAAGTAGGAAATTTAATTCTCTACAAATAAGGTCTCTTAACATTTTGCCATAGCTCGCTTCGTTTCCGAGATATTTGCAGATTTATCTCAAGGGAAGGGGCCTGACGGACATTTTTCGAGATATTTCTTCTTCTTGTTGTTCTTCTTCTGCACAGCTAAGCTGGAAGTGGCATTTGCAGCTCGCAATAGTGCAGAGTTATCTCAAAGAAAGGGGCCACGGTGTTTCTGTATCTCTATTATGTTGGTGCGGCTTCGGAACTTTAAAATATCTTGATATATCTCGAGAACTACGCATCTGATCAAAAAATATCATAGAACGTAAAAAGTAGGAAACTTAATTCTCTACAAATAAAGTCGCTTAACATTTTGCCATAGCTCGCTTCGTTTCCGAGATATTTGCAGATTTATCTCAAGGGAAGCGGCCTGACGGACATATTTCGAGATATTTCTTCTTCTTGTTGTTCTTCTTCTGCACAGCTAAGCTGGAAGTGGCATTTGCAGCTCGCAATGGTGCAGAGTTATCTCAAAGAAAGGGGCCACGGTGTTTCTGTATCTCTATTATGTTGGTGCGGCTTCGGAACTTTTAAATATCTTGATATATCTCGAGAACTACGCATCTGATCAAAAAATATCATAGAACATAAAAAGTAGGAAACTTCATTCTCTACCAAAAAGGTCTCTTAACATTTTGCCATAGCTCGCTTCGTTTCCGAGATATATGCAGATTTATCTCAAGGGAAGGGGCCTGACGGACATATTTCGGGATATTTCTTCTTCTTGTTGTTCTTCTGCTGCACAGCTAAACAGGAAGTGGCATTTCCAGCTCGCAATAGTGCAGAGTTATCTGAAAGAAAGGGGCCACGGTGTTTCTGTATCTCTATTATGTCGGTGCGGCTTCGGAACTTTTAAATATCTTGATATATCTCGAGAACTATGCATCTGATCAAATAATATCATAGAACATAAAAAGTAGGAAACTTAATTCTCTACAAATAAGGTCTCTTAACATTTTGCCATAGCTCGCTTCGTTTCCGAGATATTTGCAGATTTATCTCAAGGGAAGGGGCCTGACGGACATATTTCGAGATATTTCTTCTTCTTGTTGGTCTTCTTCCGCACAGCTAAGCTGGAAGTGGCATTTGCAGCTCGCAATGGTGCAGAGTTATCTCAAAGAAAGGGGCCACGGTGTTTCTGTATCTCTATTATGTTGGTGCGGCTTCGGATCTTTTAAATATCTCGATATATCTCGAAAACTACGCTTCTGATCAAAAAATATCATAGAACATAAATTGTAGGAAACATAATTCTCTACAAAAAAGGTCTCTTAACATTTTGCCATAGCTCGTTTCGTTTCCGAGATATTTGCAGATATATCTCAAGGGAAGGGGCCTGACGGACATATTTCGAGATATTTCCTCTTCTTGTTGTTCTTCTTCTGCACAGCTAAACTGGAAGTGGCATTTGCAGCTCGCAATAGTGCAGAGTTATCTCAAAGAAAGGGGCCACGGTGTTTCTGTATCTCTATTAAGTTGGTGCGGCTTCGGAACTTTAAAATATCTTGATATATCTCGAGAACTACGCATCTGATCAAAAAATATCATAGAACATAAAAAGTAGGAAATTTAATTCTCTACAAATAAGGTCTCTTAACATTTTGCCATAGCTCGCTTCGTTTCCGAGATATTTGCAGATTTATCTCAAGGGAAGGGGCCTGACGGACATTTTTCGAGATATTTCTTCTTCTTGTTGTTCTTCTTCTGCACAGCTAAGCTGGAAGTGGCATTTGCAGCTCGCAATAGTGCAGAGTTATCTCACAGAAAGGGGCCACGGTGTTTCTGTATCTCTATTATGTTGGTGCGGCTTCGGAACTTTAAAATATCTTGATATATCTCGAGAACTACGCATCTGATCAAAAAATATCATAGAACGTAAAAAGTAGGAAACTTAATTCTCTACAAATAAAGTCGCTTAACATTTTGCCATAGCTCGCTTCGTTTCCGAGATATTTGCAGATTTATCTCAAGGGAAGCGGCCTGACGGACATATTTCGAGATATTTCTTCTTCTTGTTGTTCTTCTTCTGCACAGCTAAGCTGGAAGTGGCATTTGCAGCTCGCAATGGTGCAGAGTTATCTCAAAGAAAGGGGCCACGGTGTTTCTGTATCTCTATTATGTTGGTGCGGCTTCGGAACTTTTAAATATCTTGATATATCTCGAGAACTACGCATCTGATCAAAAAATATCATAGAACATAAAAAGTAGGAAACTTCATTCTCTACCAAAAAGGTCTCTTAACATTTTGCCATAGCTCGCTTCGTTTCCGAGATATATGCAGATTTATCTCAAGGGAAGGGGCCTGACGGACATATTTCGGGATATTTCTTCTTCTTGTTGTTCTTCTGCTGCACAGCTAAACAGGAAGTGGCATTTCCAGCTCGCAATAGTGCAGAGTTATCTGAAAGAAAGGGGCCACGGTGTTTCTGTATCTCTATTATGTCGGTGCGGCTTCGGAACTTTTAAATATCTTGATATATCTCGAGAACTATGCATCTGATCAAATAATATCATAGAACATAAAAAGTAGGAAACTTAATTCTCTACAAATAAGGTCTCTTAACATTTTGCCATAGCTCGCTTCGTTTCCGAGATATTTGCAGATTTATCTCAAGGGAAGGGGCCTGACGGACATATTTCGAGATATTTCTTCTTCTTGTTGGTCTTCTTCCGCACAGCTAAGCTGGAAGTGGCATTTGCAGCTCGCAATGGTGCAGAGTTATCTCAAAGAAAGGGGCCACGGTGTTTCTGTATCTCTATTATGTTGGTGCGGCTTCGGATCTTTTAAATATCTCGATATATCTCGAAAACTACGCTTCTGATCAAAAAATATCATAGAACCTAAATTGTGAGAAATATAATTCTCTACAAAAAAGGTCTCTTAACATTTTGCCGTAGCTCGCTTCGTTTCCGAGATATCTGCAGATTTATCTCAAGGGAAGGGGCCTGACGGACATATTTCCAGATATTTCTTCTTCTTGTTGTTCTTCTTCTGCACAGCTAAGCTGGAAGTGGCATTTGCAGCTCGCAATAGTGCAGAGTTATCTCAAAGAAAGGGGCCACGGTGTTTCTGTATCTCTATTATGTTGGTGCGGCTTCGGAACTTTTAAATATCTTGATATATCTCGAGAACTACGCATCCGATCAAAAAATATCATAGAACATAAAAAGTAGGAAACTTAATTCTCTACAAAAAAGGTCTCTTAACATTTTGCCATAGCTCGCTTCGTTTCCGAGATATTTGCAGATATATCTCGAGGGAAGGGGCCTGACGGACATATTTCGAGATATTTCTTCTTCTTGTTGTTCTTCTTCGGCACAGCTAAGCTGGAAGCGGCATTTGCGGCTCGCACTAGTGCAGAGTTATCTCAAAGAAAGGGGCCACGGTGTTTCTGTATCTCTATTATGTTGGTGCAGCTTCGGATCTTTTAAATATCTCGATATATCTCGAAAACTACGCTTCTGATCAAAAAATATCATAGAACATAAATTGTAGGAAACATAATTCTCTACAAAAAAGGTCTCTTAACATTTTGCCATAGCTCGTTTCGTTTCCGAGATATTTGCAGATATATCTCAAGGGAAGGGGCCTGACGGACATATTTCGAGATATTTCCTCTTCTTGTTGTTCTTCTTCTGCACAGCTAAACTGGAAGTGGCATTTCCAGCTCGCAATAGCGCAGAGTTATCTCAAAGAAAGGGGCCACGGTGTTTCTGTATCTCTATTATGTTGGTGCGGCTTCGGAACTTTTAAATATCTTGATATATCTCGAGAACTACGCATCTGATCAAAAAATATCATAGAACATAAAAAGTAGGAAACTTAATTCTCTACAAATGAGGTCTCTTAACATTTTGCCATAGCTCGCTTCGTTTCCGAGATATTTGCAGATTTATCTCAAGGGAAGGGGCCTGACGGACATTTTTCGAGATATTTCTTCTTCTTGTTGTTCTTCTTCTGCACAGCTAAGCTGGAAGTGGCATTTGCAGCTCGCAATAGTGCAGAGTTATCTCGAAGAAAGGGGCCACGGTGTTTCTGTATCTCTATTATGTTGGTGCGGCTTCGGAACTTTTAGATATCTTGATATATCTCGAGAACTACGCATCTGATCAAAAAATATCATAGAACATAAAAAGTAGGAAACTTAATTCTCTACAAAAAAGGTCTCTTAACATTTTGCCATAGCTCGCATCGTTTCCGAGATATTTGCAGATTTATCTCAAGGGAAGGGGCCTGACGGACATATTTCGAGATATTTCTTCTTCTTGTTGGTCTTCTTCTGCACAGCTAAGCTGGAAGTGGCATTTCCAGCTCGCAATCGTGCAGAGTTATCTCGAAGAAAGGGGCCACGGTGTTTCTGCATCTCTATTATGTTGGTGCGGCTTCGGAACTTTTAAATATCTCGATATATCTCGAAAACTACGCTTCTGATCAAAAAATATCATAGAACATAAATTGTAGGAAACATAATTCTCTACAAAAAACGTCTCTTAACATTTTGCCATAGCTCGCTTCGTTTCCGAGATATTTGCAGATTCAGCTCAAAGGAACGGGCCTGACGGACATATTTCGAGATACTTCTTCTTCTTGTTGTTCTTCTTCTGCACAGCTAAACTGGAAGTGGCATTTCCAGCTCGCAATAGTGCAGAGTTATCTCAAAGAGAGGGGCCACGGTGTTTCTGTATCTCTATTATGTTGGTGCGGCTTCGGAACTTTTAAATATCTTGATATATCTCGAGAACTACGCATCTGATCAAAAAATATCATAGAAGATAAAAAGTAGGAAACTTAATTCTCTACACAAAAGGTCTCTTGACATTTTGCCATAGCTCGCTTCGTTTCCGAGATATGTGCAGATTTATCTCAAGGGAAGGGGCCTGACGGACATATTTCGAGATATTTCTTCTTCTTGTTGTTCTTCTTCTGCACAGCTAAGCTGGAAGTAGCATTTGCGGCTCGCACTAGTGCAGAGTTATCTCAAAGAAAGGGGCCACGGTGTTTCTGTATCTCTATTATGTTGGTGCGGCTTCGGAACTTTTAAATATCTCGATATATCTCGAAAACTACGCTTCTGATCAAAAAATATCATAGAACCTAAATTGTAGGAAACATAATTCTCTACAAAAAAGGTCTCTTAACATTTTGCCATAGCTCGCTTCGTTTCCGAGATATTTGCAGATATATCTCAAGGGAAGGGGTCTGACGGACATATTTCGAGATATTTCTTCTTCTTGTTGTTCTTCCTCTGCACAGCTAAGCTGGGAGTGGCATTTGCAGCTCGCAATAGTGCAGAGTTATCCCAAAGAAAGGGGCCACGGTGTTTCTGTATCTCTATTATGTTGGTGCGGCTTCGGAACTTTTAAATATCTCGATATATCTCGAGAACTACGCATCTGATCAAAAAATATCATAGAACATAAAAAGTAGGAAACTTAATTCTCTACAAAAAAGGTCTCTTAACATTTTGCCATACCTCGCTTCGTTTCCGAGATATTTGCATATTTATCTCAAGGGAAGGGGCCTGACGGACATATTTCGAGATATTTCTTCTTCTTGTTGTTCTTCTTCTGCACAGCTAAGCTGGAAGTGGCATTTGCGGCTCGCACTAGTGCAGAGTTATCTCAAAGAAAGGGGCCACGGTGTTTCTGTATCTCTATTATGTTGGTGCGGCTTCAGAACTTTTAAATATCTCGATATATATCGAAAACTACGCTTCTGATCAAAAAATATCATAGAACCTAAATTGTAGGAAACATAATTCTCTACAAAAAAGGTCTCTTAACATTTTGCCATAGCTCGCTTCGTTTCCGAGATATTTGCAGATATATCTCAAGGGAAGGGGCCTGACGGACATATTTCGAGATATTTCTTCTTCTTGTTGTTCTTCTTCTGCACAGCTAAGCTGGAAGTGGCATTTGCAGCTCGCAATAGTGCAGAGTTATCTCAAAGAAAGGGGCCACGGTGTTTCTGTATCTCTATTATGTTGGTGCGGCTTCGGAACTTTTAAATATCTCGATATATCTCGAAAACTACGCTTCTGATCAAAAAATATCATAGAACGTAAATTGTAGGAAACATTATTCTCTACAAAAAAGGTCTCTTAACATTTTGCCATAGCTCGCTTCGTTTCCGAGATATTTGCAGATTTATCTCAAGGGAAGGGGCCTGACGGACATATTTCCAGATATTTCTTCTTCTTGTTGTTCTTCTTCTGCACAGCTAAGCTGGAAGTGGCATTTGCAGCTCGCAATAGTGCAGAGTTATCTCAAAGAAAGGGGCCACGGTGTTTCTGTATCTCTATTATGTTGGTGCGGCTTCGGAACTTTTAAATATCTTGATATATCTCGAGAACTACGCATCCGATCAAAAAATATCATAGAACATAAAAAGTAGGAAACTTAATTCTCTACAAAAAAGGTCTCTTAACATTTTGCCATAGCTCGCTTCGTTTCCGAGATATTTGCAGATATATCTCGAGGGAAGGGGCCTGACGGACATATTTCGAGATATTTCTTCTTCTTGTTGTTCTTCTTCGGCACAGCTAAGCTGGAAGCGGCATTTGCGGCTCGCACTAGTGCAGAGTTATCTCAAAGAAAGGGGCCACGGTGTTTCTGTATCTCTATTATGTTGGTGCAGCTTCGGATCTTTTAAATATCTCGATATATCTCGAAAACTACGCTTCTGATCAAAAAATATCATAGAACATAAATTGTAGGAAACATAATTCTCTACAAAAAAGGTCTCTTAACATTTTGCCATAGCTCGTTTCGTTTCCGAGATATTTGCAGATATATCTCAAGGGAAGGGGCCTGACGGACATATTTCGAGATATTTCCTCTTCTTGTTGTTCTTCTTCTGCACAGCTAAACTGGAAGTGGCATTTCCAGCTCGCAATAGCGCAGAGTTATCTCAAAGAAAGGGGCCACGGTGTTTCTGTATCTCTATTATGTTGGTGCGGCTTCGGAACTTTTAAATATCTCGATATATCTCGAAAACTACGCTTCTGATCAAAAAATATCATAGAACGTAAATTGTAGGAAACATTATTCTCTACAAAAAAGGTCTCTTAACATTTTGCCATAGCTCGCTTCGTTTCCGAGATATTTGCAGATTCATCTCAAGGGAAGGGGTCTGACGGACATATTTCGAGATATTTCTTCTTCTTGTTGTTCTTCTTCTGCACAGCTAAACTGGAAGTGGCATTTCCAGCTCACAATAGTGCAGAGTTATCTCAAAGAGAGGGGCCACGGTGTTTCTGTATCTCTATTATGTTGGTGCGGCTTCGGAACTTTTAAATATCTCGATATATCTCGAAAACTACGCTTCTGATCAAAAAATATCATAGAACATAAATTGTAGGAAACATAATTCTCTACAAAAAAGGTCTCTTAACATTTTGCCATAGCTCGTTTCGTTTCCGAGATATTTGCAGATATATCTCAAGGGAAGGGGCCTGACGGACATATTTCGAGATATTTCCTCTTCTTGTTGTTCTTCTTCTGCACAGCTAAACTGGAAGTGGCATTTCCAGCTCGCAATAGCGCAGAGTTATCTCAAAGAAAGGGGCCACGGTGTTTCTGTATCTCTATTATGTTGGTGCGGCTTCGGAACTTTTAAATATCTTGATATATCTCGAGAACTACGCATCTGATCAAAAAATATCATAGAACATAAAAAGTAGGAAACTTAATTCTCTACAAATAAGGTCTCTTAACATTTTGCCATAGCTCGCTTCGTTTCCGAGATATTTGCAGATTTATCTCAAGGGAAGGGGCCTGACGGACATATTTCCAGATATTTCTTCTTCTTGTTGTTCTTCTTCTGCACAGCTAAGCTGGAAGTGGCATTTGCAGCTCGCAATAGTGCAGAGTTATCTCAAAGAAAGGGGCCACGGTGTTTCTGTATCTCTATTATGTTGGTGCGGCTTCGGAACTTTTAAATATCTTGATATATCTCGAGAACTACGCATCCGATCAAAAAATATCATAGAACATAAAAAGTAGGAAACTTAATTCTCTACAAAAAAGGTCTCTTAACATTTTGCCATAGCTCGCTTCGTTTCCGAGATATTTGCAGATATATCTCGAGGGAAGGGGCCTGACGGACATATTTCGAGATATTTCTTCTTCTTGTTGTTCTTCTTCGGCACAGCTAAGCTGGAAGCGGCATTTGCGGCTCGCACTAGTGCAGAGTTATCTCAAAGAAAGGGGCCACGGTGTTTCTGTATCTCTATTATGTTGGTGCAGCTTCGGATCTTTTAAATATCTCGATATATCTCGAAAACTACGCTTCTGATCAAAAAATATCATAGAACATAAATTGTAGGAAACATAATTCTCTACAAAAAAGGTCTCTTAACATTTTGCCATAGCTCGTTTCGTTTCCGAGATATTTGCAGATATATCTCAAGGGAAGGGGCCTGACGGACATATTTCGAGATATTTCCTCTTCTTGTTGTTCTTCTTCTGCACAGCTAAACTGGAAGTGGCATTTCCAGCTCGCAATAGCGCAGAGTTATCTCAAAGAAAGGGGCCACGGTGTTTCTGTATCTCTATTATGTTGGTGCGGCTTCGGAACTTTTAAATATCTTGATATATCTCGAGAACTACGCATCTGATCAAAAAATATCATAGAACATAAAAAGTAGGAAACTTAATTCTCTACAAATAAGGTCTCTTAACATTTTGCCATAGCTCGCTTCGTTTCCGAGATATTTGCAGATTTATCTCAAGGGAAGGGGCCTGACGGACATTTTTCGAGATATTTCTTCTTCTTGTTGTTCTTCTTCTGCACAGCTAAGCTGGAAGTGGCATTTGCAGCTCGCAATAGTGCAGAGTTATCTCGAAGAAAGGGGCCACGGTGTTTCTGTATCTCTATTATGTTGGTGCGGCTTCGGAACTTTTAGATATCTTGATATATCTCGAGAACTACGCATCTGATCAAAAAATATCATAGAACATAAAAAGTAGGAAACTTAATTCTCTACAAAAAAGGTCTCTTAACATTTTGCCATAGCTCGCATCGTTTCCGAGATATTTGCAGATTTATCTCAAGGGAAGGGGCCTGACGGACATATTTCGAGATATTTCTTCTTCTTGTTGGTCTTCTTCTGCACAGCTAAGCTGGAAGTGGCATTTCCAGCTCGCAATCGTGCAGAGTTATCTCAAAGAAAGGGGCCACGGTGTTTCTGCATCTCTATTATGTTGGTGCGGCTTCGGAACTTTTAAATATCTCGATATATCTCGAAAACTACGCTTCTGATCAAAAAATATCATAGAACATAAATTGTAGGAAACATAATTCTCTACAAAAAACGTCTCTTAACATTTTGCCATAGCTCGCTTCGTTTCCGAGATATTTGCAGATTCAGCTCAAAGGAACGGGCCTGACGGACATATTTCGAGATACTTCTTCTTCTTGTTGTTCTTCTTCTGCACAGCTAAACTGGAAGTGGCATTTCCAGCTCGCAATAGTGCAGAGTTATCTCAAAGAGAGGGGCCACGGTGTTTCTGTATCTCTATTATGTTGGTGCGGCTTCGGAACTTTTAAATATCTTGATATATCTCGAGAACTACGCATCTGATCAAAAAATATCATAGAAGATAAAAAGTAGGAAACTTAATTCTCTACACAAAAGGTCTCTTGACATTTTGCCATAGCTCGCTTCGTTTCCGAGATATGTGCAGATTTATCTTAAGGGAAGGGGCCTGACGGACATATTTCGAGATATTTCTTCTTCTTGTTGTTCTTCTTCTGCACAGCTAAACTGGAAGTGGCATTTCCAGCTCGCAATAGTGCAGAGTTATCTCAAAGAGAGGGGCCACGGTGTTTCTGTATCTCTATTATGTTGGTGCGGCTTCGGAACTTTTAAATATCTCGATATATCTCGAAAACTACGCTTCTGATCAAAAAATATCATAGAACATAAATTGTAGGAAACATAATTCTCTACAAAAAAGGTCTCTTAACATTTTGCCATAGCTCGTTTCGTTTCCGAGATATTTGCAGATATATCTCAAGGGAAGGGGCCTGACGGACATATTTCGAGATATTTCCTCTTCTTGTTGTTCTTCTTCTGCACAGCTAAACTGGAAGTGGCATTTCCAGCTCGCAATAGCGCAGAGTTATCTCAAAGAAAGGGGCCACGGTGTTTCTGTATCTCTATTATGTTGGTGCAGCTTCGGATCTTTTAAATATCTCGATATATCTCGAAAACTACGCTTCTGATCAAAAAATATCATAGAACATAAATTGTAGGAAACATAATTCTCTACAAAAAAGGTCTCTTAACATTTTGCCATAGCTCGTTTCGTTTCCGAGATATTTGCAGATATATCTCAAGGGAAGGGGCCTGACGGACATATTTCGAGATATTTCCTCTTCTTGTTGTTCTTCTTCTGCACAGCTAAACTGGAAGTGGCATTTCCAGCTCGCAATAGCGCAGAGTTATCTCAAAGAAAGGGGCCACGGTGTTTCTGTATCTCTATTATGTTGGTGCGGCTTCGGAACTTTTAAATATCTTGATATATCTCGAGAACTACGCATCTGATCAAAAAATATCATAGAACATAAAAAGTAGGAAACTTAATTCTCTACAAATAAGGTCTCTTAACATTTTGCCATAGCTCGCTTCGTTTCCGAGATATTTGCAGATTTATCTCAAGGGAAGGGGCCTGACGGACATTTTTCGAGATATTTCTTCTTCTTGTTGTTCTTCTTCTGCACAGCTAAGCTGGAAGTGGCATTTGCAGCTCGCAATAGTGCAGAGTTATCTCGAAGAAAGGGGCCACGGTGTTTCTGTATCTCTATTATGTTGGTGCGGCTTCGGAACTTTTAGATATCTTGATATATCTCGAGAACTACGCATCTGATCAAAAAATATCATAGAACATAAAAAGTAGGAAACTTAATTCTCTACAAAAAAGGTCTCTTAACATTTTGCCATAGCTCGCATCGTTTCCGAGATATTTGCAGATTTATCTCAAGGGAAGGGGCCTGACGGACATATTTCGAGATATTTCTTCTTCTTGTTGGTCTTCTTCTGCACAGCTAAGCTGGAAGTGGCATTTCCAGCTCGCAATCGTGCAGAGTTATCTCAAAGAAAGGGGCCACGGTGTTTCTGCATCTCTATTATGTTGGTGCGGCTTCGGAACTTTTAAATATCTCGATATATCTCGAAAACTACGCTTCTGATCAAAAAATATCATAGAACATAAATTGTAGGAAACATAATTCTCTACAAAAAACGTCTCTTAACATTTTGCCATAGCTCGCTTCGTTTCCGAGATATTTGCAGATTCAGCTCAAAGGAACGGGCCTGACGGACATATTTCGAGATACTTCTTCTTCTTGTTGTTCTTCTTCTGCACAGCTAAACTGGAAGTGGCATTTCCAGCTCGCAATAGTGCAGAGTTATCTCAAAGAGAGGGGCCACGGTGTTTCTGTATCTCTATTATGTTGGTGCGGCTTCGGAACTTTTAAATATCTTGATATATCTCGAGAACTACGCATCTGATCAAAAAATATCATAGAAGATAAAAAGTAGGAAACTTAATTCTCTACACAAAAGGTCTCTTGACATTTTGCCATAGCTCGCTTCGTTTCCGAGATATGTGCAGATTTATCTCAAGGGAAGGGGCCTGACGGACATATTTCGAGATATTTCTTCTTCTTGTTGTTCTTCTTCTGCACAGCTAAGCTGGAAGTAGCATTTGCGGCTCGCACTAGTGCAGAGTTATCTCAAAGAAAGGGGCCACGGTGTTTCTGTATCTCTATTATGTTGGTGCGGCTTCGGAACTTTTAAATATCTCGATATATCTCGAAAACTACGCTTCTGATCAAAAAATATCATAGAACCTAAATTGTAGGAAACATAATTCTCTACAAAAAAGGTCTCTTAACATTTTGCCATAGCTCGCTTCGTTTCCGAGATATTTGCAGATATATCTCAAGGGAAGGGGTCTGACGGACATATTTCGAGATATTTCTTCTTCTTGTTGTTCTTCCTCTGCACAGCTAAGCTGGGAGTGGCATTTGCAGCTCGCAATAGTGCAGAGTTATCCCAAAGAAAGGGGCCACGGTGTTTCTGTATCTCTATTATGTTGGTGCGGCTTCGGAACTTTTAAATATCTCGATATATCTCGAGAACTACGCATCTGATCAAAAAATATCATAGAACATAAAAAGTAGGAAACTTAATTCTCTACAAAAAAGGTCTCTTAACATTTTGCCATACCTCGCTTCGTTTCCGAGATATTTGCATATTTATCTCAAGGGAAGGGGCCTGACGGACATATTTCGAGATATTTCTTCTTCTTGTTGTTCTTCTTCTGCACAGCTAAGCTGGAAGTGGCATTTGCGGCTCGCACTAGTGCAGAGTTATCTCAAAGAAAGGGGCCACGGTGTTTCTGTATCTCTATTATGTTGGTGCGGCTTCAGAACTTTTAAATATCTCGATATATATCGAAAACTACACTTCTGATCAAAAAATATCATAGAACCTAAATTGTAGGAAACATAATTCTCTACAAAAAAGGTCTCTTAACATTTTGCCATAGCTCGCTTCGTTTCCGAGATATTTGCAGATATATCTCAAGGGAAGGGGCCTGACGGACATATTTCGAGATATTTCTTCTTCTTGTTGTTCTTCTTCTGCACAGCTAAGCTGGAAGTGGCATTTGCAGCTCGCAATAGTGCAGAGTTATCTCAAAGAAAGGGGCCACGGTGTTTCTGTATCTCTATTATGTTGGTGCGGCTTCGGAACTTTTAAATATCTCGATATATCTCGAAAACTACGCTTCTGATCAAAAAATATCATAGAACGTAAATTGTAGGAAACATTATTCTCTACAAAAAAGGTCTGTTAACATTTTGCCATAGCTCGCTTCGTTTCCGAGATATTTGCAGATTCATCTCAAGGGAAGGGGTCTGACGGACATATTTCGAGATATTTCTTCTTCTTGTTGTTCTTCTTCTGCACAGCTAAACTGGAAGTGGCATTTCCAGCTCGCAATAGTGCAGAGTTATCTCAAAGAGAGGGGCCACGGTGTTTCTGTATCTCTATTATGTTGGTGCGGCTTCGGAACTTTTAAATATCTTGATATATCTCGAGAACTACGCATCTGATCAAAAAATATCATAGAACATAAAAAGTAGGAAACTTAATTCTCTACAAAAAAGGTCTCTTAACATTTTGCCATAGCTCGCTTCGTTTCCGAGGTATTTGCAGATTTATCTCAAGGGAAGGGGCCTGACGGACATATTTCGAGATATTTCTTCTTCTTGTTGTTCTTCTTCTGCACAGCTAAACTGGAAGTAGCATTTCCAGCTCGCAATAGTGCAGAGTTATCTCAAAGAAAGGGGCCATGGTGTTTCTGTATCTCTATTATGTTGGTGCGGCTTCGGAACTTTTAAATATCTCGATATATCTCGAAAACTACGCTTCTGATCAAAAAATATCATAGAACGTAAATTGTAGGAAACATTATTCTCTACAAAAAAGGTCTCTTAACATTTTGCCATAGCTCGCTTCGTTTCCGAGATATTTGCTGATTCATCTGAAGGGAAGGGGTCTGACGGACATATTTCGAGATATTTCTTCTTCTTGTTGTTCTTCTTCTGCACAGCTAAGCTGGAAGTGGCATTTGCAGCTCGCAATAGTGCAGAGTTATCCCAAAGAAAGGGGTCACGGTGTTTCTGTATCTCTATTATGTTGGTGCGGCTTCGGAACTTTTAAATATCTCGATATATCTCGAAAACTACGCTTCTGATCAAAAAATATCATAGAACATAAATTGTAGGAAACATAATTCTCTACAAAAAAGGTCTCTTAACATTTTGCCATAGCTCGCTTCGTTTCCGAGATATTTGCGGATTTATCTCAAGGGAAGGGGCCTAACGGACATATTTCGAGATATTTCTTCTTCTTGTTGTTCTTCTTCTGCACAGCTAAACTGGAAGTGGCATTGCCAGCTCGCAATAGTGCAGAGTTATCTCAAAGAAAGGGGCCACGGTGTTTCTGTATCTCTATTATGTTGGTGCGGCTTCGGAACTTTTAAATATCTCGATATATCTCGAAAACTACGCTTCTGATCAAAAAATATCATAGAACGTAAATTGTAGGAAACATCATTCTCTACAAAAAAGGTCTGTTAACATTTTGCCATAGCTCGCTTCGTTTCCGAGATATTTGCAGATATATCTCAAGGGAAGGGGTCTGACGGACATATTTCGAGATATTTCTTCTTCTTGTTGTTCTTCCTCTGCACAGCTAAGCTGGGAGTGGCATTTGCAGCTCGCAATAGTGCAGAGTTATCCCAAAGAAAGGGGCCACGGTGTTTCTGTATCTCTATTATGTTGGTGCGGCTTCGGAACTTTTAAATATCTCGATATATCTCGAGAACTACGCATCTGATCAAAAAATATCATAGAACATAAAAAGTAGGAAACTTAATTCTCTACAAAAAAGGTCTCTTAACATTTTGCCATACCTCGCTTCGTTTCCGAGATATTTGCATATTTATCTCAAGGGAAGGGGCCTGACGGACATATTTCGAGATATTTCTTCTTCTTGTTGTTCTTCTTCTGCACAGCTAAGCTGGAAGTGGCATTTGCGGCTCGCACTAGTGCAGAGTTATCTCAAAGAAAGGGGCCACGGTGTTTCTGTATCTCTATTATGTTGGTGCGGCTTCAGAACTTTTAAATATCTCGATATATATCGACAACTACGCTTCTGATCAAAAAATATCATAGAACCTAAATTGTAGGAAACATAATTCTCTACAAAAAAGGTCTCTTAACATTTTGCCATAGCTCGCTTCGTTTCCGAGATATTTGCAGATATATCTCAAGGGAAGGGGCCTGACGGACATATTTCGAGATATTTCTTCTTCTTGTTGTTCTTCTTCTGCACAGCTAAGCTGGAAGTGGCATTTGCAGCTCGCAATAGTGCAGAGTTATCTCAAAGAAAGGGGCCACGGTGTTTCTGTATCTCTATTATGTTGGTGCGGCTTCGGAACTTTTAAATATCTCGATATATCTCGAAAACTACGCTTCTGATCAAAAAATATCATAGAACGTAAATTGTAGGAAACATTATTCTCTACAAAAAAGGTCTCTTAACATTTTGCCATAGCTCGCTTCGTTTCCGAGATATTTGCAGATTCATCTCAAGGGAAGGGGTCTGACGGACATATTTCGAGATATTTCTTCTTCTTGTTGTTCTTCCTCTGCACAGCTAAACTGGAAGTGGCATTTCCAGCTCGCAATAGTGCAGAGTTATCTCAAAGAGAGGGGCCACGGTGTTTCTGTATCTCTATTATGTTGGTGCGGCTTCGGAACTTTTAAATATCTTGATATATCTCGAGAACTACGCATCTGATCAAAAAATATCATAGATCATAAAAAGTAGGAAACTTAATTCTCTACAAAAAAGGTCTCTTAACATTTTGCCATAGCTCGCTTCGTTTCCGAGATATTTGCAGATTTATCTCAAGGGAAAGGGCCTGACGGACATATTTCGAGATATTTCTTCTTCTTGTTGTTCTTCTTCTGCACAGCTAAACTGGAAGTAGCATTTCCAGCTCGCAATAGTGCAGAGTTATCTCAAAGAAAGGGGCCATGGTGTTTCTGTATCTCTATTATGTTGGTGCGGCTTCGGAACTTTTAAATATCTCGATATATCTCGAAAACTACGCTTCTGATCAAAAAATATCATAGAACGTAAATTGTAGGAAACATTATTCTCTACAAAAAAGGTCTCTTAACATTTTGCCATAGCTCGCTTCGTTTCCGAGATATTTGCTGATTCATCTCAAGGGAAGGGGTCTGACGGACATATTTCGAGATATTTCTTCTTCTTGTTGTTCTTCTTCTGCACAGCTAAGCTGGAAGTGGCATTTGCAGCTCGCAATAGTGCAGAGTTATCCCAAAGAAAGGGGTCACGGTGTTTCTGTATCTCTATTATGTTGGTGCGGCTTCGGAACTTTTAAATATCTCGATATATCTCGAAAACTACGCTTCTGATCAAAAAATATCATAGAACATAAATTGTAGGAAACATAATTCTCTACAAAAAAGGTCTCTTAACATTTTGCCATAGCTCGCTTCGTTTCCGAGATATTTGCGGATTTATCTCAAGGGAAGGGGCCTAACGGACATATTTCGAGATATTTCTTCTTCTTGTTGTTCTTCTTCTGCACAGCTAAACCGGAAGTGGCATTGCCAGCTCGCAATAGTGCAGAGTTATCTCAAAGAAAGGGGCCACGGTGTTTCTGTATCTCTATTATGTTGGTGCGGCTTCGGAACTTTTAAATATCTCGATATATCTCGAAAACTACGCTTCTGATCAAAAAATATCATAGAACGTAAATTGTAGGAAACATTATTCTCTACAAAAAAGGTCTCTTAACATTTTGCCATAGCTCGCTTCGTTTCCGAGATATTTGCAGATTCATCTCAAGGGAAGGGGTCTGACGGACATATTTCGAGATATTTCTTCTTCTTGTTGTTCTTCTTCTGCACAGCTAAGCTGGAAGTGGCATTTGCAGCTCGCAATAGTGCAGAGTTATCTCAAAGAAAGGGGCCACGGTGTTTCTGTATCTCTATTATGTTGGTGCGTCTTCGGAACTTTTAAATATCTCGATATATCTCGAAAACTACGCTTCTGATCAAAAAATATCATAGAACATAAATTGTAGGAAACATAATTCTCTACAAAAAACGTCTGTTAACATTTTGCCATAGCTCGTTTCGTTTCCGAGATATTTGCAGATTCAGCTCAAAGGAACTGGCCTGACGGACATATTTCGAGATATTTCTTCTTCTTGTTGTTCTTCCTCTGCACAGCTAAGCTGGAAGTGGCATTTGCAGCTCGCAATAGTGCAGAGTTATCTCAAAGAAAGGGGGCACGGTGTTTCTGTATCTCTATTATGTTGGTGGTGCTTCGGAACTTTTAAATATCTTGATATATCTCGAGAACTACGCATCTGATCAAAAAATATCATAGAACATAAAAAGTAGGAAACTTAATTCTCTACAAAAAAGGTCTCTTAACATTTTGCCATAGCTCGCTTGGTTTCCGAGATATTTGCATATTTATCTCAAGGGAAGGGGCCTGACGGACATATTTCGAGATATTTCTTCTTCTTGTTGTTCTTCTTCTGCACAGCTAAGCTGGAAGTGGCATTTACAGCTCGCAATAGTGCAGAGTTATCTCAAAGAAAGGGGCCACGGTGTTTCTGTATCTCTATTATGTTGGTGGTGCTTCGGAACTTTTAAATATCTTGATATATCTCGAGAACTACGCATCTGATCAAAAAATATCATAGAACATGAAAAGTAGGAAACTTAATTCTCTACAAAAAAGGTCGCTTAACATTTTGCCATAGCTCGCTTCGTTTCCGAGATATTTGCAGATTTATCTCAAGGGAAGGGGCCTAACGGACATATTTCGAGATATTTCTTCTTCTTGTTGTTCTTCTTCTGCACAGCTAAGCTGGAAGTGGCATTTGCGGCTCGCACTAGTGCAGAGTTATCTCAAAGAAAGGGTCACGGTGTTTCTGTATCTCTATTAGGTTGGTGCGGCTACGGAACTTTTAAATATCTCGACATATCTCGAAAACTACGCATCTGATCAAAAAATATCATAGAACATAAAAAGTAGGAAACTTAATTCTCTACAAAAAAGGTCGCTTAACATTTTGCCATAGCTCGCTTCGTTTCCGAGATATTTGCATATTTATCTCAAGGGAAGGGGCCTGACGGACATATTTCGAGATATTTCTTCTTCTTGTTGTTCTTCTTCTGCACAGCTAAGCTGGAAGTGGCATTTGCGGCTCGCACTAGTGCAGAGTTATCTCAAAGAAAGGGGCCACGGTGTTTCTGTATCTCTATTATGTTGGTGCGGCTTCGGAACTTTTAAATATCTCGATATATCTCGAAAACTACGCTTCTGATCAAAAAATATCATAGAACATAAATTGTAGCAAACATAATTCTCTACAAAAAAGGTCTCTTAACATTTTGCCATAGCTCGCTTCGTTTCCGAGATATTTGCAGATATATCTCAAGGGAAGGGGCCTGACGGGCATATTTCGAGATATTTCTTCTTCTTGTTGTTCTTCCTCTGCACAGCTAAGCTGGAAGTGGCATTTGCAGCTCGCAATAGTGCAGAGTTATCTCAAAGAAAGGGGCCACGGTGTTTCTGTATCTCTATTATGTTGGTGCGGCTACGGAACTTTTAAATATCTCGACATATCTCGAAAACTACGCATCTGATCAAAAAATATCATAGAACATAAAAAGTAGGAAACTTAATTCTCTACAAAAAAGGTCGCTTAACATTTTGCCATAGCTCGCTTCGTTTCCGAGATATTTGCATATTTATCTCAAGGGAAGGGGCCTGACGGACATATTTCGAGATATTTCTTCTTCTTGTTGTTCTTCTTCTGCACAGCTAAGCTGGAAGTGGCATTTGCGGCTCGCACTAGTGCAGAGTTATCTCAAAGAAAGGGGCCACGGTGTTTCTGTATCTCTATTATGTTGGTGCGGCTTCGGAACTTTTAAATATCTCGATATATCTCGAAAACTACGCTTCTGATCAAAAAATATCATAGAACATAAATTGTAGCAAACATAATTCTCTACAAAAAAGGTCTCTTAACATTTTGCCATAGCTCGCTTCGTTTCCGAGATATTTGCAGATATATCTCAAGGGAAGGGGCCTGACGGGCATATTTCGAGATATTTCTTCTTCTTGTTGTTCTTCCTCTGCACAGCTAAGCTGGAAGTGGCATTTGCAGCTCGCAATAGTGCAGAGTTATCTCAAAGAAAGGGGCCACGGTGTTTCTGTATCTCTATTATGTTGGTGCGGCTTCGGAACTTTTAAATATCTTGATATATCTCGAGAACTACGCATCTGATCAAAAAATATCGTAGAACATAAAAAGTAGGAAACTTAATTCTCTACAAATAAAGTCTCTTAACATTTTGCCATAGCTCGCTTCGTTTCCGAGATATTTGCAGATTTATCCCAAGGGAAGGGGCCTGACGGACATATTTCGAGATATTTCTTCTTCTTGTTGTTCTTCTTCTGCACAGCTAAGCTGGAAGTGGCATTTGCAGCTCGCAATAGTGCAGAGTTATCTCAAAGAAAGGGGCCACGGTGTTTCTGTATCTCTATTATGTTGGTGCGTCTTCGGAACTTTTAAATATCTCGATATATCTCGAAAACTACGCTTCTGATCAAAAAATATCATAGAACATAAATTGTAGGAAACATAATTCTCTACAAAAAAGGTCTCTTAACATTTTGCCATAGCTCGTTTCGTTTCCGAGATATTTGTAGATTCAGCTCAAAGGAACTGGCCTGACGGACATATTTCGAGATATTTCTTCTTCTTGTTGTTCTTCCTCTGCACAGCTAAGCTGGAAGTGGCATTTGCAGCTCGCAATAGTGCAGAGTTATCTCAAAGAAAGGGGCCACGGTGTTTCTGTATCTCTATTATGTTGGTGCGGCTTCGGAACTTTTAAATATCTTGATATATCTCGAGAACTACGCATCTGATCAAAAAATATCATAGAACATAAAAAGTAGGAAACTTAATTCTCTACAAAAAAGGTCTCTTAACATTTTGCCATAGCTCGCTTCGTTTCCGAGATATTTGCATATTGATCTCAAGGGAAGGGGCCTGACGGACATATTTCGAGATATTTCTTCTTCTTGTTGTTCTTCTTCTGCACAGCTAAGCTGGAAGTGGCATTTACAGCTCGCAATAGTGCAGAGTTATCTCAAAGAAAGGGGCCACGGTGTTTCTGTATCTCTATTATGTTGTTGCTGCTTCGGAACTTTTAAATATCTTGATATATCTCGAGAACTACGCATCTGATCAAAAAATATCATAGAACATGAAAGGTAGGAAACTTAATTCTCTACGAAAAAGGTCTCTTAACATTTTGCCATAGCTCTCTTCGTTTCCGAGATATTTGCAGATTTATCTCAAGGGAAGGGGCCTGACGGACATATTTCGAGATATTTCTTCTTCTTGTTGTTCTTCTTCTGCACAGCTAAGCTCGAAGTGGCATTTGCAGCTCGCAATAGTGCAGAGTTATCTCAAAGAAAGAGGCCACGGTGTTTCTGTACCTCTATTATGTTGGTGCAGCTTCGGAACTTTTAAATATCTTGATATATCTCGAGAACTACGCATCTGATCAAAAAATATCATCGAACATAAAAAGTAGGAAACATAATTCTCTACAAAAAAGGTCTCTTAACATTTTGCCATAGCTCATTTCGTTTCCGAGATATTTGCAGATTTATCTCAAGAGAGGGGGCCTGACGGACATATTTCGAGATATTTCTTCTTCTTGTTGTTCTTCTTCTGCACAGCTAAGCTGGAAGTGGCATTTGCAGCTCGCAATAGTGCAGAGTTATCTCAAAGAAAGGGGCCACGGTGTTTCTGTATCTCTATTATGTTGGTGCGTCTTCGGAACTTTTAAATATCTCGATATATCTCGAAAACTACGCTTCTGATCAAAAAATATCATAGAACATAAATTGTAGGAAACATAATTCTCTACAAAAAAGGTCTCTTAACATTTTGCCATAGCTCGTTTCGTTTCCGAGATATTTGCAGATTCAGCTCAAAGGAACTGGCCTGACGGACATATTTCGAGATATTTCTTCTTCTTGTTGTTCTTCCTCTGCACAGCTAAGCTGGAAGTGGCATTTGCAGCTCGCAATAGTGCAGAGTTATCTCAAAGAAAGGGGCCACGGTGTTTCTGTATCTCTATTATGTTGGTGCGGCTTCGGAACTTTTAAATATCTTGATATATCTCGAGAACTACGCATCTGATCAAAAAATATCATAGAACATAAAAAGTAGGAAACTTAATTCTCTACAAAAAAGGTCTCTTAACATTTTGCCATAGCTCGCTTCGTTTCCGAGATATTTGCATACTTATCTCAAGGGAAGGGGCCTGACGGACATATTTCGAGATATTTTTTCTTCTTGTTGTTCTTCTTCTGCACAGCTAAGCTGGAAGTGGCATTTACAGCTCGCAATAGTGCAGAGTTATCTCAAAGAAAGGGGCCACGGTGTTTCTGTATCTCTATTATGTTGGTGCTGCTTCGGAACTTTTAAATATCTTGATATATCTCGAGAACTACGCATCTGATCAAAAAATATCATAGAACATGAAAAGTAGGAAACTTAATTCTCTACAAAAAAGGTCTCTTAACATTTTGCCATAGCTCTCTTCGTTTCCGAGATATTTGCAGATTTATCTCAAGGGAAGGGGCCTGACGGACATATTTCGAGATATTTCTTCTTCTTGTTGTTCTTCTTCTGCACAGCTAAGCTCGAAGTGGCATTTGCAGCTCGCAATAGTGCAGAGTTATCTCAAAGAAAGAGGCCACGGTGTTTCTGTACCTCTATTATGTTGGTGCAGCTTCGGAACTTTTAAATATCTTGATATATCTCGAGAACTACGCATCTGATCAAAAAATATCATCGAACATAAAAAGTAGGAAACTTAATTCTCTACAAAAAAGGTCTCTTAACATTTTGCCATAGCTCGCTTCGTTTCCGAGATATTTGCAGATTTATCTCAAGGGAAGTGGCCTGACGGACATATTTCGAGATATTTCTTCTTCTTGTTGTTCTTCTTCTGCACAGCTAAGCTGGAAGTGGCATTTGCAGCTCGCAAGAGTGCAGAGTTATCCCAAAGAAAGGGGCCACGGTGTTTCTGTATCTCTATTATGTTGGTGCGGCTTCGGAACTTTTACATATCTCGATATATCTCGAAAACTACGCTTCTGATCAAAAAATATCATAGAACATAAATTGTAGGAAACATAATTCTCTACAAAAAAGGTCTCTTAACATTTTGCCATAGCTCGCTTCGTTTCCGAGATATTTGCAGATATATCTCAAGGGAAGGGGCCTGACGGACATATTTCGAGATATTTCTTCTTCTTGTTGTTCTTCTTCTGCACAGCTAAGCTGGAAGTGGCATTTGCAGCTCGCAATAGTGCAGAGTTATCTCAAAGAAAGGGGCCACGGTGTTTCTGTATCTCTATTATGTTGGTGCGGCTTCGGAACTTTTAAATATCTTGATATATCTCGAGAACTACGCATCTGATCAAAAAATATCATAGAACATGAAAAGTAGGAAACTTAATTCTCTACAAAAAAGGTCTCTTAACATTTTGCCATAGCTCTCTTCGTTTCCGAGATATTTGCAGATTTATCTCAAGGGAAGGGGCCTGACGGACATATTTCGAGATACTTCTTCTTCTTGTTGTTCTTCTTCTGCACAGCTAAGCTGGAAGTGGCATTTGCAGCTCGCACTAGTGCAGAGTTATCTCAAAGAAAGGGGCCACGGTGTTTCTGTATCTCTATTATGTTGGTGCGGCTTCGGAACTTTTAAATATCTCGATATATCTCGAAAACTACGCTTCTGATCAAAAAATATCATAGAACATAAATTGTAGGAAACATAATTCTCTACAAAAAACGTCTCTTAACATTTTGCCATAGCTCGCTTCGTTTCCGAGATATTTGCAGATTCAGCTCAAAGGAACGGGCCTGACGGACATATTTCGAGATACTTCTTCTTCTTGTTGTTCTTCTTCTGCACAGCTAAGCTGGAAGTGGCATTTGCAGCTCGCACTAGTGCAGAGTTATCTCAAAGAAAGGGGCCACGGTGTTTCTGTATCTCTATTATGTTGGTGCGGCTTCGGAACTTTTAAATATCTCGATATATCTCGAAAACTACGCTTCTGATCAAAAAATATCATAGAACATAAATTGTAGGAAACATAATTCTCTACAAAAAAGGTCTCTTAACATTTTGCCATAGCTCGCTTCGTTTCCGAGATATTTGCAGAATTATCTCAAGGGAAGGGGCCTGACGGACATATTTCGAGATATTTCTTCTTCTTGTTGTTCTTCTTCTGCACAGCTAAGCTGGAAGTGGCATTTACAGCTCGCAATAGTGCAGAGTTATCTCAAAGAAAGGGGCCACGGTGTTTCTGTATCTCTATTATGTTGGTGCGGCTTCGGAACTTTTAAATATCTTGATATATCTCGAGAACTACGCATCTGATCAAAAAATATCATAGAACATAAAAAGTAGGAAACTTAATTCTCTACAAAAAAGGTCTCTTAACATTTTGCCATAGCTCGCTTCGTTTCCGAGATATTTGCAGATTTATCTCAAGGGAAGGGGCCTGACGGACATATTTCGAGATATTTCTTCTTCTTGTTGTTCTTCTTCTGCACAGCTAAGCTGGAAGTGGCATTTACAGCTCGCAATAGTGCAGAGTTATCTCAAAGAAAGGGGCCACGGTGTTTCTGTATCTCTATTATGTTGGTGCGGCTTCGGAACTTTTAAATATCTTGATATATCTCGAGAACTACGCATCTGATCAAAAAATATCATAGAAGATAAAAAGTAGGAAACTTAATTCTCTACAAAAAAGGTCTCTTAACATTTTGCCATAGCTCGCTTCGTTTCTGAGATATTTGCAGATTTATCTCAAGGGAAGGGGCCTGACGGACATATTTCGAGATATTTCTTCTTCTTGTTGTTCTTCTTCTGCACAGCTAAGCTGGAAGTGGCATTTGCGGCGCGCACTAGTGCAGAGTTATCTCAATGAAAGGGGCCACGGTGTTTCTGTATCTCTATTATGTTGGTGCGGCTTCGGAACTTTTAAATATCTCGATATATCTCGAAAACTACGCTTCTGATCAAAAAATCTCATAGAACATAAAAAGTAGGAAACTTAATTCTCTACAAAAAAGGTCTCTTAACATTTTGCCATAGCTCGCTTCGTTTCCGAGATATTTGCAGATTTATCTCAAGGGAAGGGGCCTAACGGACATATTTCGAGATATTTCTTCTTCTTGTTGTTCTTCTTCTGCACAGCTAAACTGGAAGTGGCATTTCCAGCTCGCAATAGTGCAGAGTTATCTCAAAGAGAGGGGCCACGGTGTTTCTGTATCTCTATTATGTTGGTGCGGCTTCGGAACTTTTAAATATCTTGATATATCTCGAGAACTACGCATCTGATCAAAAAATATCATAGAACATAAAAAGTAGGAAACTTAATTCTCTACAAAAAAGGTCTCTTAACATTTTGCCATAGCTCGCTTCGTTTCCGAGATATTTGCAGATTTATCTCAAGGGAAGGGGCCTGACGGACATATTTCGAGATATTTCTTCTTCTTGTTGTTCTTCTTCTGCACAGCTAAGCTGGAAGTGGCATTTGCGGCTCGCACTAGTGCAGAGTTATCTCAAAGAAAGGGGCCACGGTGTTTCTGTATCTCTATTATGTTGGTGCGGTTTCGGAACTTTTAAATATCTTGATATATCTCGAGAACTACGCATCTGATCAAAAAATATCATAGAAGATAAAAAGTAGGAAACTTAATTCTCTACAAAAAAGGTCTCTTAACATTTTGCCATAGCTCGCTTCGTTTCTGAGATATTTGCAGATTTATCTCAAGGGAAGGGGCCTGACGGACATATTTCGAGATATTTCTTCTTCTTGTTGTTCTTCTTCTGCACAGCTAAGCTGGAAGTGGCATTTGCGGCGCGCACTAGTGCAGAGTTATCTCAATGAAAGGGGCCACGGTGTTTCTGTATCTCTATTATGTTGGTGCGGCTTCGGAACTTTTAAATATCTCGATATATCTCGAAAACTACGCTTCTGATCAAAAAATCTCATAGAACATAAAAAGTAGGAAACTTAATTCTCTACAAAAAAGGTCTCTTAACATTTTGCCATAGCTCGCTTCGTTTCCGAGATATTTGCAGATTTATCTCAAGGGAAGGGGCCTAACGGACATATTTCGAGATATTTCTTCTTCTTGTTGTTCTTCTTCTGCACAGCTAAGCTGGAAGTGGCATTTGCGGCTCGCACTAGTGCAGAGTTATCTCAAAGAAAGGGGCCACGGTGTTTCTGTATCTCTATTATGTTGGTGCGGCTTCGGAACTTTTAAATATCTTGATATATCTCGAGAACTACGCATCTGATCAAAAAATATCATAGAACATAAAAAGTAGGAAACTTAATTCTCTACAAATAAGGTCTCTTAACATTTTGCCATAGCTCGCTTCGTTTCCGAGATATTTGCAGATTTATCTCGAGGGAAGGGGCCTGACGGACATATTTCGAGATATTTCTTCTTCTTGTTGTTCTTCTTCTGCACAGCTAAGCTGGAAGTGGCATTTGCGGCTCGCACTAGTGCAGAGTTATCTCAAAGAAAGGGGCCACGGTGTTTCTGTATCTATTATGTTGGTGCGGCTTCGGAACTTTTAAATATCTTGATATATCTCGAGAACTACGCATCTGATCAAAAAATATCATAGAACATAAAAAGTAGGAAACTTAATTCTCTACAAAAAAGGTCTCTTAACATTTTGCCATAGCTCGCTTCGTTTCCGAGATATTTGCAGATTTATCTCAAGGGAAGGGGCCTGACGGACATATTTCGAGATATTTCTTCTTCTTGTTGTTCTTCTTCTGCACAGCTAAGCTGGAAGTGGCATTTGCGGCTCGCACTAGTGCAGAGTTATCTCAAAGAAAGGGGCCACGGTGTTTCTGTATCTGTATTATGTTGGTGCGGCTTCGGAACTTTTAAATATCTTGATATATCTCGAGAACTACGCATCTGATCAAAAAATATCATAGAACATAAAAAGTAGGAAACTTAATTCTCTACAAAAAAGGTCTCTTAACATTTTGCCATAGCTCGCTTCGTTTCCGAGATATTTGCAGATTTATCTCAAGGGAAGGGGCCTGACGGACATATTTCGAGATATTTCTTCTTCTTGTTGTTCTTCTTCTGCACAGCTAAGCTGGAAGTGGCATTTGCGGCTCGCACTATTGCAGAGTTATCTCAAAGAAAGGGGCCACGGTGTTTCTGTATCTCTATTATGTTGGTGCGGCTTCGGAACTTTTAAATATCTCGATATATCTCGAAACCTACGCTTCTGATCAAAAAATATCATAGAACCTAGATTGTAGGAAACATAATTCTCTACAAAAAAGGTCTCTCAACATTTTGCCATAGCTCGCTTCGTTTCCGAGATATTTGCAGATATATCTCAAGGGCAGGGGCCTGACGGACATATTTCGAGATATTTCTTCTTCTTGTTGTTCTTCCTCTGCACAGCTAAGCTGGAAGTGGCATTTGCAGCTCGCAATAGTGCAGAGTTATCTCAAAGAAAGGGGCCACGGTGTTTCTGTATCTATTATGTTGGTGCGGCTTCGGAACTTTTAAATATCTTGATATATCTCGAGAACTACGCATCTGATGAAAAAATATCATAGAACATAAAAAGTAGGAAACTTAATTCTCTACAAAAAAGGTCTCTTAACATTTTGCCATAGCTCGCTTCGTTTCCGAGATATTTGCAGATTCAGCTCAAAGGAACGGGCCTGACGGACATATTTCGAGATACTTCTTTTTCTTGTTGTTCTTCCTCTGCACAGCTAAACTGGAAGTGGCATTTGCGGCTCGCACTAGTGCACAGTTATCTCAAAGAAAGGGGCCACGGTGTTTCTGTATCTCTATTATGTTGGTGCGGCTTCGGAACTTTTAAATATCTCGATATATCTCGAAAACTACGCTTCTGATCAAAAAGTATCATAGAACATAAAAAGTAGGAAACTTAATTCTCTACAAAAAAGGTCTCTTAACATTTTGCCATAGCTCGCTTGGTTTCCGAGATATTTGCAGATTTATCTCAAGGGAAGGGGCCTCACGGACATATTTCGAGATATTTCTTCTTCTTGTTGTTCTTCTTCTGCACAGCTAAGCTGGAAGTGGCATCTGCAGCTCGCAATAGTGCAGAGATATCTCAAAGAAAGGGGCCACGGTGTTTCTGTATCCCTATTATGTTGGTGCGGCTTCGGAACTTTTAAATATCTTGATATATCTCGAGAACTACGCGTCTGATCAAAAAATATCATAGAACATAAAAAGTAGGAAACATAATTCTCTACAAAAAAGGTCTCTTAACATTTTGCCATAGCTCGCGTCGTTTCCGAGATATTTGCAGATTTATCTCAAGGGCAGGGGCCTGACGGACATATTTCGAGATATTTCTTCTTCTTGTTGTTCTTCTTCTGCACAGCTAAGCTGGAAGTGGCATTTACAGCTCGCAATAGTGCAGAGTTATCTCAAAGAAAGGGGCCACGGCGTTTCTGTATCTCTATTATGTTGGTGCGGTTTCGGAACTTTTAAATATCTTGATATATCTCGAGAACTACGCATCTGATCAAAAAATATCATAGAACATAAAAAGTAGGAAACTTAATTCTCTACAAAAAAGGTCTCTTAACATTTTGCCATAGCTCGCTTCGTTTCCGAGATATTTGCAGATTTATCTCACGGGAAGGGGCCTGACGGACATATTTCGAGAAGTTTCTTCTTCTTGTTGTTCTTCTTCTGCACAGCTAAGCTGGAAGTGGCATTTGCGGCTCGCACTAGTGCAGAGTTATCTCAAAGAAAGGGGCCACGGTGTTTCTGTATCTCTATTATGTTGGTGCGGCTTCGGAACTTTTAAATATCTTGATATATCTCGAGAACTACGCATCTGATCAAAAAATATCATAGAAGATAAAAACTAGGAAACTTAATTCTCTACAAAAAAGGTCTCCTAACATTTTGCCATAGCTCGCTTCGTTTCCGAGATATTTGCATATTTATCTCAAGGGAAGGGGCCTGACGGACATATTTCGAGATATTTCTTCTTCTTGTTGTTCTTCTTCTGCACAGCTAAGCCGGAAGTGGCATTTGCGGCTCAGACTAGTGCAGAGTTATCTCAAAGAAAGGGGCCACGGTGTTTCTGTATCTCTATTATGTCGGTGCGGCTTCGGAACTTTTAAATATCTTGATATATCTCGAGAACTACGCATCTGATCAAAAAATATCATAGAACATGAAAAGTAGGAAACTTAATTCTCTACAAAAAAGGTCTCTTAACATTTTGCCATAGCTCTCTTCGTTTCCCAGATATTTGCAGATTTATCTCAAGGGAAGGGGCCTGACGGACATATTTCGAGATATTTCTTCTTCTTGTTGTTCTTCTTCTGCACAGCTAAGCTCGAAGTGGCATTTGCAGCTCGCAATAGTGCAGAGTTATCTCAAAGAAAGAGGCCACGGTGTTTCTGTAACTCTATTATGTTGGTGCAGCTTCGGAACTTTTAAATATCTTGATATATCTCGAGAACTACGCATCTGATCAAAAAATATCATCGAACATAAAAAGTAGGAAACTTAATTCTCTACAAAAAAGGTCTCTTAACATTTTGCCATAGCTCTCTTCGTTTCCGAGATATTTGCAGATTCAGCTCAAAGGAACTGGCCTGACGGACATATTTCGAGATATTTCTTCTTCTTGTTGTTCTTCCTCTGCACAGCTAAGCTGGAAGTGGCATTTGCAGCTCGCAATAGTGCAGAGTTATCTTAAAGAAAGGGGCCACGGTGTTTCTGTATCTCTATTATGTAGGTGCGGCTTCGGAACTTTTAAATATCTTGATATATCTCGAGAACTACGCATCTGATCAAAAAATGTCATAGAACATAAAAAGTAGGAAACTTAATTCTCTACAAAAAAGGTCTCTTAACATTTTGCCATAGCTAGCTTCGTTTCCGAGATATTTGCATATTTATCTCAAGGGAAGGGGCCTGACGGACATATTTCGAGATATTTCTTCTTCTTGTTGTTCTTCCTCTGCACAGCTAAGCTGGAAGTGGCATTTGCAGCTCGCAATAGTGCAGAGTTATCTTAAAGAAAGGGGCCACGGTGTTTCTGTATCTCTATTATGTAGGTGCGGCTTCGGAACTTTTAAATATCTTGATATATCTCGAGAACTACGCATCTGATCAAAAAATATCATAGAACATAAAAAGTAGGAAACTTAATTCTCTACAAAAAAGGTCTCTTAACATTTTGCCATAGCTCGCTTCGTTTCCGAGATATTTGCAGATTTATCTCAAGGGAAGGGGCCTGACGGACATATTTCGAGATATTTCTTCTTCTTGTTGTTCTTCTTCTGCACAGCTAAGCCGGAAGTGGCATTTGCGGCTCAGACTAGTGCAGAGTTATCTCAAAGAAAGGGGCCACGGTGTTTCTGTATCTCTATTATGTCGGTGCGGCTTCGGAACTTTTAAATATCTTGATATATCTCGAGAACTACGCATCTGATCAAAAAATATCATAGAACATGAAAAGTAGGAAACTTAATTCTCTACAAAAAAGGTCTCTTAACATTTTGCCATAGCTCTCTTCGTTTCCCAGATATTTGCAGATTTATCTCAAGGGAAGGGGCCTGACGGACATATTTCGAGATATTTCTTCTTCTTGTTGTTCTTCTTCTGCACAGCTAAGCTCGAAGTGGCATTTGCAGCTCGCAATAGTGCAGAGTTATCTCAAAGAAAGAGGCCACGGTGTTTCTGTAACTCTATTATGTTGGTGCAGCTTCGGAACTTTTAAATATCTTGATATATCTCGAGAACTACGCATCTGATCAAAAAATATCATCGAACATAAAAAGTAGGAAACTTAATTCTCTACAAAAAAGGTCTCTTAACATTTTGCCATAGCTCTCTTCGTTTCCGAGATATTTGCAGATTCAGCTCAAAGGAACTGGCCTGACGGACATATTTCGAGATATTTCTTCTTCTTGTTGTTCTTCCTCTGCACAGCTAAGCTGGAAGTGGCATTTGCAGCTCGCAATAGTGCAGAGTTATCTTAAAGAAAGGGGCCACGGTGTTTCTGTATCTCTATTATGTAGGTGCGGCTTCGGAACTTTTAAATATCTTGATATATCTCGAGAACTACGCATCTGATCAAAAAATGTCATAGAACATAAAAAGTAGGAAACTTAATTCTCTACAAAAAAGGTCTCTTAACATTTTGCCATAGCTAGCTTCGTTTCCGAGATATTTGCATATTTATCTCAAGGGAAGGGGCCTGACGGACATATTTCGAGATATTTCTTCTTCTTGTTGTTCTTCCTCTGCACAGCTAAGCTGGAAGTGGCATTTGCAGCTCGCAATAGTGCAGAGTTATCTTAAAGAAAGGGGCCACGGTGTTTCTGTATCTCTATTATGTAGGTGCGGCTTCGGAACTTTTAAATATCTTGATATATCTCGAGAACTACGCATCTGATCAAAAAATATCATAGAACATAAAAAGTAGGAAACTTAATTCTCTACAAAAAAGGTCTCTTAACATTTTGCCATAGCTCGCTTCGTTTCCGAGATATTTGCAGATTTATCTCAAGGGAAGGGGCCTGACGGACATATTTCGAGAAGTTTCTTCTTCTTGTTGTTCTTCTTCTGCACAGCTAAGCTGGAAGTGGCATTTGCAGCTCGCAATAGTGCAGAGTTATCTCAAAGAGAGGGGCCACGGTGTTTCTGTATCTCTATTATGTTGGTGCGGCTTCGGAACTTTTAAATATCTTGATATATCTCGAGAACTACGCATCTGATCAAAAAATATCATAGAAGATAAAAACTAGGAAACTTAATTCTCTACAAAAAAGGTCTCCTAACATTTTGCCATAGCTCGCTTCGTTTCCGAGATATTTGCATATTTATCTCAAGGGAAGGGGCCTGACGGACATATTTCGAGATATTTCTTCTTCTTGTTGTTCTTCTTCTGCACAGCTAAGCTGGAAGTGGCATTTGCGGCTCGCACTAGTGCAGAGTTATCTCAAAGAAAGGGGCCACGGTGTTTCTGTATCTCTATTATGTTGGTGCGGCTTCGGAACTTTTAAATATCTTGATATATCTCGAGAACTACGCATCTGATCAAAAAATATCATAGAACATGAAAAGTAGGAAACTTAATTCTCTACAAAAAAGGTCTCTTAACATTTTGCCATAGCTCGCTTGGTTTCCGAGATATTTGCAGATTTATCTCAAGGAAAGGGTCCTGACGGACATATTTCGAGATATTTCTTCTTCTTGTTGTTCTTCTTCTGCACAGCTAAGCTGGAAGTGGCATTTGCGGCTCGCACTAGTGCAGAGTTATCTCAAAGAAAGGGGCCACGGTGTTTCTGTATCTGTATTATGTTGGTGCGGCTTCGGAACTTTTAAATATCTCGATATATCTCGAAAACTACGCTTCTGATCAAAAAATATCATAGAACATAAAAAGTAGGAAACTTAATTCTCTACAAAAAAGGTCTCTTAACATTTTGCCATAGCTCGCTTCGTTTCCGAGATATTTACAGATTTATCTCAAGGGAAGGGGCCTAACGGACATATTTCGAGATATTTCTTCTTCTTGTTGTTCTTCTTCTGCACAGCTAAACTGGAAGTGGCATTTCCAGCTCGCAATAGTGCAGAGTTATCTCAAAGAAAGGGGCCACGGTGTTTCTGTATCTCTATTATGTTGGTGCGGTTTCGGAACTTTTAAATATCTTGATATATCTCGAGAACTACGCATCTGATCAAAAAATATCATAGAACATAAAAAGTAGGAAACTTAATTCTCTACAAAAAAGGTCTCTTAACATTTTGCCATAGCTCGCTTCGTTTCCGAGATATTTGCAGATTTATCTCAAGGGAAGGGGCCTGACGGACATATTTCGAGATATTTCTTCTTCTTGTTGTTCTTCTTCTGCACAGCTAAGCTGGAAGTGGCATTTGCAGCTCGCACTAGTGCAGAGTTATCTCACCGAAATGGGCCACGGTGTTTCTGTATCTCTATTATGTTGGTGCGGCTTCGGAACTTTTAAATATCTCGATATATCTCGAAAACTACGCTTCTGATCAAAAAATATCATAGAACATAAATTGTAGGAAACATAATTCTCTACAAAAAAGGTCTCTTAACATTTTGCCATAGCTCGCTTCGTTTCCGAGATATTTGCAGATTTATCTCAAGGGAAGGGACCTGACGGACATATTTCGAGATATTTCTTCTTCTTGTTGTTCTTCTTCTGCACAGCTAAGCTGGAAGTGGCATTTGCAGCTCGCACTAGTGCAGAGTTATCTCAAAGAAAGGGGCCACGGTGTTTCTGTATCTCTATTATGTTGGTGCGGCTTCGGAACTTTTAAATATCTCGATATATCTCGAAAACTACGCTTCTGATCAAAAAATATCATAGAACATAAATTGTAGGAAACATAATTCTCTACAAAAAAGGTCTCTTAACATTTTGCGATAGCTCGCTTCGTTTCCGAGATATTTGCAGATTTATCTCAAGGGAAGGGGCCTGACGGACATATTTCGAGATATTTCTTCTTCTTGTTGTTCTTCTTCTGCACAGCTAAGCTGGAAGTGGCATTTGCGGCTCGCACTAGTGCAGAGTTATCTCAAAGAAAGGGGCCACGGTGTTTCTGTATCTCTATTATGTTGGTGCGGCTTCGGAACTTTTAAATATCTTGATATATCCCGAGAACTACGCATCTGATCAAAAAATATCATACAACATGAAAAGTAGGAACCTTAATTCTCTACAAAAAAGGTCTCTTAACATTTTGCCATAGCTCTCTTCGTTTCCGAGATATTTGCAGATTCAGCTCAAAGGAACTGGCCTGACGGACATATTTCGAGATATTTCTTCTTCTTGTTGTTCTTCCTCTGCACAGCTAAGCTGGAAGTGGCATTTGCAGCTCGCAATAGTGCAGAGTTATCTCAAAGAAAGGGGCCACGGTGTTTCTGTACCTCTATTATGTTGGTGCAGCTTCGGAACTTTTAAATATCTTGATATATCTCGAGAACTACGCATCTGATCAAAAAATATCATCGAACATAAAAAGTAGGAAACTTAATTCTCTACAAAAAAGGTCTCTTAACATTTTGCCATAGCTCTCTTCGTTTCCGAGATATTTGCAGATTCAGCTCAAAGGAACTGGCCTGACGGACATATTTCGAGATATTTCTTCTTCTTGTTGTTCTTCCTCTGCACAGCTAAGCTGGAAGTGGCATTTGCAGCTCGCAATAGTGCAGAGTTATCTTAAAGAAAGGGGCCACGGTGTTTCTGTATCTCTATTATGTAGGTGCGGCTTCGGAACTTTTAAATATCTTGATATATCTCGAGAACTACGCATCTGATCAAAAAATGTCATAGAACATAAAAAGTAGGAAACTTAATTCTCTACAAAAAAGGTCTCTTAACATTTTGCCATAGCTCGCTTCGTTTCCGAGATATTTGCATATTTATCTCAAGGGAAGGGGCCTGACGGACATATTTCGAGATATTTCTTCTTCTTGTTGTTCTTCTTCTGCACAGCTAAGCTGGAAGTGGCATTTGCGGCTCGCACTAGTGCAGAGTTATCTCAAAGAAAGGGGCCACCGTGTTTCTGTATCTCTATTATGTTGGTGCGGCTTCGGAACTTTTAAGTATCTCGATATATCTCGAAAACTACGCTTCTGATCAAAAAATATCATAGAACATAAATTGTAGGAAACATAATTCTCTACAAAAAAGGTCTCTTAACATTTTGCCATAGCTCGCTTCGTTTCCGAGATATTTGCAGATTCAGCTCAAAGGAACTGGCCTGACGGACATATTTCGAGATATTTCTTCTTCTTGTTGTTCTTCCTCTGCACAGCTAAGCTGGAAGTGGCATTTGCAGCTCGCAATAGTGCAGAGTTATCTCAAAGAAAGGGGCCACGGTGTTTCTGTATCTCTATTATGTTGGTGCGGCGTCGGAACTTTTAAATATCTGGATATATCTCGAGAACTACGCATCTGATCAAAAAATGTCATAGAACATAAAAAGTAGGAAACTTAATTCTCTACAAAAAAGGTCTCTTAACATTTTGCCATAACTCGCTTCGTTTCCGAGATATTTGCATATTTATCTCAAGGGAAGGGGCCTGACGGACATATTTCGAGATATTTCTTCTTCTTGTTGTTCTTCTTCTGCACAGCTAAGCTGGAAGTGGCATTTGCGGCTCGCACTAGTGCAGAGTTATCTCTAAGAAAGGGGCCACGGTGTTTCTGTATCTCTATTATGTTGGTGCGGCTTCGGAACTTTTAAATATCTCGATATATCTCGAAAACTACGCTTCTGATCAAAAAATATCATAGAACATAAAAAGTAGGAAACTTAATTCTCTACAAAAAAGGTCTCTTAACATTTTGCAGTAGCTCGCTTCGTTTCCGAGATATTTGCAGATTTATCTCAAGGGAAGGGGCCTAACGGACATATTTCGAGATATTTCTTCTTCTTGTTGTTCTTCTTCTGCACAGCTAAACTGGAAGTGGCATTTCCAGCTCGCAATAGTGCAGAGTTATCTCAAAGAAAGGGGCCACGGTGTTTCTGTATCTCTATTATGTTGGTGCGGTTTCGGAACTTTTAAATATCTTGATAGATCTCGAGAACTACGCATCTGATCAAAAAATATCATAGAACATAAAAAGTAGGAAACTTAATTCTCTACAAAAAAGGTCTCTTAACATTTTGCCATAGCTCGCTTCGTTTCCGAGATATTTGCAGATTTATCTCAAGGGAAGGGGCCTGACGGACATATTTCGAGATATTTCTTCTTCTTGTTGTTCTTCTTCTGCACAGCTAAGCTGGAAGTGGCATTTGCAGCTCGCACTAGTGCAGAGTTATCTCACCGAAATGGGCCACGGTGTTTCTGTATCTCTATTATGTTGGTGCGGCTTCGGAACTTTTAAATATCTCGATATATCTCGAAAACTACGCTTCTGATCAAAAAATATCATAGAACATAAATTGTAGGAAACATAATTCTCTACAAAAAAGGTCTCTTAACATTTTGCCATAGCTCGCTTCGTTTCCGAGATATTTGCAGATTTATCTCAAGGGAAGGGGCCTGACGGACATATTTCGAGATATTTCATCTTCTTGTTGTTCTTCTTCTGCACAGCTAAGCTGGAAGTGGCATTTGCAGCTCGCACTAGTGCAGAGTTATCTCAAAGAAAGGGGCCACGGTGTTTCTGTATCTCTATTATGTTGGTGCGGCTTCGGAACTTTTAAATATCTCGATATATCTCGAAAACTACGCTTCTGATCAAAAAATATCATAGAACATAAATTGTAGGAAACATAATTCTCTACAAAAAAGGTCTCTTAACATTTTGCGATAGCTCGCTTCGTTTCCGAGATATTTGCAGATTTATCTCAAGGGAAGGGGCCTGACGGACATATTTCGAGATATTTCTTCTTCTTGTTGTTCTTCTTCTGCACAGCTAAGCTGGAAGTGGCATTTGCGGCTCGCACTAGTGCAGAGTTATCTCAAAGAAAGGGGCCACGGTGTTTCGGTATCCCTATTATGTTGGTGCGGCTTCGGAACTTTTAAATATCTTGATATATCTCGAGAACTACGCATCTGATCAAAAAATATCATAGAACATAAAAAGTAGGAAACTGAATTCTCTACAAAAAAGGTCTCTTAACATTTTGCCATAGCTCGCTTCGTTTCCGAGATACTTGCAGATTTATCTCAAGGGAAGGGGCCTGACGGACATATTTCGAGATATTTCTTCTTCTTGTTGTTCTTCTTCTGCACAGCTAAGCTGGAAGTGGCATTTGCGGCTCGCACTAGTGCAGAGTTATCTCAAAGAAAGGGGCCACGGTGTTTCTGTATATCTATTATGTTGGTGCGGCTTCGGAACTTTTAAATATCTCGATATATCTCGAGAACTACGCTTCTGATCAAAAAATATCATAGAACGTAAATTGTAGGAAACATAATTCTCTACAAAAAAGGTCTCTTAACATTTTGCCATAGCTCGCTTCGTTTCCGAGATATTTGCAGATATATCTCAACGGAAGGGGCCTGACGGACATATTTCGAGATATTTCTTCTTCTTGTTGTTCTTCTTCTGCACAGCTAAGCTGGAAGTGGCATTTACAGCTCGCAATAGTGCAGAGTTATCTCAAAGAAAGGGGCCACGGTGTTTCTGTATCTCTATTATGTTGGTGCGGCTTCGGAACTTTTAAATATCTTGATATATCTCGAGAACTACGCATCTGATCAAAAAATATCATAGAACATGAAAAGTAGGAAACTTAATTCTCTACAAAAAAGGTCTCTTAACATTTTGCCATAGCTCTCTTCGTTTCCGAGATATTTGCAGATTTATCTCAAGGGAAGGGGCCTGACGGACATATTTCGAGATATTTCTTCTTCTTGTTGTTCTTCTTCTGCACAGCGAAGCTGGAAGTGGCATTTGCAGCTCGCACTGGTGCACAGTTATCTCAAAAAAAGGGGCCACGGTGTTTCTGTATCTCTATTATGTTGGTGCGTCTTCGGAACTTTTAAATATCTCGATATATCTCGAAAACTACGCTTCTGATCAAAAAATATCATAGAACATAAATTGTAGGAAACATAATTCTCTACAAAAAACGTCTCTTAACATTTTGCCATAGCTCGCTTCGTTTCCGAGATATTTGCAGATTCAGCTCAAAGGAACTGGCCTGACGGACATATTTCGAGATATTTCTTCTTCTTGTTGTTCTTCTTCTGCACAGCGAAGCTGGAAGTGGCATTTGCAGCTCGCAATAGTGCAGAGTTATCTCAAAGAAAGGGGCCACGGTGTTTCTGTATCTCTATTATGTTGGTGCGGCTTCGGAACTTTTAAATATCTCGATATATCTCGAAAACTACGCTTCTGATCAAAAAATATCATAGAACATAAATTGTAGGAAACATAATTCTCTACAAAAAAGGTCTCTTAACATTTTGCGATAGCTCGCTTCGTTTCCGAGATATTTGCAGATTTATCTCAAGGGAAGGGGCCTGACGGACATATTTCGAGATATTTCTTCTTCTTGTTGTTCTTCTTCTGCACAGCTAAGCTGGAAGTGGCATTTGCGGCTCGCACTAGTGCAGAGTTATCTCAAAGAAAGGGGCCACGGTGTTTCGGTATCCCTATTATGTTGGTGCGGCTTCGGAACTTTTAAATATCTTGATATATCTCGAGAACTACGCATCTGATCAAAAAATATCATAGAACATAAAAAGTAGGAAACTGAATTCTCTACAAAAAGGTCTCTTAACATTTTGCCATAGCTCGCTTCGTTTCCGAGATATTTGCAGATTTATCTCAAGGGAAGGGGCCTGACGGACATATTTCGAGATATTTCTTCTTCTTGTTGTTCTTCTTCTGCACAGCTAAGCTGGAAGTGGCATTTGCGGCTCGCACTAGTGCAGAGTTATCTCAAAGAAAGGGGCCACGGTGTTTCTGTATATCTATTATGTTGGTGCGGCTTCGGAACTTTTAAATATCTCGATATATCTCGAGAACTACGCTTCTGATCAAAAAATATCATAGAACCTAAATTGTAGGAAACATAATTCTCTACAAAAAAGGTCTCTTAACATTTTGCCATAGCTCGCTTCGTTTCCGAGATATTTGCAGATATATCTCAACGGAAGGGGCCTGACGGACATATTTCGAGATATTTCTTCTTCTTGTTGTTCTTCTTCTGCACAGCTAAGCTGGAAGTGGCATTTGCGGCTCGCACTGGTGCACAGTTATCTCAAAAAAAGGGGCCACGGTGTTTCTGTATCTCTATTATGTTGGTGCGTCTTCGGAACTTTTAAATATCTCGATATATCTCGAAAACTACGCTTCTGATCAAAAAATATCATAGAACATAAATTGTAGGAAACATAATTCTCTACAAAAAACGTCTCTTAACATTTTGCCATAGCTCGCTTCGTTTCCGAGATATTTGCAGATTCAGCTCAAAGGAACTGGCCTGACGGACATATTTCGAGATATTTCTTCTTCTTGTTGTTCTTCTTCTGCACAGCGAAGCTGGAAGTGGCATTTGCGGCTCGCAATAGTGCAGAGTTATCTCAAAGAAAGGGGCCACGGTGTTTCTGTATCTCTATTATGTTGGTGCGGCTTCGGAACTTTTAAATATCTTGATATATCTCGAGAACTACGCATCTGATCAAAAAATATCATAGAACATAAAAAGTAGGAAACTTAATTCTCTACAAAAAAGGTCTCTTAACATTTTGCCATAGCTCGCTTCGTTTCCGAGATATTTGCAGATTTATCTCAAGGGAAGGGGCCTGACGGACACATTTCGAGATATTTCTTCTTCTTGTTGTTCTTCTTCTGCACAGCTAAGCTGGAAGTGGCATTTGCGACTCGCACTAGTGCAGAGTTATCTCAAAGAAAGGGGCCACGGTGTTTCTGTATCTCTATTATGTTGGTGCGGCTTCGGAACTTTTAAATATCTCGATATATCTCGAAAACTACGCTTCTGATCAAAAAATATCATAGAACATAAATTGTAGGAAACATAATTCTCTACAAAAAAGGTCTCTTAACATTTTGCCATAGCTCGCTTGGTTTCCGAGATATTTGCAGATATATCTCAAGGGAAGGGGCCTGACGGACATATTTCGAGATATTTCTTCTTCTTGTTGTTCTTCTTCTGCACAGCTAAGCTGGAAGTGGCATTTACAGCTCGCAATAGTGCAGAGTTATCTCAAAGAAAGGGGCCACGGTGTTTCTGTATCTCTATTATGTTGGTGCGGCTTCGGAACTTTTAAATATCTTGATATATCTCGAGAACTACGCATCTGATCAAAAAATATCATAGAACATAAAAAGTAGGAAACTTAATTCTCTACAAAAAAGGTCTCTTAACATTTTGCCATAGCTCGCTTCGTTTCCGAGATATTTGCATATTTATCTCAAGGGAAGGGGCCTGACGGACATATTTCGAGATATTTCTTCTTCTTGTTGTTCTTCTTCTGCACAGCTGAGCTGGAAGTGGCATTTGCGGCTCGCAATAGTGCAGAGTTATCTCAAAGAAAGGGGCCACGGTGTTTCTGTATCTCTATTATGTTGGTGCGGCTTCGGAACTTTTAAATATCTCGATATATCTCGAAAACTACGCTTCTGATCAAAAAATATCATAGAACGTAAATTGTAGGAAATATTATTCTCTACAAAAAAGGTCTCTTAACGTTTTGCCATAGCTCGCTTCGTTTCCGAGATATTTGCAGATTCATCTCAAGGGAAGGGGTCTGACGGACATATTTCGAGATATTTCTTCTTCTTGTTGTTCTTCTTCTGCACAGCTAAGCTCGAAGTGGCATTTGCAGCTCGCAATAGTGCAGAGTTATCTTAAACAAAGGGGCCACGGTGTTTCTGTATCTCTATTATGTTGGTGCGGCTTCGGAACTTTTAAATATCTTGATATATCTCGAGAACTACGCATCTGATCAAAAAATGTCATAGAACGTAAAAAGTAGGAAACTTAATTCTCTACAAAAAAGGTCTCTTAACATTTTGCCATAGCTCGCTT